>NW_027492610.1:0-494561 GCF_021521415.1 Bidens hawaiensis | reverse complement strand
GAATCAAGGATGCTTAGCATTCATGGCCTACGTCACTGAAGAATCCAAACCAAAGGAGATAAAGGACGTACATATCATCTCCGATTTTGCCGATGTTTTTCCCGATGAACTTCCTGGAATCCCTCACGATCGTGAAGTAGAATTTAGGATCGATCTTATTCTCGGTACTGCTCCCGATTGCCAAGGCTCCGTATCGTTTAGCTCCAACTGAAATGAAGGAATTGAAGAAACAACTTGACGAGCTACTTGAGAAGGGTTTCATCCGACCGAGTTCATCACTGTGGGGAGCGCCAATTTTATTCGTTAAGAAGAAAGATGGATCCATCAGGATGTGTATCGACTACCGAGCATTGAATAAAGTCACAATAAAGAATTGTTATCCACTTCGTCGAATCGATGATCTCTTTGACCAACTCCAAGGTGCAAGCTTCTTTCCCAAAATCGATCTTCGTTCTGGTTACCATCAACTCAAAGTTCAATCCGGAGATATACCGAAAACCGCATTCCGAACAAGGTATGGACATTATGAGTTCACGGTTATGCCGTTTGGCCTCACTAATGCGCCAGCCGCATTCATGGACATGATGAAATCGAATTTGTAAGCCTTACTTGGATAAGTTTGTTATCGTCTTCATCGACGACATACTCATTTACTCTAAGTCATAGGATGATCATGAAAATCATCTTTGAACCTTGCATGAATTACTTAAAACTGAGAAACTGTACGCCAAATTCTCAAAATACGACATCTGGTTGCATGAAGTACAATTTCTTGGACATGTCATAAATGTGAATGATATTCAAGTTGACCCCACTAAGATTGAAGCTATCTCTAAGTGGAAGATTCCAAAGTCAACAACCGAGATCCAAAGTTTCTTAGGATTGGCCGGCTATTATCGAAGGTTCATTGAAAATTTTTCTCGTATAGTCGTTCCCCTAACTTCTTGACACGTAGAAACATCAGGTTTGAATGGGGAACTAAGCAACAAGAGGCGTTAGATATAGTTAAACAAAAACTCGCCCAAGCACCTATATTGGCTTTGCTAGAAGGTACTCAGGATTTTGTTGTCTTTAGTGACGCGTCTCATTCTGGTTTAGGATGCATACTAATGCAATGCAAAAAAGTGATCGCTTATGCCTCTCGTCAACTCAAGGTGCACAAAAAGAACTACACAACTCACGATCTAGAGTTACGCGCCATAATCTTTGCATTAAAGATATGGAGGCACTATCTTTATGGAGTCAAGTTTATCGTGTATGCCGATAACTAAAGTTTGAACCATATATTCGAGCAAAAAGAATTCAATATGCGTCAACAACGCTGGATGGAGACTTTAAACGACTACGACTGCGAAATCGTCTATCATGAAGATAAATCTAATGTTATGTCCGATGCCTTAAGTCGTAAGCAACATGAAAAGCCAAGAAGAGTCCGAGCATTAAGACTAGAATTTCAAGTAGATCTTCTCGAACGAATCAAATCTGCTCAACCCAATCAATCAATGAAAACAAGATCTCCGACGAAAAATGTAACGGCGCCATTGACTCGCTAGTCAAGGGTGACGATGGCATACTTAGAATGGGAAACCGGATTTGGGTACCAATCGTCGGGGACTTGCGTGAGAAGATAATGAATGAAGCTCATAAGTCGAAGTACATGATGCAACCTGGTAGTGAAAAAAATGTACCAAAATCTTAAATCCAACTGCTGGTGGAATAGGATGAAAAAGGACATCGCTTCGCACGTTGTGAAATGTCTAACTTGTTTGAAGGTCAAGGCTGAACACCAAAAGCCTTCGGAGGTTTGCTTCAGCAACCTGAACTTCCCGTTTAGAAGTGGGAGTTAATAACAATGGATTTCATCACAAAAATCTCGAAAACGACTCAGCAACATAAAGCGATATGGGTTATCGTGGATCGATTAACAAAATCCTCACATTTCATACCCATCAATGAATCGTACTCAATGGATAGATTAGCGCGTATCTACGTAAACAACATCGTTGTCTGATCGAGACAACCATTTTACGTCTAATTTCTGGAAAAGCTTCCAACAAGCGTTAGGCACAAAGCTAAACCCTAGCACCCGCCTATCATCCACAAACTGACGAGCAAAGCGAAAGGAAAATTCAAACGTTGGAAGATATGCTCCGCGCTTGTATGATAGACTTAGGTGGAAGTTGGGACGACCACTTGCCCATAATGAAATTTTCGTATAATAATAGGTATCACACAAGTATTCAAGCCGCACCATTTGAGGCGTTATATGGTCGAAAGTGTAGAACGCCCGTGTGCAGGCCTGAATCCGGAGAAAATAAATTATATGGACCCGAAATAGTCCAAGAAACCACCGGAAAAATTTTAAAAATCCAAGAACGACTTAAGACGTCACGTGATCGCCGAAAGAGTTACTTCGATGTCCGTAGTAAGCCGTTGGAAATTCAATGTTGGTGACAAAGTGTTACTGAAAGTCTCTCCATGGAAAGGCGTCGTTCGTTTCGGAAAGAAAGGAAAGCTAAGTCCTCGATTCATTGGACCCTTCGAAATACTTGAACGAATTGGTACTGTTGCAAACCGATTGCGATTACCCGAGGAAATGTAAGGAATACACGTTGTACTCCACATCTCCAATCTGCGTAAATGTCTAGCTGAAGAATCTTTGTCTATGCCACTAAAAGACGTTGAAATTAATGAGAATTTAAAATTTATTGAAAAAACAATTCAAATTGAAGATACAAAGACAAAGAAATTAAAAAGACGAACATTGAAAATTGTGAAGTTAAAATGGGACTCACGAAGAGGCCCTGAGTATACATGGGAACTCGAATCCGAAATGAGAAAGAAATACCCCCCATCTATTTTAAAGAAGCAATCTCTAGGACGAGATTTATTTCAAGGTGGGGAGAATGTAACAACATGAAAGTTTCGGGTTCAAATTATCAATTTTCCAAAGTCAATGGACCAAAAATGTCAAATTTCAAACGTTAAGGTTTAAAAAGAAATTTTTGTTTCTCTGTCCCATAACGATACGCGATGTGACAAAGGACAAGCCCATCGCGTATCGCGAAGGGCTTAGTCAAACGTTCTAAAAGAAGGTCAATGGCGATACGCAATCGACAAAGGACTTGTGTCATCGCGTATTGCAATGACGTGGTCTGACAAGCCAAGACACGTGTCGCCACGTATCAAACGGTTGCACTAAGTTTCACCACGTGTCAACACGTCGCACAACGCCTGCCACGTGGCGCCACGCGGTAGGTTTACATGGTGACTGCGACACGCTACATCGCGATACGCGACGGCTGACCAGGAGGCCATTGTGTATCGCGATGCCTCCCCAGATTTTGTCTATAAATAGCAAGCTCGGGTGTTCACACTTCTCATCCCAAATTTTAGTCCTCTATCTCTCTAAAATCACTTTAGAACCTGATAATTATACCATTGATCCATCTCGATAAGCGTGTCCATAATACTCAATCTCCATTCCCGATTCCTTGATACTCGTGCCACTTACCACCAACGTTCCAATCAAGAAGGAGATTTCCATTTCGAAGTTCTGACTACTTGCCTTG
This sequence comes from Bidens hawaiensis, assembly GCF_021521415.1. Lineage (NCBI taxonomy): Eukaryota > Viridiplantae > Streptophyta > Magnoliopsida > Asterales > Asteraceae > Bidens > Bidens hawaiensis. The sequence continues at coordinate 490,989 of NW_027492610.1, read as the reverse complement.
TAAAGCGTACCGGTGTAAGAAGAAGTGTTGGTGCCTCGTTGTACGTGCCAAAGTGAAGTGTTGACCAAGAAGGAATTGGAAAGAGTAAAAACGTCGAAGTGTTGCTCGATCGTCTAGAGTTATTATAAGCCGACAAAGGTAGGCATACTGGTGAATGAAATAATAATAAAATATTATAAGGTTAAAACCCTAAGTCAAGGTTATACTCGATACCTTGATAAAATAAATGAAATTATGTAAGTCCCGAATCTAGATCACTACAATTATGATATCAACAAACAAGTATTGGTGCAGAATACCAACACTTGGTGAATCAAGAACACAAGTAAACACAAGAACGTAACACCGGATTGCTTCAAAACACACGTATCATTAACAAACGTCGGGTGCTTAAGCACCTACAATACTCGCACGCCTAGTAACTCTTAGACGGCCAAAACACAAATGAACGAACAACCTAACCCTATACAATACATGCACTATATATAGGGAACCAAACACCAAAGCCCAAATGGACCAAAAGCCGACCGAGATATCTTAAGAGATCTCGGCCTACACAGTAAACCCGTATCCCAAGCCCACATACATGCTAAACCCAAGAACAATTAGACTAAGTACAAAGAACACAAAACTAGGCCCAACAATCTCCCCCTTGGTTTGTAGCTTGGTCTTTAATCAAGTTCCATGTAGTTAATATCAACATCTTTCAACGCGCCAGCCCAAAACTTGCATCTGATAATAGAAGCGACCATACCAGTGAATTCTTTAGCAGCCGTTTCAAAGATTGGATCAGCAATTATAGGGAATGCACTGAGGGTCTTGATGCCCCTTTCTCCCAACTTTAGTATGTCTCTTGGATCAACAAATCTATACTGACCTTTTCCTTTCTCCAGCTTGATAACAACTGTGGCAGTTACACTATCATACATCCAAAATCTCATGTTGTCCAAAGTGCCATCGGGAATCGCTTCAGGTATAGGAATATTAGTGGCCTTGTCCGCAGCAGGCCACATAACATTGACCATTGTTTTCCCTGTCGTTGGATCCTGGACCCCCTTTGCCTTCTTCAGAAAAGACTCTGCAGTCTTACTTCTCAGAAAGTTCAAGAAATCTATACCACGTTTATCATTTGTTGGGTTGGTGAAATGAGAGTTTATCAGGTCACTAAGATCCACCTTCGTCCAAGATCCAAAATCTTTCATCTTCTTATAATACTAATTGGTCCCCGGACTTTCTTTTAACCCACCACATGTTCTTATCAGCATCAAAACCCTATGACACAACTCCCGAACGATCACCATATTTTTCTAAGAAGCCATTAGGGAAAGTGATAATGAATCTGTATGGATGATCTAATGATTGGACATTTTGATTTGAGTTCTTCATTACCAGCAGCCTTTTCTGAACTCTATCGGACTTTTCTTTGGAGATTGGTGGTGCGTCCAAATATTGTTTCAATGTCTCGGACTCATAAATGTTTTCTACAGGGCGAGTAGTAGAGCTGCCACCTTGATCAACGTTGGGCGTTTTACAGCCCACATCATCACTGCCTTTAAACTCATCTCCAAACTTCTGAAATAGTTTTTGTTGGAGGTCAAGATACAAAGTTGTTAATTCTCCCATGTTGGACTGTAGTTATTTAATCTTGGTATCTTTAACAGAGTTGCCTGCTTCTAGTTCTTGAATACGGACATCTTTTACAACTAAATCTTGTTCGAGCTCAAAAACTCGACGTGGGAGAGCTTGCATATCAACCAGAGCATCTTCTAACACAATGCCCTTGCCTTTGTTCTGCATAAATATTTCTTGCATGGCAAGAATCTTTGCAATCTTATCAGTAACATTCGAACTTGACTGACCTTGAATTTCTTGGCCTGATGAGCTGGAGGGAGCAGTATTAAATGACATGTTGGCCTCATTAGTGTGTGGAATATCTGATTTAAAATCAAAATCACGAGCAAAGTCACCAAAAGCCTGATCTTGAATCAGTTGCTCGGCAGTGGGTGCACTTGGTTCATCTTGAGTTTCTGGAGCACTTGGTCAAGCCCAATTCGTAAGCTTTAGGCCCAACTGGAGAGATCTCGGTCAACGAAGTGTGTTTTCGGTCAACAGTCAACGAATGTCAACCGAGAACAGGAGTTCTCGGTCAGGTCTGGGTGATCTCGATCAACGAAAGTCAGCCGAGAACACCTTGATAGCTGTTGACAGAAAACCCTTTGGTTTCCTTCTTGGAAAGAGTGTCATCTTCTTTAAGTGGTCGAGATCTCCATTAAACCTGCAAAAATCCATTAAGCTTGTAAGCGAAAACTTCCATTAACCCTAAGAGATCAATCGACAACTAATCACAGATCCTAATGACCCCAAATTACGATTAATCTATCAATCCATAGATTAGTCCATAGTATTTGGCAATTCATGTGTCAAACCCTAGAAGAACACAAGCCTCGTAGAAGTTAGACAAAGTCCTTTTTTCTCATTTACCTGTGAGATAAACAATGAACACCAACAAGTTTATAGGGTTAATCAACTTAAGTGGAAAGGCTTTCGGTTTCCAGAGAAAGTTGAGAGAGATGGATGAGTAAATAAGTAAAATTGAAAAGTAGAAGATAGAAGTTTTTTTGGATTTTACTTATACCCCACCCAACATGAGCCGAGAACCCACAATGAGCTCAAAAACATTCAGTCAGCCCAAATTCAAGAAGACCAAAAAAATGGGCAGCCCAACACCCTTAAAAAACCATATTAAAAGCAAACTCAGTTAATTCAAACATTCCGAGTAGAGTAGATTCGAGATTAAAATAAAATAGAATAAAATAAAATGTCATACCAAAAGAATTAAATAAAAGGAATATACAAAATAACGTACAAAAGAACTCCTTTGAATTTTATAAGATCGGGATCAAATTTCAATTTTTGATAAAAATGCCGCCTTTTATGAAAAGATCCGAATATGGAATCATATCGTTTAAGAGGCTGTCACAAGGATTCATGTTCAGCGTTATTATGACATAAAGAGACATGTTGATAGTAGGTATAACAAACTTAGCATGATTTTCATTGCATCGGTGATATGAGTTAGGTTCAGTTTGGCATAAAGCTTAGATGGACATCACTCATGGACCTGTGATGCCTTATATCTCTTCTCAAAGCGAATTTGGCTTTCCCCAGATCTCTCCAATTTGACTCCGACCCCCTAGTGCTTGATCAAAAGATTTTATAGATAATCAAATAGAATTATTATTATTATTATTATTATTATTATTATTATTATTATTATTATTATTATTATTATTATTATTATTATTATTATTATTATTATTCGTATTATTATTATTATTATTATTATTGTTATTGTTATTATTATTATTATTATTATTATTTTTAAGCTTTAAGGTTGAACGTTGGACTTACAAGCCAGTAAACAAGCCTTTCATTCGAGACATGTCAGGACTTACTTGTATGCTCCCATCTCTGTAGTTCTAGTTTGACCCTCTAAGATTTTAATACAAATATTTTAATAGGATAAAATAAACTCAAATAACACTTTTTTTTAACTTAATAATAATAATAATAATAATAATAATAATAATAATAACTTAACAACACAATATTTTTGTGATCAAGACACTAACGGGCTCGTGCATGACTGGGTAATTGCTTTTCTGCTTATCCTTCGGAGAGATGTATATGAAAAACATGCACATTTCTTCAAAATGACTCTCCACAGTAAGTTTAGAAAGTTTAGTTTATATCACTTCAACTTTTACGCATCATGGAAAGCTAAAATACAAGTCAATGACTGTTCTAGAGCTTTATAAGCTTAATAACTTCACCCGTTAGGCACACAAAAGCAGTTTAAATATCACTTTCCAAAGGTTGGACAATTTTCATTTGAAAAATATTTTGAAGCTTCTGAAAAGCTGTTAACTGAATAATAATATCACTTCCCAGGGAGTTACATAAAACACACGTGTTAAGAATTCAGTCACCCCGGTCACTTTAAGCTTTCAGGTAAATGGCTATCCATTATAACCACAGGTGGTTAGCCGGGCCAAACATGTATGAAAACACACGTCCTTCCATCTCAGAGGTACCGACATAATTTTAAGTGAAAGAATACGAAACACAAAACACACCATAATCGCCCCGGGTGCTTTCAGCCTTTAGGTAAATGGCTATCCTGTGACTATACGAGTAGAACACCGGACCAACCATATACAAGTATATGTCCTTCCAACTTGAGAAACTGACATACTTTTAAGCGAGATTGAATCGAAACAACGCACACACACTAATTTTGACTTTTTGATTTTTCTTTTTAATAAAAAAAACGCGCACACACTATTTTTGACTTTCTGATTTTTCTCCCCCTATATTTGTGTAAAAATAAACAAATATGTACAAATTTATACCCAAACAGACTCAATCCTCGAAACGAAGAATTTTAAGAAAACCCACAAGCACGTTAAATTTTGTTGTTCCGACCGGCTTTGTAAATAAGTCCGCCACATTGTTGTCAGTGTGGACTCGTTCAAGATGAATCAATTTTCGATCGAAACAATCACGAATAAAATGAATTTTAATTTCGATGTGCTTGGTTTTAGAGTGTTGAACAGGGTTTTTCACAATTGCAATGGCCGGATCATTATCACAAAAAATAGGAGTGTCAAGAAATTCCAAACCGTAATCCAGAACTTGGTTTTGTATCCAGATAACCTGAGAGCAGCAAACAGATGCGGCAACATACTCCGTTTCAGCGGTTGAGGTAGACACTGTCTGTTGTTTCTTACACTGCCATGAAATGAGACGGTCTCCCAAGAACAGGCAACCAGCTGATGTGGATTTCCTGTCAATGTTATCTCCACCATAATTGCTATAAGCAAAAGCATAAAGATCAAATTCTGATTGTTTGGGATACTAAAAACCTAACTTCGGTTGTCCCTTCAGATATCTAAAGATACGTTTAAAAACAGTTAAATGAGAGAGTTTGGGATAAGCCTGGAAATGAGCACATTGGCAGACCGCAAACATGATGTCAAGACGACTGGCTATGAGGTACATTAGAGAACCGACAATTGATCGATAGTATGTTTGATCTACAGGACTCCCTTCAGGATCAGATGACAGTACTGGTCTTTCTGCCATGTGAGTGTTAGCACTCTTGGAATCTTGAAGTTCAAACTTTGCCAGTATATCATCATAATACTTCCCTTGATGCAGTAAAATTCCTGTCGAACTTTGGCGAACCTGTAGCCCTAGAAAAGTAGTCATTTCACCCACGAACTCATTTCAAACCTTTCTTCATTACACCTTCAAATTATGTGCACAACTTAGCACTGGTGGATCCAAAAATGATATCATCGACATAGATCTGGACGAGAATCAAATACTTTTCAACATTTTTCTGTAAAATGGTTTGGTCGATAGTTCCACGCTTATAGCCATGATCAAGAAGATGCGCGGTCAATGTAGCATACAACGCTCGAGGAGCCTGATGTAACCCATATAATGCTTTGTCTAGCTTGTAGACATGATTTGGTTTCTTAGAATCAACAAAACCCGGTAGCTGATCAACATAAATCTCTTCCTTGACTTCACCATACAGAAATGCGGTCTTAACATCCATCTGATACACTGTGAACCCCATGTATGATGCATAGGCCAGAAAAATTCTAATGGCCTCAAGTCTAGCCACTTGGGCATAGACTTCAGTGTAATCTAATCCCTCAACCTGATGAAAACCACGAACTACTAATCATGCCTTATTTCGAACAATAACCCTTGTGGCATGTTGCTTGATTTGGAAAACCCATCCCTTATTTCTTTCCATCCGGTAACTTAACCAATCTATAAACCTTCAACTTATCAAAATGATTTAATTCTTTGTGCATAGCATCAACCCAACTAGGTTCTTGAAGAGTCATTTCTACAGTCTTTGGTTCAATTTGAGAGATGAAGTAGGAAAACATACAGTTGTTAATGTGTCCTGTCTGACTTCTGGTGGACACTCCCGCTTCAATGGGACCTATGAAATTTTCAATCGGATGATTGTTCTGGATTCTCGATGGAAGTAAATGTTCGGAAACATCATTGGTAGGTAGCAGATTTGACAAGTTCTCACTAAGATCAGCAAGGGGATTCTTCCATCCAGATGTCGTCGTACTGTCAGAGTACGAAGTGCTGGCGACATATTCATTTGGAATGTTATCGGGAAACAGTGTGCTCCCGTAGATCTAACGAATAGAACTCTCCCCCCTCAACATTAGCAGCATCTTCAGACGAGTTCGGCGAGCAGTCGGTTTCAGGAGATTCTTTTGGCTGAGTGTTGGTTGTGGGCATGTCATTACTTTCAGTGACATCATCATCCAGAAATGGAGAGATGTGAGAAATTGTCTGTGAGTCATCTTTTGTAGTTTCCTCTAAAGGGACAACCAAAGGTTCTGTGTGGACGACTGGAAACACATTGAATGGTTTGAAGAGTTCGGTGTAATCAAATAGCCAGTCCAGACCGACACGAGCATCAGTCTCATTTTCTTCCAGCCAACGAAGCTCATAGGACTCTGAATCTGCTTGGTTGACTTGTTGTAGACCCTGTAAGCCGTATTTCCTGCATACCAAACAAAGTAACACTCATCGGTTGCGGCCCCAAATTTTGGAGTAGTTTCGAGATTCAGTAAAGTGCACGAACACCCAAAAGCTCTGAAATGTGCAACAAATGGGTTTATAACCATAAACAATCTCATATGGGGTTTTCATCTTGGATTTGTTGATTATCACCCGATTCTGAACATAACAGGTCATATTAATAGCTTCTACCCAGGAGAACAGTGGCAGATTAGAGTGACACAATATTGTTTGTGTTGCTTCGATAAGAGTTTTGTTTATTCTTTCAGCCACGCTAATTTGTTGAGGCGTCCGTGGGGCACTGTACTTACGAAGTACCCCTTTTCTGAAGAGAAATGATTTAATGTTACATTCTTGAATTCAGTTAGTTGATTCTTCATGAGCACAACAAACTTCTTGATTAAATCTGCAGTTTCACTCTTGTTTGACAAGAAAAATACCCAAGTAAAGCGTGAGTAGTCATCAGTAACAACAAGACAATAAGAGCTATGAGATAAACTCAAGACATGGACAGGCCCAACAAGGTCCATATGAAGTAATTGAAAAACTGATGAAATGGTATTAATAAACTTTGTCTTGTGAGATTTTTGATGATGTTTACCCAAAGCACAAGCCACACATTTTTCAATAGTTACAAAATCCTTAATGGGTAGTCCACGTACCAAATTATTTTTAGCAAGACAATTAAGGTTTTTAGAATTTGCATGACCAAGACGACGATGCCATAACATGGCATTATGTTCTGACACTTTTGAAAATAAACAAGTGTTGGTGCATAATGTCAGTAGTTCATAGTCTAGTGTCTGTAATCGAGTCTGTAATGTTTAATTATGTTTTGTATGTTTAAGCGAAGTTACTGACAAGTTCTCTTAACAGGCGAACTTGTTAGTCAAGCGAAGTTATGGACAACTTCGCTGAACATGCCAGGCGAAGTTGTCGTGTATTTATATACCTAGCTTACGGCTTGGTTAGGTTAATCGTGAAGTTGTTTGTTTCAGTAGTTCGAGTTCATTTGTAACGTGAGGACGAGAGTCTGTAACAGTGATATTACATCACGTGTTTGAGTTATAATATATAACGTGTGTTAGTTTCGTGTGTTCGTGTGATTCGTGTTCTATACTCGTAACGATCTACGCAAGGATTCCGCACCTGAGTTGATCGAGATATCTCGTGCGATCCGTCCAGGGAACCTACAATTGGTATCAGAGCCTTTGCTCGATTGTGTGGTTCGGGATATTCACTCGGGTGTAGAAATCGTCCCGTTTCGACTATTCGCGGGACGTGTTTTCTGTGTTTTTGAGTCAATCTTACCTCCTACCATCGTATTCAAGCCTTTGCACCGTCAAAAACCTCGTAAAATCCAGATTTCAGATCTGCAAAAACGTCCGTGTTCATCAGGCGAAGTTGCCGTCAGGATACGTAGGGTTTCGGCGAAGATATAAAGTTAAGCGAAGTTATCCACAACTTCGCCTACCTTCTCAAGTTCGCCTAACTCAACGAAGTTCTCTACAACTCCGCCTACCTCCTAAGTTCGCTTACCTTAAGCGAAGTTAATCATCTGCGAAGTTCTTCAGCGAAGTTTATCAGCGGCGAAGTTAAGGCTTAAGCGAAGTTATCCGTAACTTCGCCTACAGTACTTTTCAGAAATTTTTTTGATTTTTCGGGTTTCTTACTTTTCGGGAAAGATGTCGTCGATTAACATCTCTGAGTTAGTGAAGATGGAGGTTGAAGCAGGGTCAGCTACTAAGGCCCCAAGATTGATGAAGGGAACCGATTTCGTTGCATTGAATGATCGGTTCATACAATACGTCAAATACCAGGATGCGAAGATGTGGGTATGCATCCAGGATGGTTATATTCTACCAGTTATGGAGTATGAAGGTCGTGATCAAATCAAAAAGTATAGCAAAATGGAAGAAGAAGAGAAAAAGATGTATGAGGCCGAGAGCAAGGCTCATGCTGCTATTACTACGGCTCTTCCACAAGAGATCCTTCATACGTTTAGAAAGTACACGTCAGCAAGAGAGCTTTGGGAAGCTCTTGAGAACAGATTTGAAGGGAATGTAGGAATCCGTGCTTCAAAGATAAAATTGCTCAAAACCCAGTTCTCAGTATTCAAGTATTTGAAGAATGAATCTTTAGATGATATTATCACTCGATATTACCATCTGATGACTGAATTGAGCAACTATTCAATTTCCTACCGAGAAGAAGAAATAGTTTAGAAGCTTCTATATGCTCTCCCACCAAAATGGGAGATGTACACTGTGCTGATGAGGGAAGACAAAGACTTTCACACATATGATCTAGAAACGGCAGTCAACAAGCTCAGAACCTTTGAGCTTAACATGGTCAGAAAAGAGACACCTATGGATCAGGTTCAAGATCCAGGTATGTATGGAGCTAAAGTCAACACTAGCTCAGGATCGAAGACTGAATCTGCTGCCTACTACTCGAAGGGAGAGTCGGGCGCAAACTCATCACATGAGGGTCATGTGTCAGTCAACACAAATGGTGATGTTTGCTATGTAGCAGGTGGATCGAGTGGTTCTCAACCCCAGGTAAGCAAGAGTAGTTGCTCTCCAAGTATTCCCAGCAACAACTACTCCAAGATGCCTATGAGTGTCAAGTCTGCTGAAGAGCAGTTTGGTCTCTATGCTTCTTTTATTGCTTCCTATGAGAACTACATCCAAGGGAAGGTTGTTGATCCAGCTATGTTGGATGAAGACTATGACCAGATTGATGCTGATGATCTGGAGGAAATGGATCTGCAATGGCAGATGGCTATGATCGTAAGAAGAGTGAAGCGGTTTATGAGAAAGACCGGGAGAAAGTTTGTCGGTGGAAAGCCAGCGTTTGACAAGACGAAGGTGAGATGCTACAATTGTCAGCAAAACGGTCACTTTGCAAAGGAATGCAGGAATGAGCGTGTGAAACGAATTCAGGGCAGGTCTACACAGCAAAGTGGGGGTTCTAAAGATTATAGTGCAATGATTTCCAGAGGAGATGGAGAATACAACTGGAACTTGCATTCTGAAGAAACTTTTGAGCAGGCAAATTTGGCGAAGGTTGAAACTGAAGAAAGTGAGAAGGTTACCGGAGAAGAAAAAGCTTTTATGGCAGATGTTAAAGACCAGCTCTCCGAGGTATGTTCTAAACCTACATGTTCTAAATGTGAAAACTTGTCTGAGCAATTAGCAACTATAACCGATCAGTATGTTAGGTTGGATGCTGAATTTAAAACCCTAAAAGAAGATCATCATTTTACAAAAGCAAGAGAAAATAGCTATAAAGTCAAAATAAAAGCTTGTGAAAAAGATGTTAAAAGTCTAAAAACAAAACTTGCTAAAAAAATTGAAGTGATTGATTTAAGCTATGAAGTTTTGGAAGAAAAAACCAAACTAATTGCTGATAGAGAAAAACAGATTGCTGATCACCAGGTAAAAGTGGTTGAACTAAATAGAAAACTAGAGCAGTTCAGAAATTCCTCTGCTATTCTTGATCACCTTGTTAGTGATCAAGGTTCCTCTGCTAAGAGAGGAGGAATCGGTTATCATGAGGTGCCACCACCTTATAATCACAATTACACTTTTAACCCTAGTGTTCAGAAATCTGTTGACTTTGAGGTTGCTCAGACAGTACCAGTTAAAGTAACTTGTAAAGAACCAAATGTTAGTGGAGGCGAAACAAGTTCGCCTGTTTCAAGTGTTAAAATTTCTGATCCAAGTCCAGTCTCATCGGATTCGGATAAGTCATCCGAGTCTGGTAAGGCAAAAGAGGAGGTGGTATTACCCAATGGTGGAGAGAAAGATAAGACGAATAAAAAGAGTACTCCACTAAACCCGTACGTCCCACCATATGTGAGACGAACGGACGGTAATAAAGCCTCGACATCTAAAACACCGGTTGATAAAAAAGTTGAGCATAGGTGTTGTTTTAGGTGTAATCAATTAGGGCACCTAGTTGCAGATTGCCCTCTGAAGCAGCGATTCAGAGGTGTAAGGCCTACTAATACTGAGAATAAGCCTAATAGTAATTATCATGCTACTAAAAATGAAAAACATTTAAAATTCAAAAATGTGACTAATTCAGGTTTTAATAGAAACAAATCTCAGTTTTACACTGCTAATAACCAAACCACAAGCTATAATTCTTTCAATTCACAAAGGTTTGGAAGGCCTCACAATCAATCTTCAAGGAGGTATCCTAATAGGACTTACAGGAATTATCGAGATACTAACTTTGGAAAGCCAAAGTTTGGGATGTATAAATCCAAGACCAATTGGTCTTGGGTCCCTAAATTCTAATATTTTGCTTTATTGTGCAGGAACAGTTGAACAGGGCTGCCAACAATCTTTGGGTTGTGGATAGCGGCTGTTCCCGGCACATGACGGGTAACAAATACTTGTTACATGATTTGAAACCTGTTCAAGGAGGGAGAGTGAGGTTTGCCGGTGAAAGTGGAGGCAAGATTACAGGAATGGGAACGGTGTCAAATGGAAAGATGACATTGGAGAAAGTTAACTTTATAGAAGAATTGAAGCACAATCTGCTGAGTGTGTCGCAGATCTGTGATAAGGAGTACACCGTTCACTTTACAAAGAATGAGGCGATTGTGTAGCAACCTGGTTTTCAGATACCAGAGGAGTGGATTGTGATGAAGGCTCCACGTGAAAGGAATACATATATTATGGATATGAGGTCGACTGAAATGGCCACGGAAGAATCATGCCTTATGACAAAAGCGAGCGAATCGGAGTCCGAATTGTGGCATAGGAGAATGGGGCACATTCATCTTCGGAAGATGAACAACATTGTCAAGAATGGACTTGTGCTGGGCGTTCCCTTGAAGAATTTCAATTTTGAAGATAAATGTATAGCGTGCAAGAAGGGAAAGCAGCACAAGAAATCCGATCACACCAAGAAGGTCAATTCTATTGTCAGTACTCTAGAGTTGCTTCACATGGATCTCTTCGGTCCCGTGAATGCAAAAAGTCTTGGAGGTACTTCTTATTGCTTGGTGATCACTGATGACTACTCACGATATTCGTGGGTATATTTCCTGAAATCAAAAGACGAAACGGCTCAGATGGTGAAGAATTTGATTACCAAAGTTGAGAACGTTATGGATAAAAGGGTTAAGTTCATCAGGAGTGACAATGGAACGGAGTTCAAGAATTTTGAGATGGAGATCTTCTGCCTTCAGAAAGGGATTGAACACCAATACAGTGCTCCGTATACACCGCAACAGAATGGAGTGGCTGAAAGGAAGAACAGAACATTAATTGAAGATGCCAGAACAATGCTGGCTGATTCGAAGCTTCCTGTGGTGTTTTGGGCTGAAGCTGTTGCTACAATCTGTTATGTTCTGAATAGGGTCTTAACTGTTAAAAGACTTGGTAAAACGTGTTATGAGCTTATGCATGGGAGAAAGCCCAACTTGAGTGGTCTTAAACCATTCGGGTCCCCTTGTTCGATTTTAAAGACAAATTCTAAATTTGGTGAAGTAGCTGATGAAGGAATCTTAGTCGGTTATGTTGTTGGGACTCCCAACAGACGTGTCTTTAATACATCGACCAGCAAGGTTGAAGTGGTGTGTAACACCGATATCACAAGTTACCAACCGCCAAAACCAAGCAACGGACCTGCTGAGTTTTTCGACTATGTTAAACTTTTTAAGTCTTTTAACATACCGTATTTGGATATTGCTGAAGAAGAAGAGAGAGTTGCTACGAAGATGATCCTTGATGAGGAAGAAAACCTATTACAAAGACAGCTGATCGATAAATGTCAACCTTCCTCATCAAATGTTGTCGATACCCCTGCTGCCTCGACTGAAGAAGAATTTTTCAATCCATTTCACTCTCAGCATGAAACAACCATTGACGAGCTCTCTTCTAACTTGGAAGACAATTTGCATGTTGGTTCTGTTCCAACCACGAGAATTCATAAAGATCACCCTTTGGAGAATGTGATTGGTGATGTGTCCTCCGGTGTACAAACAAGACGTAGCTTGAATGAGCACACCTGTGTTTACACAAGCATCAAGGAGACAGGGATAATCAACGAATGCTTGTACACCTGCTTTATCAGCCAGATTGAACCGAAAAATTATCAAATGGCTCTCAAGGACAGCTCGTGGGTCGAAGCTATGCAAGAAGAGTTGGCTCAATTCAAGAAAATGGAAGTTTGGACTTTGGTTGAAAAACCGAAGCATGTGCATGCGATAGGCACAAAATGGGTGTTTAAGTGCAAGAGAGATGAGAAAGGGATTATCATAAGAAACAAGGCGAGGCTAGTCGTTAAAGGTTTTAATCAACAAGAGGGGATTGATTATAATGAAGTGCTCGCTCCTGTCGCAAGGTTGGAAGCCATTAGATTGTTTTTGGCGTTCGCTGCTTATAAGAAGATGAAGGTATTTCAGTTGGATGTGAAGAGTGCGTTTCTGAATGGGAAAGTTGATGAGGTAGTGTATGTTGAGCAACCTCCGGGTTTTCCTGACCCAGACTTTCCTGATCACGTGTACAAGTTAAGCAAGGCATTGTATGGACTACATCAGGCACCTCGTGCCTGGTATTCAACTTTATCAGATTACTTGCTTGAAAATGGGTTTGAAAGAGGGAAGATAGATAGCACGTTGTTCTTCAAGAGAGATGGAAGTGACTTCCTGCTGGTGCAAGTCTACGTGGATGATATTATCTTTGCTACATCAAGAGTCTCCATGTGTCAAGATTTTGAGGCCGTCATGAAAAAGAGGTTTGAAATGAGTGCTATGGGTGAACTAACTTTCTTTTTAGGATTGCAGGTTGATCAGAAGAAGGATGGGATGTTCATTCATTAGACCAAGTATGTCCATGATGTGCTCAAACGCTTTAAGATGGAGGACAGCACTCCATTCGACACTCCAATCTGCGTCAATCACAAATTGGGTGCTGAGTCAGACGGTGATGCAGATGTGGACCCAACTCAATATCGGGCTATTATATGTTCTTTAATGTACTTAACTGCTTCTAGGCCTGATATAATGTTTGCTGTTTGTCTTTGTGCACGCTTTCAGGCAAACCCAAAAGAATCTCATCTGAAGGGTGTGAAGAGGATACTGAGGTATCTCAAGGGCAAACCGAAGCTGGGGTTGTGGTACCCGAGAGGAGGAGACTTGGAGCTAGTCGCTTACACAGATTCTGATTATGGAGGGTGCAATCAGAGTCGGAAGTCAACAACTGGAGGATGTCAGTTTCTTGGTGGCAGATTGGTGTCGTGGCAATGCAAGAAACAGACTTCGGTCGCAATTTCAACCTGTGAAGCAGAATACATGGCAGCATCCAACTGCTGCTCCCAGGTTCTTTGGATTCAACAACAGTTGCGCGACTATGGTCTGAATTTCTTACTTACTCCTATTTGCATTGATAACACAGCTGCTATCTCATTAACTAACAATCCCGTGAAGCACAGTAAAACTAAACATATTGACATACGTCATCATTTTATACGGGATTGTGCTGAGAAGAAAACTGATTGTGCTTGAAAAGGTGGATACGCTTGATAATTTCGCTGATCTTTATACTAAAGCGTTTGACAAAACAAGATTTCAAAACCTTATCGAGCTGAATGGGATGATCAATCCCGAGTAACCATGCTTTTCATGTTATATTTAAAAAAAAAAAAAAAAAAAAAAAAAAAAAAAAAAACGTCACTATCGCTTAAAAATATATCGGTTGCCTCAGTTTGAAGGACTTGTCTTCGGATATGTTTTGGTCCTCATTGTCTACTTGTAGAATTTGAGGATAGCCATTAACCAAAGGACTGAAAGTGACCGGGGCGGTTTATGATGAGTTTTCATTCTTTCGCTTAAAATCGATCATACTTAGTTAGAAGGACACATACTTGTATGTGGTCGGTCCAGCTAATCCATTGGATCTTCGGGATAGCCGTTTACTTGAAGACTTTGTTTTGGTCGGGGCGATTAATGTTAAAATTTTTTTTAGGGAAACGAAATTATTTTTCAAGTCTGATACTTCGTAAGAAGTTCGTTTGCTATGTTTAACAGAAAATTGATCCAACCTTGGAAAATGATAAATATACTGATTCTGTGTGCTTAACTAGTGAAGTTATTAGGCTTAAAAGACTTTAGGACAGTTATTGTATGTCATGGTAGCTTTTTATGGTGCGTAAAAGTAGATGTGATACAAACTAAATCTACTTGATTTTACGTGGAAACTCCTTACGAGTTTTGCATGTCTTCATATATATCTTTCCGAATGATAGGCAGAAAAGCGATTACCCAGTCATACACGAGCCCGTAAGTGTTCTGATTCCCGTGAAGATAGCGTTTCAAGAAACTGCAGTGATCCAGATTCGGGACTTGCAGTTGTTTACTACTCTGAAGTCAATGTAAATGTTTATCATAAAAAAAAAAAAAAAAAAAAAAAAAAAAAAAAAAATTTATGAGTAATGAAAACATTCTAGAGCTGAAAATGTCAATACTTCTCAATCTTGGAGTAAGAAAGAGAACGGGAAGCAGATGAAGAGTACTTACAAACTTAACAGACACTATGGGTCGAGGTCAATTCGGGATGACTTGGGGAAAGCCAAATATGCTTTGAGAATAGATAGGAGGCATCATAATCTCTGAGTTGTTGCCCACTTAAATTTTGAGGCATAATTGAACCTAAATCGTATCACAGAAACGATGAAAACCATCTTAAGTTATTTACCTGCTTACAACCTGTTTCTTTATGTCATAATACAGCTAAACACGGATCTATGTGACAGTCACGTAATTAGTATGATTTCTGTTCGGATCTTTTCTAAAACGTAGTAGTCCCTATCGAGACTGAAATTTGATCCCTTATACTTTAATTTTTAAAAGTTTCTTGTACTTAGGTAGTTTTATAATTTTGTATCTGGTTACTTGGACTTGATCGTGTCATTTAATTCTTAAAGGGAAGTTTTAGAACTTAATTGCAAAATTTTTGAATTATAAGGTTTGATTTTGTAAATATAGGCGAAGTTGTTAAACAGGGGAACTTATGAATAACTTCGCCTAGGCGAACTTAACCGTAACTTCGCCTGTATAACAGCGCCCCTATATAAGGATTTTCAAAGGTCATTTGTTCACTATTCTCAAATATCAGCGAACTTATTCCGAATATTCCAGCGAACTTGTCTCATAAACAAGCGATCTTGTCCGTCGATTTCATCTTTGTTCTTTTTCTCAGTTTCCGTTACGATTCAAGGTTCGTGGTGTCGACATATCGTATAACACATGTTCTTTCTTGTTTATCTAAGGTCGTGTCGAACCGTTACGAAACCTCGGACCGTCGGATTTTTGAAACCGTTTTTCAAACTTGTTTTTACGTGGTTGTGAACAACCTGAACGTCTAGACCATCATAAATCGAGTTTTACGGAGTCCACAATCGTTAAAATCGCCAACTGCACGTCGTTCGAAATCCTTACTGTCGCCGATTCATATTCAGGCGAACTTAAGGTTTGGGCGAAGTTATCCGTAACTTCGCCTGAGTCTAAACTTCGCCTGAGGCGATGTTGTGGTGAGGCGAAGTTAACATTAACTTCGCCTGGACCGTTTTAACTTTTCAGTTATTAGACGAACTTAAAGCTGAAGCGAAGTTGTTCCCAACTTCGCCCCAACTTTAACTTCGCCGATACATATTTTATCACAACTTCGCTCATGGTAACAAGCGAACTTGTGTTATACCTTAACGTTTATCTAACTTGCTTCGTTTGTTGCAGATATGGCTGCTGTTGCCGGTGCTGGAGGTGCTGGAGGAGATGACGGAGATAATCAGAGGCAATTCTTACCGGGTCACAATATGTTTATCACCTTAGACCCGGAAGCGAGTGGTGTGGAGGATTACCGCGAGATAATCACATTCCTCCTTCGCTCGAGGATATTCCACGCAATCACTACGACTCTGCCGATTTCCTTACCCAATATTGAGGATTTCTGGCAGACAGTGGAATACGATTGCCGCGTTGAGCCCCCGGTTATGCGAGCAACCGTCAACAATCAAGAAGTTAAGTTCTCGTCTGAAAAAATTCGGGTGGCTTTACGTTTTGGAGAGGAGACTAGGGATGACCCTACAGAGTTTGTTGCTCCGTTCCGCGATGGAGCATTTCTACGAATGGGCTATTCTGGTCCATTGGGCGATACACAACGGAGGAAGGGTTTCCTACTTGATCAGTGGCGCTTCCTCATGCACGTAATGATTGTCTGCATGTCTGGGAGGAAGGCGGGCACTGATGGTATGGGTGCGACCATGCAGTCAGCAATGACTGCTCTGACTTATAACAAACGTTATAGCTTTAGTCAGATGGTCTTTTACGAGATCGATAGACAGAGAAGAGCGATGGCCCGTGAGAGGTTCATCATGTATCCAAGATTCATTCAGATGATCTTGAATCATGTTGCTCCCACGTTGCCTCAACGACGTCCAATACGATACGTGGAGAGTGTGAGCAAACGTATCTTTGCTCAATGCCGAACATCCAGTGCGAGGAGCAAGCCTGAACTGCGTCCAAGGCATACTCCACTCTTTGGGTACTTAATAAACCCGGGGTATGTGCCAGCTCGTGGGGATGAGTTCAGAGACCCGGCACCACAACAGGCAGGAGCATCTCAAGCTATACCTGCTGCTCCTGTTGTGTCACCGGAGGAGGAAGTGGACCATGATGCAGAATTCGGAGGTCAAGGATTCTTCGATATGGATCGGGTGGATCCAGAGGAGAACGTTCAGATCCCAGTTGAACGTGTCTCGACTGTGCGTATTACTAGAGCAGCTACGACGGTGGCTGACTCAGATCTTGATGATGTTATGGATGAGGCGAGAAGGATGTTGGTGACTCAAGAGAGAACATTTGGGAAGAGAAAGAGGACAGTTGATGATAGCGAGTCAGAAGAAGAAGAGGATATTCACAAGTTGATTAGACGTTCAAGACGAGAAAGGACAGGTGCATGTATGGGAGCTGGAGAGACTTCAAGAGTTGTACGTTTCGCTCCGCCCGCACTGTCAGGTATGTCGATTGTTCCTACATCACTACAGGTCACAGGTTTAAGCGCCGCGGATGTTCCCGTGGTGGCTACATCATCAGCTTTTGGCATCCCAATCACTACTATCCAGCTGACGACTCCGGAGATTGTGTCCTTACCACCTCCAACGCTTGCTCCTTCAGAGGTGGTTGCACAATTTGTAGAGTCCACAGTCGTTGCAACTGCAGGGTTGTCGGTCACGATACCACCTGCGGTTACGTCCACAGCTGCTTCTGATGTCCCGGTTTCATTCGAAATCCCTGCTGAGTATACTCATGACACATCTCACATGAGGTTTGATTTCGATGCAACCCTCTCAGACTCGGAGAGAATAGCTGCACTTGAGCGGGTCATGGCAGAACAATCAAGGGTGAATCTTGTCCAGACCCAGGCTATTCAACGCCTAGTAGCAGAAAATCAACTACAGTCGTCCCTCCTGGTTGAACATGGGAGAATTATAGATGCTATGAAGGAGTTCTTGGCATCTCAGGGGGAGACAAGCTGTAAAGGCGACGAGTTAAGGACAAAGAAGAGGAATGACAGAGACGATGATCCCAATGCATCGAAAGGTGCAGGTGGTGAGTTGCCAAGAACTACTCAAGCTCTTGGGACTTCCACAGCTCAGGGGGAGTCTGCAGGTGCGACTGGCAGTTCTGGTGGTGATGAGGTGGTGATGGTTGATGATGAAGGAATGGGAGATGATGTGATTGATGCTTTGAAAGAATTAGATGATGATATGTTTAGTGATGATGTGTTGTTTGATGATGATGTGCTGCCAATTGAGGAGATTGAGAAGATTGGAGCTCAGATTGTGATTGAAGAAGATGTTGAAGAAGGTGAAATAGTTGAAGAGAATGTGGAGCATGACATTCCAGGTGTGGAGAAAGCAGATATGGGTAATGAGACAGTAATCGATGAGACTGAATGGGAAGAGCAGCCTAGGTGGAAGGAAGGCTATGCTCAGTGGTTCGTCAAAACGAAGAAACCAGTGGTCCCTACAATGTTTAAGAAGAGTTACAATATTAAAGGCTATGCTGAAGCGAAGAAAGGGATTATTTGCTGGATCTATGATGAGCAGTTGAAGCTCTTTGTGATTAAACGGTATGACGGCGTTCAGTATTTTAAAAGAATGTTAAGGTCGTTGAATACACTGCCGGAATGTGAAGTGAAAGACTTAGCCAGATTGGGGTTAATCAATCGAAATGACGATAATATGGCTAGAGTCATTGATAAAATTGTATGGAGAGAGAGTATAAAAGAGAAGAAGTTTGAGCTGTTGAAACCGCAGAAGGGAAAACTTGTTGAAGACAAGGATAGAGGTTTGAGAGCTGATGGAAAAACTTGGATGGTCATGAAGTATAAACCGATCCGGTGTTTGAAAGAAGTACCGATGAAGCTTATACCCAAGGATGTGCTTAAAGACCTAAAGTGGTGGTTTGTGGATTGTGAGACAGCAGAGGCAGTGATGGAAGACGAGGATGAACAAGAGCTCCTAAGAGTTTACGATCCGATGCATTTGGTAAACTTATCGCAAGCTGATCTGCAGGTGCTAAATGAGAAGAAAATCTTTTATATTCCTGCTTGGAAGGACGAAGCGAGGAAGTATCAAAGAGTTGTGTCAGTTTGTGGTAGAGAAGGAGTGCATGCGTGAAGATACAAGGTTGAAGATTACAAGAAAAGTGCTTAAAGATCAAGATATGAAGCTACTGCCAAGGGGGAGTCTGTTGGTGCATAATGTCAGTAGTTCATAGTCTAGTGTCTGTAATCGAGTCTGTAATGTTTAATTATGTTTTGTATGTTTAAGCGAAGTTACTGACAAGTTCGCTTAACAGGCGAACTTGTTAGTCAAGCGAAGTTATGGACAACTTCGCCTGAACATGCCAGGCGAAGTTGTCGTGTATTTATATACCTAGCTTACGGCTTGGTTAGGTTAATCGTGAAGTTGTTTGTTTCAGTAGTTCGAGTTCATTTGTAACGTGAGGACGAGAGTCTGTAACAGTGATATTACATCACGTGTTTGAGTTATAATATATAACGTGTGTTCGTTTCGTGTGTTCGTGTGATTCGTGTTCTATACTCGTAACGATCTACGCAGGGATTCCGCACCTGAGTTGATCGAGATATCTCGTGCGATCCGTCCAGGGAACCTACAACAAGTTATTTCATTAGGAACATTTTTATTCATGTCGATCACATAAGCATTATCTTTTCGTTGTGATCGAACAAGAATCCAGTCTTCTGGTATAATTATACCAGGTTTCAAAATCAAACACTCCTTTTTAGTAAAATGAGTTGAGAAATCTTTGTCACAAATTTGAGACACGCTCAAAAGACTGTGCTTCAATTCTGGAAAAAAATTAACATTTTCAAACTTTAGAACACCGTTACTTACAGTACCCTTCTGAGTGATCTTTCCTTTCTCTCCTCCCGCAAAAGACACATACCCGTCGTTAAATGTTTGAATGTCGTGTAGCTGGGTAATGTCCCCTGTCATGTGCCTGGAATAGCCACTATCAACATACCAAGGTCTGATAATATTCCTCCACAGCTGTCCGTGCAAAAAGCGCGGGATTAGTTAGTTTTTGGTACCCAATCCATACTTACACTGGGTGACCCTAATTCATCTACAGTTGTCACGGATTTCCATGACATGTCCTTTTGATCATCAAACATAGATTTTGTAGAAACTTTCGCCGGAGATTTTGGCAACCATCTATGTCTGTATGATTTGGAATTATAGGTTCGAATGGTTGTCGTAACCTCCGGTGTTTTGGATGTGGAAGGAGACGAATCAGCCTTTTTCTCATGTTTTGGTCTACACTTAGTGTTCATATTTGAATTTGAACTTGAAGCACCTTTTCTGTCCTTTCTTTTAGACATGTCTGGTTTGGTCTGATGAGGACTAAACCTGCCAGATTTGTTTCGATTCCAATCATCTTCAAAGGAACTAGCCTGATAATGCCTGAATCTTTGCATGTACGCGTTATGAGGCATGTAGGGCATATTCCTCTGATAAAATCCATAATAAGGAACATATGGACGATGTGGACAATTTCTGGCAATATGACCAGGAGTGCCACAATTAAAGCAAGTTTGACGTTTTATGAATAAATCATTTTGGGCAACTCCTTGTCTGGACTGGTTGTGTGGACCAGTCTGCTTAAATCTGCGAGAAGCCCTGTTCTCATCTTTGAACTTATCATCTTGTTTGTCATTAGAGCATCCCTCTTTGACAAATTTAGGTGCCACGTATTTTTTGGATGTTTTTGAATTTTTAGTTTTATTAGAAACCGCATTATTAGAGTTCAAAGTTTCAACATAATCAACCACACAAGAATCCTTGCTCTTTAAAGCAGAGCCCACACAAACAATCAGAATAACAGAATCTAAAACATGAAGTTTTAAAGAAACATCAGAAACAATGCAGTATCAAATTCAAAACTAGGGTCGTCATCCTCATCAGTCCACTCATTCACAATTACTTTTTCTACACATGAAGTAGATGCATTAGAATCGTTCATATTTGAAGTGGACGGACCAGCATTCACAGAACTGGTCCCATCACCTTTGTCTTGTTTACCATACTTCATGTCCTTTATCTTTTCTTCAAGTTCTTTGGTGACAGGGGTAGGAAAATAATTCTGGTTGTAAGAAGGGGGAACTTGACTGTATCCTATTCCCTCACCTTCATTTTCCTTCCAACACAATTGGTTTTCAATCATTGAGTTAACTACTTTACTGGAACCATCGAATTTTTTAAAATTAAGTTCAGCCTTCTCAAATTTACTAGTTAGATTCAAAATTTCTAAATTGGAGGCTTCTAGTTTAGCAGTCAATTCAATGATTTCTTGTTTAGCATCAAGATGATGACAGGACTTTACACTAAAATCAGATTTAAGCTTAGAAATGTCCTTCTTCTGAGCTTCTATTTTATCTAAAAAACCATTTTCATTTTTCTTAAGTTTGAAGTTTTCTTACTTTATCCTCTCCATATCTCTAATTAGGTTATCGTTATGAAGCTTATACATTTCTATTTTTTCAACACAATTTAAAGAACATGGTTGAAAACTTACCTCAGATGAATTTGGGGAAGTGAACGCCATATACTCAAATTGAAGCTCCATGACCTTCTTCTCGGTAGCATCTTCTTCTCCAGTGTCTTCAACATTGGCGAAGTTCGTAGTCTGACTTAAAATGTTGAGCGCAACCATCTGACCCTCCCAAGAGAATTGTTGAGCAGCCATACTTCTTTCGCCATTACGTGAACTACCTCCAGCCTCACCTCTGGCATTCCCAACTGGAACCAATGCCCTTTTCGTATTTCCATCCTTCACTGGATTAGTACATTCACGAGCAAAATGACCCGGCTCGTGACAGTTGTAGCACCTAAGAGTGTCTTTGTTAAAACCCACTTTTTGATTATTAGGCGTGTTCCAATTATTTCTACCCGTCCTCTTAGTAAACTTCTTCGCACGAAATACTGCCATGGCGATTTGCCACGAGATGTCCATTTCTTCAACATCATCGGGATGGATCTGATATAGTTCAGCAGCAACCACAGGTTGAACAAGTCTCCAGCCAAAAATGCATTATAACAATTCATGAATCCCGCCATTAGAGCTATATTTTCTTAAGTCTCTTTTGATATAGTAGGGATCTGACTGAAGTTCTGACTGGAAGTGTGAGTAGTTTTTCCAGTATCATTTAAAGATTGTCCAGACTTGGTGAAGACTACTGGAGCCGGTTGGAGTGGGATTGATGATGATGATGATTGACCTCGAGTGGATGAGAACATCTGGAAGTTACTCTGATGTGGTTGTTGAGTAGACTTGAACAGTGAGAAACTGTCTTGAGAAATAAGAGCATTGTTGGAGGCAACATTGTATCCAGCCGCACTATAAGAGCTTGCATGATTTATTACACGTTGCTTATCATCCATATCAAATGCCTTAATAGTGGCTATCATTTCACTCATACCCATTCTGTTGAGCTCCTTAGTGTTTTTGATAACCGCAACATTCATGTCCAAACTCTTCGAAAATGAGTTCACTAGCTTGTTGTTTATTTCTAAAGTTTGCAGATAACACCCTGCTGATCTCATTTCAGTCACAAGTGAGATGAATCTTTGAAGTTGGGATTCCAACATTTCTCCCAAGACATGATTAAACATATTGAACTTTTGTCGCAACATATCTTGGCGTCTTCTCTTCATATCTTCATTCCCCTCATATACTTTGATTAGTGCCTCCCATAACTCTTTAGCTGATAGAAGTTCTCTAAACTGAAGAGCAATATCGGGTGAGAGAGCCATGGTTAGAGTGGAAAGAGCTTTATCATCTTCCTCAACTTTAGCAAAATCAACATATTCATACTATGCAACTGGTTTCACAAAAACTTCATCAGATTTATCCTTTTGATAGGTGATTCTTTGAGGTCCCCTAACAATACTTTTCCAAATTTTGGAATCTTTCATCTTGATCTAATTTTCAAAACAAAATTTCCATTCACTGAACCCCTCATGAGATAAGAGACGGGGTACACAAGTGGCAGTCCGCATGACGGAATCAAGTTCTTGATGAAGTGATGAATTGGTTAAGTTGTTACCATTTGTTAAATGTTCCATCTTAGTTGGATTAATTGATTTATTTTAGGTCCAAAAATACTTAAGTCAAAATAAAACAGGACCAAACAGTTAACTGGGCTTTGAACAGATTCACACTGATTGACCTAGTCTGACCGAAAACTCAATGTTTGACTGAGTTGACCAAACTTTTACCGAGAACTCAAACGTTTGACCAAGCTTTGACCGAGAACCCAAACGTTGACCGCGAACTGCTTTGACCGATAACTACTAGTGGCTGAGAACTGTTCTTGGCTGAGAACAAACAGTAGCCGAGAACTGCCTTGGCCGATAACCACTAGTTGTTGTTTTGGCCGAGAACACAGATTGTCAACAAACTCGTAACAAACTCCCAAGAAAAAGGGATCTTGATTTGTTTCCAAACCAATATCAAATCTTTCCCAAAAATTATCTTCTTCTTCTTCTTCTCCGGTTACAGTTTCGCCGGAAAACAGCAGCATCACTAAGAAACACAATTCTTGAATCTTTGATATCACAATAACGAGCCTGAATAAGGTCTAAGGCTCTTATACTAACTGCAAGTCCCGAATCTGGTTCACTACAATTATGATATCAAAAAACAAGCATTGGTGCGGAATACCAACACTTGGTGAATCAAGAACACAAGTAAACACAAGAACGTAACACCGGGATTGCTTCAAAACACACGTATTATTAACATATGTCGGGTGCTTAAGCACTTAAAATACTCGCAGATCTAGTAACTCGTAGACGGCCAAAACACAAATGAACGAACAACCTAACCCTATACAATACATGCACTATATATAGGGAACCAAACATCAAAGCCCACCGAGATCTCTTAAGAGATCTCGGTTTACACAGTAAACCCGTAGCCCAAGCCCACATACATGCAAAACCCAAGAACTATTAGACTAAGTACAAACATACAAAACTAGCCCAACAAAATACAAGAAAAGAAAAGGAGAGAAACTATGAATATTTATATATATATGCATGTGATTATATAAATATGTGATTCTTTGTTATTAATATTATTTATGTAATAATAACTATTCTTAAATAATAAAGAAAAGAAAAGAAAACGTTTCTTAGAAAAGAAGAAACGTAGGGTTTTATGAAAATAAACTAAAGTTTTATAATATTACTTTTAACTAAAGGTTTTTAAGTAAAGAAAAGAGATTTGAACTAAAGGTTCATCGAGGTAAAGATTATAAAAAGACTAAAGGTCTTAAGCCGGATTGTATATCCGACTAACAAAAGGTTATACTTGTACTATAGGTGCGAGATAGCAACGGGAAAGACCCTCAGAAAGTGTTTGAAGCCGATCCAAATAAAAAGGTGAATACGCCCCAAACATTATAAACTTGTTTAAAAACGAGTCAATATGTTAAATGAAAAGATTTTACATGAGGCTACGTGTCTCTAAAACGTTATAAACAAGAGTATAAGCCTAGCCCTCAGGCTGTAGTATAAGTTTTTCTGGATCCTTACATATGTGGTAAAATGCGGTGGGCACATCGCACCACACTTGGTTATAGTGACGCTCACCTGCGGGGAGTAATGACCATGTGTATACATACGGGTACTTAACTAAGTCGAATGCTACGATGTTTTCTGGGGTATTTAGTGTAGAGACTCGAGTTTATAATTGTGTTGTTTTAACTTAATTATTCCTAATCCAAGATGGGCCGAGACTTACGTGGTCTCGAGGGGTGATTAAGTAAAAGAAAATATTTTAGCGTCAGCATATTCACCAGCATTCGTTGTTGACGTATTTTCTAATATTTTGCAGGTAACCAAGATCAGGAGTTGAAGAACAAAGTGCTCAAGATATCCGATGGCTCGGATCGTTTTGTATAAACTTAAATATTAAAATGGTGGTTTGTAATTAAACAAGTAATACTTTTGGTTATAACTTAAACGGGTATTTTATAATCCCGTCTTTTGGTAAAGTAAATATTATATTTCAAATCCACATGTTTTCAAGACTTTCGCTTTAAATACGTAACTCTGATTTATTTACAATTGTGGTACCAACTGTTGGTGGTCATACGCTCAGGCCTTAGATGGGGGTGTGACATGAAGTTTGATGCTAGGATGGATTTGGTTTTACACAATGTAAAACATGTTTCGGATATTAGACTTAATTTAATCTCCGCATGCACATTAGATGATGGTGGTTTCCACAGTACCTTTGGTGGTGAAATTTGGAAACTCCCTCGTGGTTCGTTGATCGTGGAAAGAGGTGAAAGAACTTCAAAGTTATACATGGCGCATCCAAAGATTTCTAGAGACTCGGTTAATTCATTGACGAATTCTGATGTGACCGATATGTGGCATAAGAGACATGCTCACATGAGTGAAAACGGGATGTCTATTTTAATGAAGAAAGATGCCTTGTCCGGTATGAAATATGTTCATTTGAAGAAGTGTTCTCATTGTATGAATGGTAAGCAAAAGATAGTTTCTTTTCATAGTCATCCGCCTCACAGAGAAGAAAGTATACTTGACTTGGTGCATTCAGACGTATGTGGTCCTATGAAGACTAGAACACTTGGGGGCTTCTTATATTTTGTCACATTTATAGATGATCATTCGAGGAAGGTATGGGTTTATACTTTAAAGTCTAAAGATAAAGTATTTGATGTTTAAGCAGTTTCATGCCCTAGTTGAGAGACAGACTAGGAAGAAGCTCAAGTGTATTCGTATAGATAATGGAGGTGAATACATTCGACACCAAAGGCCACCTCCTAAGACACCACAGTTGAATGGTTTAGCAAAACGTATGAACAATACTTTGGTTGAAAGGTTTAAGTGTTTTCTCTCACATGTAGGGCTGCCTAATTATTTTTGAGGTGAAGCTTTAAATACAGCCGTACATGTTATTAATCTTACTCCTTGTATTCCTTTGCATAATGATGTTCCAGACAGGGTCTGGAGTGGCAAAGATGTTTCATATCGGTATTTGAGGGTCTTTGGATGCAAAGCATTTGTGCATATTCCCAAAGATGAAAGATCAAAGCTTGATGTGAAGTCCAGACAGTTTATATTCCTTGGTTATGGGCAATATGAGTTTGGATACAGGCTATATGATCCGGTTTCGAAGAAGCTAGTTAGAATTCGTGATGTTGTGTTTGTGGAAAACGGGAGTTTGAAAGATATTGATAACACACATGAAGTTCCTCAGTACAATGATGATCTCATTGATTTGGATCCTATTCCTCCTCAGCATTTTGAGCCACATCACGATGATGGTATTCAAAATGACGAACAACGTGGTACCGATAATGATGATAATCAAGAGCAGGTAGAGTTAGATGAGGATATTCATCCTGAGCAGTGTTTTGAAGACCGAACCGGAATAGAAATGTCCTACCGGTTCAACCGGGAATCGGCAGTGTCACCGGTCCGAATGGTTAAAGTGAACCGGTTATAGCTTAAATTTTAATAATACTAAGTTTTAATCAAAAATATGAAAGCTACCAAAGGGAATCGAACAGTGGACCTTCCCGTTGAAAGAAATGTTGCAAACCAAATGAGCTAGCAATCAATTTGTTTAAATTACTATTTATATACCTTTTATGACATACTTGCTCATAATATCAACGCAAACTAATAAGTTATTTTAAACATGTTGGGTTTATTTTTTTTCCCATAAGAAAGCCCAACAAATATTAACTTACATGGGTTATTACTATTATTATTTAATAATAAAAAGAAAGAGAAAAAAAAACCAAAAATATTTTTTGGTTTGGGTTTTACGTGACCACAAAGTAATTGTTGTGGGTTTCCTAATATTCTTTTCAAGAAAACAAAAGGGTTTGCTCCATATTAAGTTTATGCCGACATTAAGCAAATATATATAGAACAATTTTTGGAGCCTTTCTATTCAGCCAATATATACACAAGAAACTGGGTTTCTTTGTATTAGGGTTACACTGTCGTCGAAGAAAAAACATAGATGAAATGTGTTTTTTTTGGTGGTCCAAGTTTTTTTGGTTGTTTTGTTGAAGATAAGAGACGTGCCAGAGATCGATTCATTCTCTCGTTGCTGATACCTCTTACTCCTTTTCTTTTGTAGTTTTATTCCATATACTTGAAGATTGTTTGTACCAAGTATATGATAATTTGTGTATGCCTCTACTGTTACTTAGAGAAGACTTTGTATTGCTATTATTGGTTATAGTGGATTTGAAGCGGCTCTAGTAGTCCCGTGGTTTTAACTCTCGCCTTGAGAGGTTTTCCACGCTAAAATTATTGTGCCATATTTACTTTTAAATTACCTTATTTGTTTGCATCCCCATCGATTCATTCGGGTCGGGAAAAAGTTTAGCCAAACGAAGACTAATTCCGCAATTTTTGTTAGAAGTCATGATGTCGTGTTTGTGGAAGACGGGAGTTTGAAAGATATTGAGAACACACAGGTAGTTCCTCAGTACACTGATGATCTCATTGATTTGGATCCTATTTCTCCTCAGCATTCTGAGCCACATCACGATGATGGTATTCAAAATGACGAACAACATGGTACCTATAATGTTGATAACCAAGAGAAGGTAGAGTTGGATGAGGATATTCATCCTGAGTTACCAGTATATATGCCTGAATTTGTCCCACTTAGGCGATGTATTAGAGAGCGTCAACCTTCTACTCGTTATTCGACTAGTGAGTACGTCTTACTCACTAATAGGGGAGAGCCCGAGTATTATAAAGAGGCCATGGAACATAAGCATAAAAGTGAGTGGTTTGAAGTCATGCAAGATGAGATTAATTCTTTGTATGAGAACAATACCTTTGAGTTGGTGAAATTGCCGAAAGGCAAAAGAGCTTTGAAGAACAAGTGGGTCTACAAATTGAAGACTGAAGAACATACCTCACGGCCTAGGCAAAAGGAAAGATTGGTGGTCTAAGGGTTCAGTCAAAGAGAAGGTATTGATTTTGATGAGATTTTTTCTCCAGTTTTGAAGATGAGTTCCATCAGGGTGATCCTTGGTTTAGCTGCTAGTCTTGATCTTAAGGTTGAGCAAATGGATGTCAAGACAACATTCCTTCATGGTGATCTTGATAAAGAAATCTATATGGAGCAACCTGAAGGTTTTCAGGTTAAAGGTATAGAAGATTATGATTGTAAACTTCATAAAAGTCTTTATGGCTTGAAGCAAAAACCGAGACAGTGGTACAAGAAATTTGAGTCAGTTATGGGGAAGCAAGGCTACCGAAAGACTGCGTCTGATCACTTTGTTTTCTTTAAGAGGTTTGGTGATGATGATTTCATCATTTTATTTCTTTATGTTGATGATATGTTGATTGTTGGCAAGAATGCAGAAAGAATTGTTTAGTTGAAGAAAGAGTTAAGCAAGTCGTTTTCTATGAAAGACTTAGGGCCAGCTAAGAATATTCTTCGCATTCGGATTACTAGAGATAGAGCTTCAAAGAAGTTGCACATGTCACAAGAGCAATACATTGAAAAGGTACTTAGCAGATTCAAGATGTCTATAGTTAATGTGGTTAGTACACTCTTACTCCCAACTTTAAGTTAACTGAAAAAGATTGTCCTACTTCTGAGAAAGAGATTAAAGAGATGGATGGTGTTCCATATGCATCAGCAGTTGGAAGCTTGATGTATGAAATGGTATGTACACGACCTGATATTGCCTATGCAGTAGGTGTTGTTAGTCGGTTCTTCTCAAATCCGGGTAAGAAGCATTGGGAAGCAGTTAAGTGGATACTTAGATATTTACGAGGTACTTCCAAATTGGGTATAACGTTTGGAGATGGGGAGCCGATGCTTGTTGTTTACACAGAATCTGATATGGCTACAAATAAGGACAACACGAAATCCACTTTCGGATATTTGATGTTATTTGCAGGAGGAGCCGTGTCATGGCAGTCAAGACTGCAAAAGTGTGTTGCTTTGTCTACTACCGAGGCAGAGTATATGGCAGCAACAGAAGCATGTAAATAATTATTGTGGTTGAAAAGATTTTTTCAAGAGCTTGGCTTTATGCAACAGTGCTACGTGGTTCTTTGTGATAATCAAAGTGCTATTCACCTTGCTAAGAGCTCTATGTATCATAAGAAAACAAAACATATTGATGCGAGGTATCATTGGATTAGTGATGCTATTGAAGACAAGTTGTTTGAACTTGATAAAGTTCACACCGATGATCATTGTTCCGATATGTTGACCAAATCTTTGGCAATGGAGAAGCTGAAGATATGTTGCTCACTAGCAGGGGTGGTGTGTTCTTTCTCATAGACAAAAAAGGGGAGATTTGTTGAGGTATTTTTTGCCCATGAGAAAGCCCAACAAATATTTGAAAGTAAATGGGAATCATCTGCCCTCCCTTTTCATTCTCAATATTAACATTATATACAAAAGATATCCTTAACCAACTTATCGATACACAAGGTAATGGAATAAACAATAATATATACAATTAATTACCAAATCATTACTATAGATAATTCGTTGACTAAAACATCCCCTCAGTCTGAGCGGCAGGAGCCGAATGCAAAGACTGGACTTAAAACGTGAGAAGAGCGGGCACAGCAAACCTTTGGTGAAGATGTCGACATATTGATAATCAGCCGGAACATGTAGAACACGGATATCACCGACACGAACCTTATCTCTAACAAAATGGATATCAATTTCAACGTGTTTGGTTCGTTGATGTTGGACAGGATTCTCAGAAAGGTATACTGCCGACAGGTTGTCACAATAAACGACTGTAGCTTGACGAGTGGGAACATATAATTCAAGAAGTAGATTGCGTAGCCAGCTCGTTTCAGCAACCGTGTTAGCAACGCCACGGTATTCAGCCTCGGCACTTGATCTCGAAATGGTGGCTTGACATTTCGACGTCCAAGAAACCAAATTTGTACCAAAAAAAATATAGTATCCAGATGTAGATCTTCGCGTGTCCGAAAACCTCCCCAGTCCGCATCAGAGTAAGCGGTAAGAGATGTGGAACTCGAGGTGGTTATATGTAACCCATGTGATATTGTACAGCGAAGGTAGCGTAAAACATGCCTAAGAAAATGAAAGTGCGGTTTTTGAGGCTCATGCATGAATAAGTATATCTGTTGAACTGCATACGTGATATCGGGTCGGGTAAAGGTAAGATACTGTAAAGCACCTGCAAGGCTTCGATAGAGTGTCGGGTCAGAAACAAGGGGGCTGGTGTTAGCACTCAATTTGGAAGAAGTATCAACCGGAGTGGCGGCTGGTTCGCATGTGGTCTTATTGGCCCGCGCCAAAATATCTTCTGTGTTCAATTCTTGAGAGAGAAATAAACAACCATTCTGATGCTTAACAGATATGCCCAAAAAATGATGAAGTTTATCGAGATCGGATATGGCGAATTCCTTGGAGAGGGAGTTAATAATACTTTGTTGCAATGTGGGGTGTGATGTCGTTAAGATGATGTCATCAGCGTAAAGAAGAAGATACGCCATTTAATCACCCCTTTTTATATGTAAATAATGAATAATCGGACTTGGCACTCTTAAAACTACAAGTATGTAGGTATGTGGAAAACCGTTGAAACCATGACCGTGGGGCCTGCTTTAACCCATATAATGATTTTTTTCAATTTGCAGACATGTCCCGGATGGTTAGGATCCATAAATCCTGGTGGTTGAAACATATAAACGGTCTCTTTAAGTTCACCGTGTAAGAAGGTGTTCTTAACATCCAACTGATGCATTGGCCAAGAACGTGATGTTGCTAAGCTCAAAATAGTGCGTATAGTTGCTGGCTTAACAATCAGACTAAAAGTTTCGTCACAATCAATGCCAACTCGTTGAGATTTTCCATTAACTACAAGTCGCGTTTTGTACCATTGTAACTGACCCATGGCATTAAATTTGTGGTGAAACCACCACATACAACGGAAGACATTTTCATTTCGTGGTCTAGGTACTAGTTCCCAAGTGTTATTTTTCAACAAGGCACTATACTCTTCGGTCAGGGCGGCATTCCAATTTGGATCGGTAAGGGCGGTTAGGTGGGATGTTGGTAAAGGAGAAACAGTGATGGTGTGGAAGTTTAGTGGGATTTTAGGCTTGGTAATACCGACTTTAAGACGAGTGGTCTATGGTGGGTAGTAACTAGTGGGATTGGTGGTTGTGTAATCGGTGATAAGGGGGGATTAATGGTGGGCATGGATTGTGTGGGCCGGAAAGGGGGTATGGGTAATGGTGTGGAGTGTTGGGTTGAAGTTTGGGCTTGGTGTGGAAAAGGTGTTGGGTTTGGTGTGAAGGTTGCACTAGATGGGTTATGTGGGTTGTGAGTAGCATTAGGTGATGATGTTGTTTTGTTAAGAGTACTGGGTGTTGAGTTTAAAGGTTGTGATTGTACTGATTGAAATATGATTGGTGATGGGTCAACATCCAGGAAGGAGTAGCTAACGGTAGTGGTTGTGTTGGTTTTTTTGAACGGGAAATTTGTTTCATCAAAGATTACGTGACGAAATAAAATTATATTCCCGGTGGATAATTCAAGGCATTGGTTACCACGGAAGTTGGGTAGGGTAACCAAGAAAAACACATAAAGTGGAACGGGTGCTAAGTTTTTGTTGTCGGGTAGCTGAGACATTTGGATAGCATGCACACACAAAAACCCGTAGATGGTCATACGTGGGGTGGTGTTAGTAGAGAGCGGCCATAGGGGAATGAATGTTCAAGAGTTATATACAAAAGATACCATGAAAGTATATAGGAATCATCTACCCTCCCTTTTCATTCTCAATATTAACATTATATACAAAAGATATCCCTAACCAACTTATCGGTACACAAGGTAAGGGAATAAACAATAATATATACAATTAATTACCAAATCATTACTATAGATAAATCGTTGACTAAGAATATTAACTTACAATGGTTGTTATTATTATTATTATTATTTAATAATAAAAAGAAAGAGAAAAAAAATGTTTGCTCCATATTAAGTTTATGCCGACATTAAGCAAATATATATAGAACAATTTTGGGAGCCTTTCTATTCAGCCAATATATACACAAGAAATTGGGTTTCTTTGTTTTGGGGTTACACTGTCGTCGAAGAAATAACATAGACGAAGAGTTTTTTTTTTTGGTGCTTCAAGTTTTTTTGGTTGTTTTGTTGAAGATAAGAGACGTGCCAGAGATCTATTCATTCTCTCGTTGGTGATACCTCTGACTCGTTTTCTTTTGTAGTTTTATTCCGTATACTTGAAGATTGTTTGTACCAAGTATATGATGATTTGTGTATGCCTCTAGTTTTACCTAGAGAAGACTTTGTATTGCTATTATTGGTTATAGTGGATTTGAAGCGGCTCTATTAGTTGCGTGGTTTTAACTCTCTCCTTAAGAGGTTTTCCACGCTAAAATTATTGTGTCATATTTACTTTTAAATTACCCTATTTGTTTGCATCCTCATTGATTCATTTAGTTTGGGAAAAAGTTTAGCCAAAAGAAGACTAATTCCGCAATTTTTGTTTACCGTCCGTGGCTAGGTGGTCGGTTTTCCCAACAGGTTGTTAGTACACGGTTTTGCGTCTCGAGTCTTTGTATTTAACGTTAACGTATTTGTCGTTTGTTTAACGTAATAAACAATTAATTTATCTTGTAGTTCGTTAATGTAATAGTCTAGTTCGCTAAGTATGTTTAGCGAACTAGATCTAAGTTATATCCCTCCTGATTCGTTAAGGATGTTTAACGAATCAGGAGGTGATTCGTTAAGTTTATGTTCAGTTTAATGTATGTAACGAAGTAGACTCTAGTTCGTTATGGAATGTTAACGAACTAGGTCTATCTTCCTATTTATAGTGAACATTATTCAATGTTTAATATATGTTTTGAGATTTAATTAACGAACCTCTGCCCGATTCTCTCTCTCAATCTTCATATTAATATTATAAACATACACATACTACTGATAATATACATAGATATAAAAAACAATCAAACGTAATAATGAACTAGATCCATATTTAGGACTAATCGTATTCGTATAGATCTGAGATCTGTTTACTGAATTAAGGATTATTCCGTGTTCAAAAAAGTGGTATCAGAGCTTTCGGTGCTCAATTACGCTTGATTTGACTGTTATTTGTTATTAATTATTTGAAAATTGATTCAGTTCATGTTCGGTTTGATTTTGAATCAAATTGAGGTTGAATTGGTTTAATTATGGAATGGTTGGATTAGATTTGTGATTGATAAGGTATTTGTGAGTTGTGATTGATTGGAATTGGATTTTGGTGTGTGTTTGGATCGAATTTGGTTTGGATATGTTTTTGGCCGAAAAAGAGGATAATTTTGGTTCAAATTGGATTCGGGATAAGGATAATTGGTTTACGAGGGGTATTGATTTGGTTTCGCATTGTGATGACGAGTATTTTGGTAATTGACTTGAGCGATTTGGTTGAATATTGAGTGTGTATTACAAATCGGATTTCTGGGTTTTTTATTCATAAGTTTCCAGATTTCTGGAAAATTATGTTTGAAGGTTTGAAGATTTGATGATTTAAGTCTGATTCGTTAAAATTCAGCCTGATTTGTTAACTCATTCAATTCGATTCGTTAACATATTTAGCTGATTCACTATGAGTTTTGGTTGATTCGTTAACCAATTCTTTAAACCTCTGATTCGTGTCAACTGCTTCGTGTGACACGTGCCATACCTCGGAAAATGTTTTATAACAACCTTTGCCACGAGGTATTTGTTGTCAGTGTTTGTAACAAACCGTTGTAACAACCTGATTCGCTATAAGTTGATTCGTTATCAACTGTAGCTGATTCGTTATCTAATTCGCTAAGTCTCTCTTAGTGATTCGTTACAGAAAACTTTCTAATTCGCCAAGCTTCTACTTAAAGATTTGTTCAGCTAATTCGTTGATTGATTGGTTCGTTGACCATCTAATTCGTTAATCATCTGATTCATTTAAACCATTTCTGATTCGTTACTTGATCACACTTTACTTCGTTAAATTGTGATTCTCTAATTACTGTACTCATTTCGTTACATCTGTTCATAGTTCGTTATTCCAATTTTCAATTTTAACCCTTAAAATTTGAATCTTGTCAAAAATGGCTGGTATGTATACACTAGCTTCACAGAACATATTAATGCAACAAATGTTGCAACTTGATACCGAAATAGGTTCACATTCGAAATGTCCAAGATTGATGAAATTTAGTGACTTTGTTAAATGGGAAACCCGTTTTCGTGCTCATTTGGGTTTTGTTCATCCTGACTGTTCATATTGCCTAGATGAGGTATATGTTGTTCCAATGATTGGCGATGACACTATCGGTTACGCTCCTAAAGCTATTTCTCAATATTCACAAGAAGATAAGAAAGCTTTGGAGATTGAGAGTAAGGCGTATTCTACTCTTACTATGGCTTTACCCGTAAACATCTTTCATCAAGTGGGTAGTATAAAGATTTGTGCTTCCTTATTTCAGTATATTCGTATGAGAAGTATGGGGAATACAGCTGAGAGTAACAAAGTAATGCTTAAGTTTTAATTACGAAACTTTAACTTATTGAAAGGAGAAAGAGTTGAGGAGATGACTAATAGGTTTAACCATTTGATTGCTGAGATGGACAAGATGAGATTGGAAACTTCTGAGGTTGACAAGATAGACACGATTAAGAGTGCACTACAAAGTTCTTATTCGACATTTTTAATTGTTCTAAAAGAGAATAACTATTTTGCAAAAGAAGACTTGACTGACATTGAATTCTTGCAAACGATTGAAGCAAGAGAATATGATCTTAAGTATCAGAAATCCTCCAAGGATAGTCAAGATCTTGCTTTCTATGGTGGTAGTATGCCTCTAAGTTCTATCATTTCCCCTATCACTACTTTTCTAACACAGCATGCAGGTGAAAATGAAACAACTATGTATATTGATCCAAGAGCATGTTTTTACACTGCTGGTAATTCTGGATCACCTGGTGTTTCTGGAAGTTCTTCTACTACTAATCCATTTGCTTCACCACCTAGTGTCAACATGAAGGAAGCTGAACAGAATTTTGCTTTTCTAACAGCTTTCATGTCCTCGTATGAAAACTTGGTGAGTAGCATGATTGCCACTAGTGATCTAACTGATGAAGATTATGATCAGATTGATCCAGATGACTTAGAAATCATGGATTTAAAGTGGAACATGGCAATGATTGTTCGTAAGGTTAAAAGATTTAAGCAAAGGACCGGAAAAGATCTTCCTACCTTGAACAAGAAATAGGGATTTGACAAATTAAAAGTCAAATGTTACAATTGTCAAGAGTTCGGGCATTTTGCAAAAGAATGTGACAAGCCGAAAAAGGAGTATACTGGTCCTCGTGGTCAAAATCAAAACTCTTCAACACCACGAGGTAATGATGCTAAAAAGAAACCGTCTACTTTTGGGTCACAAGCAATGTTAGCTGATGGAAATGATTGGTCACAACGACTACTGTGTAATGACAATAAAGCTAATTTAGCTATATTTGGGCTGACTAAAGACTTTCAAGATGCAAGTGGAAATGAGCTGTCCTCTGACAATGATTCTGGATCTGATTCTGACGACTCTTGTGATAACCCTACAACTGTGTTGGCTTGCATGGCTAAGATCAATGAGGTTAGTCATTCTATTTCTGCTACATCATCTGTTAAAGTAACGTGTGTTGATTGTGAATCTAACAAACCTAAGTTAGAATCTTTAAAGAATCATAATGATAATTTAGTAAGAGAAATTGCTTCACTAAAGGATACTTATCGACAATCTCTTGAATCTCAAATGAGATCTCGAGAAAATATTGAAGCATTGTCGACAAGTAACCACGATCTCAAGGCTGAGTTATCTGTGAAAATGACTATTAATGACCAAAAGTTTCAAGAAATCCTGAAACATAGATCAAAGATAACTGATCTTGAGAATGAGGTTCTTGAGTTGAAGAACAAATTGGGTGAATTTCGAAACTCTTCTTTTGTGTTGAATGAAATTATTGAAGTGTTTGGAAAAGAAAGGGATTCAAAGAAAGGCATCGGTTTTGTAGAAATTCAGCCACCTTTTCACAATAACTAACAAACTAATCCTTTTGCTAAACGAGAAGAAGAGATTATTGTGATTGAACCTGTGATTGCTAAACCTGTTAAAACGGAAACTGTTAAGACCCAATTTGCTCCTCAAAAACCACATGTTCAAAGCAACAAAGTCTTTGTTGAGAATGTTGACAATGTAATTATTGAGGATGTGTTTGAACCCGAGGTTATACACAAGAACAAGAACATTCCTAGTTCTAATCATATTCTTTGCGAGCCTCATGAATTTGAGGAAGTTGTGTATGGTTCACACAAGCCTCAATTGATAAAGACAGAACAAGTGAAAGTTAAATCTGCGAACAAAGAAGTCAAAAAAACCAAAAATTTCTGATGAGGACTTGATGCGTTTCATTAATCCTCCTAGTTCTAAGCCATCATCTTCTAGAGTTTTTAATTTAAAGGGTATGGATACGATGTTCACTGAAAAAGATATCTCGATTAGTATCATTAAACCAGACCTAATTGAGAGCGTCTTTTACAATGAAACTGACAAGTTGAAAGAGTTGGAACGTCAATATGTTTGTGCCAAAACATCGAACTCATCAGACCCGGTAATGAAAGCAAAACAATTGTTAAAACAAACTAAAAAGGTTCAGTTTGTCAAATTGACTGGAACATATACATTGAAAAGTTTTTCCAATTGTTCTAACCTTGACTTTTATATGAAAAAGAAGTCTGTCACTTCTGATGATTTGGACAAACGTTTCACTAAGAATGTAAGTTATCAACCTTCTGTTGCTTATGTTTCTGCCAAACCTCAACATGGTCATGTTGACATGCGAAGTTTCTTTTTGTGTGGTTAACAAGGTCATGTAGTGAGAAACTGTGGTCAACAGAAAACTCAAAATCTCCATCCTTTTGTCAAGGGCCATTCAAAACCGGTTCCTGTGATAAAGGAGATCTTGAAGCGACCTGTGTCATGTGAGGATGATACACATATCATGTTTTCTCATATAAATCCTCGTAAGGTACTTCATGTAAATGAAACTCCTGGCCAAGTGAAGCCAAAATTTGTTCCAACTGAGCCTGTATGTAAGAGCACAAATTCAAATGTCGTTGAAGCTGCTTATCTAAGACGAAAATCTAAGAAGCCGGTAACTTATTCTCAAGTTGCTGAACAACAATTGAATTCGGTTAAGTTTAAAATTTCTCAAGAAAACCAAAAGGTGCCCAAGACTGAGGCATGAGCTGCATTTTTGAACTAATCATTTTCTTTTGTGTGTAGGGTACATCCAAGACCATTTCTGGTGAGAACTGGATAATGGATAGTGGATGTTCTCGTCATATCACTGGAAATCTCAACCTCTTAACAAATGTGAGAAATATTCAAGGGGGTTAGTAGCGTTTGCTGGGAATTCTGGGGCATGATCACACAAGAAGGTGAAGTTTCAAATGGTCACATTACTTTTTAAAAGGTCAACTACTGTGACAAGGTGGACCATAATTTATTGAGTGTGTCGCAAATCTGAGATGTACACCACGGTATTTACTGATAAAGAGTGTCTTATTTTGAAACCGGGTAATGTGATTCTCGAGGACATGGTAGTCATGAGATCACCTCAATCGAATGATATTTATGTTTTAAATATGAGTTCTAAAGTATCAACATCTATCGAAACATGTTTTGTATCGAAAGAAACCGAGAAAGACTCTATTCTATAGCATCGTAGAATGGGTCACATTCATGTTCATAAGATGAACTATTTAATGGAAAATGACCTCGTCGAAGGTGTGTCTTTGAAGAATTTTAAGAAATCTGATCACTGCATTGCATGCAAGAAGGGCAAGCAAAAGAAAAAGTCTCATCCTTCTAAGTTATTGAATTCCATTGATACTCCTCTTGAACGACTCAATATGGATCTGTTTGGTCCTGTGAATCGTGCAAGTATCTCTGGGGATTGGTACTGTCTTGTTGTCACTGATGATTATTCAAGATACTCATGGGTGTTATTTATGAGTTCAAAAGATCAAACACCTGTGTTGGTACAAAACCTTATCACTAAGATCGAATCGCTATACAAACAAAAAGTGAGGAGAATTCGAAGTGATAATGGTACTGAATTCAAGAATACTGTATTGGATTTATTTTGTATTCAAAAAGGAATTTATCGAGAATACAGTGCACCCTATGTACCACAACAAAACGTTGTTGTTGAACGAAAGAATAGAACTTTGATTGAAGCTGCAAGAACAATGCTTACTGATTCTAATCTTCCTGTCCAATTTTGGAATGAGGCGGTGAATACAGCTTGCTATACGCTTAATCGAGTGTTAACTGTTAAACGACTCAAGAAAACAAGTTACAAGCTTTTAAGCAATCGAAAGCCTAACTTAAAGTACCTGGAACCTTTTGGGTGTCCTTGTACAATGCTAAAGAAGGATGCGAGTAAGTTTGAAGAAAAAGCTATCGAAGGTTATATCTTGGGATATGCATCTCCAAAGAAAAGGGTATTTAATTTCACTTTTTGTTGTTTGAGGAATGGTATCATATGGACTGTCAAAAGTACACCACTCCACCTCAAGGGAAAGGTCCTGACTGGATGTTTGACTATGATGGCTTATTTAATTCGTTTACTCCATCGACTGAGAACATAGATGAAGACCTGGTTCGTGCATATTTTGAAGATCATTTGGCTATTCCAAGTTTTTCAAGTTCTAATGATGTTGAAGCTACACCTCCTGCTCCAACTGAAGATCAATGTGATGAGAATCAGGTTGATAATGTTTCTACTTCTTCTGATGACAATCAAGTTGATGATCAGGTTATTGAACATGACAGTGATAATGTTTCATCTCCTGAACTTGGTGAACATTACACTAACTTATTTGATAATGTTGTTGCTCCTGATAATCCTACTCTACGGATTCATGGTTATCATCCACAAGAAAACATCATTAGAGAACTGGATGTGGGAGTTCAAACACGTCATCAAGTTGCTTCGTCAAGTGAGAATAACATATTGTGTGCATATGCTGACTTACATTCCTCTGGAATTGTAAATGTTTCTAAATTCACTTGCTTTTTATCTCAAGTTGAGCCAATGACGCCACGTATGGCTCTTCAAGATCCTTCTTGGGTAGAAGCTATGCAAGAAGAATTACAGCAATTTGCACGTTTGGGTGTTTGGGATTTAATCGAAAAACCTGCTAGAGTCAAGAAAGCTATTCCGACTAATGGGTATTTAAGTGTAAGAAAGACGATCGAGGGGGGAATGTAAGAAACAAAGCACGTTTAGTTGTGCAAGGTTTTCATCAGCAAGAGGGTATTGATTACACAGAAGTATATGCTCTAGTTGCCAGATTAGAGTCGATTCGAATCTTTCTGGCGTATGCTGCTTATAAAAATATCAAGGTCTATCAAATGGATGTTAAAAGTGCTTTTCTAAATGGTGAACTACACGAGGAAGTGTTAGTTTTACAACCTCCTGGTTTTGAAGATCCTGATTATCCGGACCGAGTTTACCGTTTAAACAACGCCTTGTATGGTCTACATCAAGCCCCAAGAGCTTGGTATGGCACGCTTGCCGACCATCTAACTTATAATGGCTTCAAACGAGGAACTGTCGACTGCACTTTATTTCATAAGACAATTAGTAGTGATCTTCTTTTAGTCCAGACCTATGTCGATGACATTAACTTTGGGTCTACAAATGATACGGTGTGTAAGGAGTTCGAGAAGTCCATGCAAACGAAGTTCGAGATGAGCTCGATGGGAGAGATGAATTTCTTTCTAGGGTTGCAAGTTCACCAATCTGCGAACGGAATCTTTATTCACCAGAAATGTATGTGAACGATGTCTTGAGCCGTTTCAAGATATATGCCGGAAAAATCCCTTCAACTCCTCTCCCCGTTGGTCACAATTTATCACCGGATGAATTGGAGGATATCGTTGATCCTACCCTCTATCGTGCCATGTTCGGTTCTTTAATGTATCTAACGGCTTCTCTCCCTAACATTATGTTTGTTGTTTGTCTTTGTGCTAGGTTTCAAGCAAGTCCACGAGTGACTCACCTAGCTGTGGTCAAGCGAATACTTCAGTATCTGAGGGGAAATCCATACATCGGGTTGTAGTACCCCAATGACGATAACATTGAGCTTACTGCCTTTTCAGACTCGGACTACGGAGGTTGCAAGATCAACTTCAAATCAACAACGGCAGGTTGTCAATTTTTGGGAAACCGGCTTGTTTCCTGGCAGTGTAAGAAGCAGGCAACGGTCTCCACTACAACCGCTGAAGCTGAGTATGTTGCAGCCTCGAGTTTCTGTTCCCATGTTTTGTGGATACAACAACATCTTCGCGACTGCGGTTTGAAGTTTCTTACTACTCCTATTCTAAATGATAACTCTGCTGCCATGTCTATCACAAAGAATCCCGTACAGCATTCAAAAACAAAACATATCGAAATTCGATATCATTTTATACGGGATTGCTTTGAGAAGAAATTAATTGACCTTGAGAAAGTACATACCGACTTTCAGAAAGCCGATCTATTTACCAAAGCTTTTGACAAAACGCGTTTTCAATTTTTGCTTGGTTTAAATGGATTAAAGACCCTGGCTGATATCCTGAAACAAGGATGACTATCTTTTTTTTTCTGTTTCTTTTATTTTAAAATTATTTTGGTTTCAGGTTTTAGGGGGTGACAAAATAGAAAATACAAAAATCAAAAAATATTGTAATTTTCGTTTGTATAGATAAAACCCAAAAACATTAAAATTTTAAAATCCAAAAACATTTTAAAATTTGAAAAATCAAAAAGATTGTGTTTTCAGTTTGTACAGAAAAATCTGAAAAGTCAAAAAGATTGTGAAGTTATTTTGTTTATAAGAAAATTTGAAAAAGACAAAAAGATTGTGTTTTTATGTATGTAAAGAGAAAAACCAAAAAGATTTTTGCATACGTTCGCTGAAAAGTATATCAATTACTCATATTTGAAGGACATATACTTGTATATGTTTGGTCCTGATATTTACTTGTAAATGTTCTAGTTAGCCATTCACCTGATTATGGAAGGTAGTTGGGGGTGTTCGCTATGCGTTTTTATTTTTTTTTCTCGCTGAAAATTATGTTGGTTATTTAAGTTTGTAAAGCTTGCTTGCATATTTTGGTCCTGTTATCTACTTGTAGATTGATAGGATAGCCATTTATTTATAGACTTAAGTTAACTGGGGAAATTAAATTTATCATTATTTTGTTTTATGCTCCTCAAAATTTGGAGTTTTTGAAACAAAAAGAGAGAATGATAGTACATTGATTATTTTGACCCCAAATCCGGCAAGAAATAAGCTTAAAAGACTGTGTGCTTAATTGCATTGGTGCATTGGTAGGTCATAAAACAAACAAGTAGAGTAAAGTATGTGATATAAACATAAAGAAATGCCAAATTGAAATTGATGTTAGTCTCTAGCAAAAGTCTCGGTGAGGATGGCAGAAATGTAATAACCTGTCATACTTAAGCCTTATGTTTGTTTGATCATCCAAAAATAAAATAAAGCAAATAACAAGCTTTGATGTTTTGGACACTGTGAGCCTTAATGCGGCTTAATCATCTGGGTATTCATATGCATGAATATTTTATTTGCTTTAAGAGCAAACCCAAAGTCATTAAACTCGATCACTGTTGTACCTCGTACAAATCCAAATTACTGACCTGATCAAAATCCACTGTTAGTCATACATTGTTCCTCCCTTGTGCGCGTCTTAATACCATTAAGAAACGGACCCCAGGGGATACAAGGTATGTAAGCCGACAGATGGACTCGTGCATATTCACTCATAGTATCATAAAATCAAGGCATTGCTTATAAACTTCTATAAAAATCAAATTTTGATCAACAATATAATGGTTTAAGTCAAGTTGGGGTGATATGGCAAAAATCAAATTAAGCTTAAACCGAGATTAGAGGCTGATAGTTTCTGATATTATGTGCTTTAATTGAACCGTTAATCATATCACAAAAACGCTTGAAAGTTTGTTATTGGATTTTAGTGGACAACAATACCAATGACCGACTTAATGCCAGTCACAATATCGCTGAAATATAAAACTGTGATGGAAGGGCAATTTGGTCAATATGATTCTCTGCTCAAACTCAACAAAGAATCCAAAATATGTACTGCTTTGGAAAATCTTATAAAACTCAAAAATATTTTATATTTCTTGTTTCGGATATTTTTCATGTAAATACATTCTTTAAATATTCCAAAATATCATACATATTTTTCATTTTCGTTTTACATTTTTATTTAAATTCTATTTAAGTTATGTTTCACAAAAATGTGAAACGTATGTAAGTTATTTAATGATCGGGATATAGGATCTTGATAATTATTTAAGTTATTTGAATAATAATTTAATTTCATTATTTTATTTATTATTCATTTAAATTTTAAAATTAAATAAAAGGGTGATTCGAAGCATGGTTAATGCTGATGAGATAGCTGTGGGACAGTTCGTTGAGAAATCACTGACACGAGAGCAGATTGCTATCTTGCTTAGTCTGAATGAAGACGAAATGACCGTGTTAGAAGCTGAGCCCGATGTTGAGGTAATTAATGATGATGAGATTTTAAATGATCCTACTGTTGAGATGTTTACGGATTATATTTATGAGAATGGGGAGGTTGAGATGGAGGATGTGACTGCTGATGATTACTCTGATCTATTTCAACACACCAATGTTGATCAGGGTGCTCCAGTATTTAATGAAGAAATGGTCAAAGAAGTAGAATACCATCTAGAGAAGAATTCCAAAGGAAAGAATGTCTTTGATATGAAATCTGATTCGCTTCTCGATCCGTCTCTTGAGGTGATTCAGAGTTGGTTCAGAAATAAGACAGCTCGTAAGATCTTCGAGGCTTACAGGTATGTTGATCAGGAACAAAAAGAAGATGTTGTTGCTCGAGCTAAAGCCAACCAGAAGACTACATTCAAGACCATGTCAACAGTGCAAGGTGATATTATTTCTTGGGTGTCCAGTACTATTAAATGATGTCTGATCTTCTCTCATTACCGAGATGGGATGTACGCACTTTGGCGTATCGTCCGTTTATTAATCGCGGTGAAGACTACCATGCAAAACATTTTCACCAACACTTAGTGTTTGAGGTGAACCATGGTTTTAAGTATTTTAAGCCACAAATTCCTATCCGCAAGCGAATCGATGAGATTGATCCAAAAACGGGATGGAAGAAGTTGGTACTTAGGGTAAAACCTCCAAAGACGATGAAGCATGTACCGGTGAAGACGATGAACCAACATATGCATTTATCCTTCAACCGCTGGTACTACGACAATCGTACTGGCAAGGCCGTCATTGTTCTTGGTACAGGTTTGAAGACTGAGCTAATCAAGATCATCGATCCGATGTGGCTGGTTAACTTAACTGAGACCGACAACGATGTGCTGCACAATGTAAGTAACGAGTTGGACTCTGAGACCGACAACGATATGCTGCACAATTTAAGACTGAGCTAATCAAGATCATTGATCCGATGTTTAGCGAATCAGGAAGTGATTCGTTAAAATTATTTCCTTTTAATGTAAGTAACGAGTTGGACTCTAGTTCGTTAGGGGATGTTAACGAACTAAGTCCATCGTCTATTTATAGTGAACACTGTTCACAGTTTAATATAAGTTTTGAGAATTAATTAACGAAAAAAAAGGAACAACAACATTATCAAATAAGTTAGTGTAATGTTCACCAAGTTCAGGAGATGAAACATTATCACTGTCAAGTTCAATAACCTGATCATCAACTTGATTGTCATCAGAAGAAGTAGAAACAATATCAACCTGATTCTCATCACATTGATCTTCAGTTGGAGCAGGAGGTGTAGCTTCAACATCATTAGAACTTGAAAAACTTGGAATAGCCAAATGATCTTCAAAATATGCACGAACCAGGTCTTCATCTATGTTCTCAGTCGATGGAGTAAACGAATTAAATAATCCAATCATAGTCAAACATCCAGCCGGGACCTTTCCCTTGAGGAGGAGTGGTGTACTTTTGACAGTCCATATGATACCATTCCTCAACACAACAAAAAGTGAAATTAAATACCCATTTCTTTGGAGATGCATATCCCAAGATATAACCTTCGATAGCTTTTTCTTCAAACTTACTCGCATCCTTCTTCAGCATTGTACAAGGACACCCAAAAGGTTCCAGGTACTTTAAGTTAGGCTTTCGATTGCTTAAAAGCTTGTAACTTGTTTTCTTGAGTCGTTTAACAGTTAACACTCGATTAAGCGTATAGCAAGCTGTATTCACCGCCTCATTCCAAAATTGGACAGGAAGATTAGAATCAGTAAGCATTGTTC
Source organism: Bidens hawaiensis (assembly GCF_021521415.1). NCBI lineage: Eukaryota > Viridiplantae > Streptophyta > Magnoliopsida > Asterales > Asteraceae > Bidens > Bidens hawaiensis. The sequence continues at coordinate 446,303 of NW_027492610.1, read as the reverse complement.
TTGCAGCTTCAATCAAAGTTCTATTCTTTCGTTCAACAACAACGTTTTGTTGTGGTACATAGGGTGCACTGTATTCTCTATGAATTCCTTTTAGAAGAAAAAAGAAATCCAATATGGTGTTCTTGAATTTTGTTCCATTATCACTTTGAATTCTCCTCACTTTTTGTTTGTATAGCGATTCGATCTTAGTGATAAGGTTTTGTACCAACACAGGTGTTTGATCTTTTGAACTCATAAATAACACCCAAGAGTATCTTGAATAATCATCAGTGACAACAAGACAGTACCAATCCCTAGAGATACTCGAACGATTCACAGGACCAAACAAATCCATATGGAGTCGTTCAAGAGGAGTATCAATGGAATTCAATAACTTAGAAGGATGAGACTTTTTCTTTTGCTTGCCCTTCTTGCATGCAATGTAGTGATCAGATAACTTAAATTTCTTCAATGAGACACCCTCAACTAAGTCATTAGCCATTAAATAATTCATCTTTCGAACATGTATGTAACCCATTCTACGATGCCATAGAATAGAGTCCTTCTCGGTTGCTTTCGATACAAAACATGTTTCGATAGATGTTGATACTTTAGAACTCATATTTAAGACATAAATATCATTCGATTGAGGTGATCTCTTGACAACCATATCCTCGGGTATCACATACCCCGGTTTCAAAATAAGACACTCTTTATCAGTAAATACCGTGGTGTACATCTTATCGCAGATTTGCGATACACTCAATAAATTATGGTCCACCTTGTCACAGTAGTTAACCTTTTCAATAATAATGTCATTACATGATTGTGTGTTTTTTCCGATGACATTTGAGTGTAAATATGGTTGTCTTTCCTAATTGTTGGTATGCTTGTCACACCCTGACCAAAGGCGGCGGAACATGTCGGGCGTAACGTATTGATTGGACAGTAGCTCAAAAGACACTAATTAAAGTGGCAATAACTATTTAATTTCATAAACGTTAAACAAGTACACAAATTCAATAATAAACAACAATTACATCATGTTTTGTATTTTGAATAATATCCTAAGGTAAAAACTAATATCTTCAATCTTGATCCAAGTAAATTACTTGTACCTGTAGCATGTATAAAAATATAGTTCGTCAAACACGAATGTTGGCGAGAATACATAAGTTTTAGTTATATATAAATAAATAAATCACAATTCATATTTAAATGATGAGTATTACAAATCTTGTGAAAATGTAAACAACTAAATAGATGTGGACTCGTTCTTATTGATACGAAATCAAAGTACTTGGGTAAATGTATGATCATACTAGATGAGGATAGATGAGGATGAGATACCAACCACCAAACATAAAATAAACAATTAAGCACAAAGTGCATTAACATAGAATATGCAATAATCACACATAAACATATATTGAATTGTGTTCGAATAAATGTGGTAAATAGTGTAAATAAAGTATACATGCTACCCCCAAAATATAAAAGATGAAAAAAGGGGTATGTAAACTCACATGAAATATATAGGTGTTGTTAACAAGTTGTCGGATTAAGCAAGTTAATCGGTCACGCGACGAATTCCACAGGTTATCCTAAGTTAAAAGTATAAATGAAATAAATATCTAATCAAAAATAAACAAACTAGGCACGATAAAATGAGTTTATAAAGGATTTGAATCAATTAAGTGTTAAATTAATTTTGTATCAACTTATAAAGTTGAATTGGAAAACTTAATCAATTTTTGTCTTTTTACTAGTTTTAATTTTTAAAAGCCAATATAATATGTATATATTATATATAGTCATTTATAATAAACGAACCATTGTTATAAAAGATTAGTGGTGAACCTTTTGTTAATCGGGTAAAAATTATTTTTAATATAGTCACCTTTTAAATTTATAAATTTATAACTATATGTAAAGTTGTATATATGTATACATGGAGATGTTAAATCTATAAGTTATGTTGAGAAATTTGACGGGTTTGGTTCTTTAAACGAGTGAACAGAAAAAAAAATATATTAGTTTTTTAAAAATAATTATTTAATAACATAATAAAATAGAGTAGTTAAGCAAAATAACTAAATAAAAAAATAAACAAAAACGGGTCAGGAGGGGATCGAACCCGCGCCCTGACCGGTTTCCAAGATTTAACATACCACGCACCAGCCAACTGGGCTGGTGCTTCAACCTGTTTGAAGAATGAAACCCAAAATATTTAACCAGATTTCTAAATTGGTTCTCAACCCTTAAGAACCCTAATTCAAAGAAACCTAAAATTGATGATTATACACCATCTGTTGATTCAAATTGACAGAGGTGTTTTAACACTCAATCAAAACCGATTATAGCCTATATATATCAATTACCTCTAACTAAGATTAGATGTGGGTAAATGGAAGCTGAACCCGGCCGGCGGGTTTGATGACGAACAGTCAAGAAAATGGCGAGTTTAATTCAATTGATTGGAGGGGTTATGTCGACGATGGAAAGAGGAAGGTGTGTGTCCATTTAATTGGCTTAATATCGTTTATATATTGCGTTTTAGGTTGGTTCAGCCACGGATTTGTCAAATGGGAATCATATTCCACATATAGAGTGTCGGTCGATTCAATTTTGTCAACAAATGATTTGATACATTCAATTACGCGTATAATCCGTTAATTAGGGAGCAAGAAAGAGAGGGGGTGCTTGGCTGGTTCGTGAATGTCACACCCGGCCCTAAACGGCGGAAACAGCCGGGTGCGCGCGAGTGGGAATTGATAATCAAGCACGGGTCATTGCAAACATTCAAATAAATTTTCCATTGCGCATGAAATGTCTATTACAAAATACATTACATTGTTTAGAATTACATATAAAAACATCCACATATGAAAAACGTTGAAGATTTCCGCGCCATATCCCCTTACACGGCGGGAACAACCATGCGTGTGGAAGGGATAGAACTAAAATCTTCCAAAAACCATTTTTATAGATGTTCTGCGTGAAGTGCTCTATGTGTGACTCCTTGCGCTACTAATTATCACCTGAAAGACACGTAAAAACATTTGAATCAGTATAAACTGAGTGAGTTCACAAGTTTTGGTGACTTGATAAATCGTATTGCATAATATCCTTGATAAAACCATATTGAAACATATTTCTGATAACATCATTAAAACATATGCTTGATAAAACCGTCCCGCGGGTTACGCGCGGACGTTTCTGAAAACCGGGCTCGTCCATGCAAAGTGGCGCTGCCACTACGAGCTAAAACAATACCGTCCCGCGGGTTACGCGCGGACGTTGTGCTCGGAAAACTAGGCGCTCGTCCGTGCAAAGAGGTGCGACCCCTACGAGCGGGCTTTACAACCAGTAGTACTACCCCATGACCATACTAGGCACTCGTCTATGCAAAGAGGTGCGACCCCTACGAGTGGGTTGATCAAACACAGTAGTCCCTACCCTTAGAGTTCCACTAACGAGTGATCACTGTCTAAAACTTGCGCACTTACATTGAAAACCAAGATAAACACCATGAACAGATAATCGTTCGCATCGCTTGTAAATATACCATGATAAAACATAATTTAAACACGTGTCCCTCGCCCCGAAAACAGTTTAAAAACAGTGAAAATAGGGGCTGTGAGACTCACCTGTGATTCTTGTTAAGTGGTGGTTTAGAGAGATTAACGAGATTCGGGTTTCCTGATGTTAGCCTCGAAATTTGGAAGTCTAGAATATGTTTAAATAACAAGAAATATGTGTATTAAGACCAAGTAATCGAAGAATATAAGGGCTGGTCAGAAAAGTAAGTCTCAAGACTAAAGTTTCGGCTTACCTAGCGATGGAACTGGAAACGGATGCTTGGGAGATGGTTAGTGCAGAATTACAGGTCTAGGAGAGGAGTTTGAAGTGTGTTTGTGTGATATTTTTATTCAAGAATTGATACTTATTTATAGGCAAATTCAAGGGAACACAATCCCTTGATTTAGGGGATTGAAATCTTATGTATATTGGGTGTAATGATGACAAGGTATGGGGTTTATTATTATTTATTTTAGGGATGGGGGTGATGGTCCTAGGGAGTGGTTATACAGATTCTGATGGATTTGACAGTACATGCAGGACTGTGGTTGGTGAGAGTAGGTGTGGCTGACAGCTGACATTTCGTGTTACAGTATACTTTTCCTGGTACTGTTGTCAGTGTGCAGTCAAAAGGTAAAAATCTCTGAAACACGCAATTGGTTCTTTCTGGGCGGGGGTAATCCCCTTACGTCTGAAGAAGACTAAGTGTTCTGTGCGTGTAGCCTTGCGCGTATAGCCTTCTGCGTAAAGGCCATTCCTTTGAACGTTGTGGGTCCGGCGGCTCCAGTTGGTCTTCGCGCAAGCGTCCTTGTAACGAATCCTGCGCGTATCACTGCGCAGGCGTCCTTATAAGGAATCCTGCGAGTCCATCTGGCTCTGCTGGATCCAGCGTTCTCAGAGTTTATTAACAGGGTGAACTTTTGATTTAAGCGAAAAGGTGGTTGGTTTCTGTGCAGGCGTTCATGCGTAAAGGGTTTAGTTTTAAGGTGTCCCGCGGGGATTCTTCCCGCAGGTGTCGCTCATAACTCCTTTTTATTTGATGCGGGTAGGTGCGTAACCTTCTCGTTGTCAGGGACGTTGAGTTTCATTTGTAGGTTCTCCATGAGGTCTTGGTATTTCAACATAGTGATCAGTTATGTTGAAGTCAATTCCATCTTGGAGCTTCAAACAAACTAGCTCTCAATGTTCCCGCCATGCGGGGAGGTTAGTTTCCTTTCTCCGCGCGCGCATAAATGATTTGGGTCTTAATTAAGAAATTTGGATATTGTTTGAACATAGTTTTACTTATTGATTATTGAAGAGGTATGCAACCCATTAGACAGAAACGACATAAAATTTAGTTATGAAAACACAAAACCTGTGCGCGCTGGCGCACATAACATATGCCCGCGCTGATCCTAACATGGCGCGCATCGCATCCGCGCTGGCGCATATAACATATGCCCGCGCTGATTCTAACATGGCGCGCATCGCATCCGCGCTGGCGCATATAACATATGCCCGCGCTGATTCTAACATGGCGCGCATCGCATCCGCGCTGGCGCATATAACATATGCCCGCGCTGATTCTAACATGGCGCGCATCATATTCACAATCGCCTAATAATTAGGTTGGTTACTTGGTTTATAGGATTGGGAAATTACCGGGTGTCACAGTGAAGAAGAAGGAAGAGGAGGGAAAGTTTGGAATTTAATTGCACTTTGGTCCCTTATCTATAGGTGAGGGTGCAAAAATGGTTAAAGCTAAGTTAAGGGAGCTAAAAGTACTAGTTTAATAGTTATAACAATTAATAATGAACAAAAATCAAAACCGAGTGTCGGGTAACAACAAACTAATAATGAATAATGATAGTCCAGGTAATAATAATAAAATAAGTGGGTCGGGTTTTCTGGTTTGAAATTTGACGAATGTTACAATGCTGATTTGGGAGGTGAAATTTGCATGGCTTAGGTGCTGTTTGTTTTTGAAAACAAAAACTGTTTGCAATCTGATTTCGTCTGATTTCATGTCTGCAACTGAAGATGTGGTCTGAAGGTCTACAATCTGAAAATATAAGACTGTTTGTTTTATAAACTGGATATCGTCTGCATAAGCTGAAAATTAGTTACCTGTCATATATATTATAGTAGATAGAAATCATTTAACATTTAAGTTATACAAAAATACCATAGTAGCACCAAGTATTAATAACAAAAAAAACTAAAATAAACTCAAAGTACGTTATTTTGCATTAATTCTTGTGCTATTTGATCTCGAAGTTGACTCATGAATTGACAGTCCGCTGAACTTTCATGTCGTGGTACTTCTTCTTCTCTATTTTCACCACCATGTTGTACATGTTCATCTCCATCCTGAAGACCTACATTTGGGTGATCATATTCATCAAAAAGCTCATCGCTTAAACCCTCTTTTCGTATAAAATTGTGAAGCGCAAAACATGCAATGGTAATATTTCGTTGTGTAACCAACGAAAAGGGAGCCATTTTCTTTAATATTGGAAAGCGTGCCTTCAATACACCATAAGAACGTTCAATAACATTTCTAAGCTTTGCATGTGCATGGTTGAATTTTTCTTTGTCGATTAATGTACGCCTTCGACGGAAATCTCCTAGCCAATACCTCACATTTCTATATGGTGCCATAAATCCTCGAGTGTGCATACGCAGCATCACATAGATAATATTTATCTGAAAACAATTCAATCTTCAAACTATATAATATAGATAATAAAGTTAAAATCATAAATATATACCCGAGGGAGGAAATGGAAATGAAGCATTTGTATTTGTTAATGATTTGGACAATATTCTAGAATCATGTGCTACTCCTTCCCATCCGGCCACGAGAAACGTAAATATCATGTTGAAGTCACATATAGCCAAAACATTTTGATAACAATCGTCTTTTCCTCTTCCTCTATATAAATGTTGTTTCTCAACAGGAACAATAGCATGTATCAAAGTTCCATCAAGTGCACCAATCGCTCCCTACGTAGAATTTAATAGTTAATAGTATATGTGGAAAAAAATCACCAAAGTATTTGTATAATGTACCTTAAAAGTTTATCGTAATCACTTATGATGCCCCGGAATATTTGGATTAGGATTAAAAGATGTTGGTACTATAACCTCTTTAGCAAAATCCATCATTCTTGACAATACTTCATGAAAATACTTATGAATTGTTTGTTTCGAGTGTTGAAATCTACGCTTAACAACTGAAAAACGTTGATTATGACCAAGCATCATCAAAAACATAGCCATTTTTTCTTCAAGGGATACATGTCTACAATCTTTTAACCAACCTTTTAGTCTAAAATGTGTGCAAAGTCGAACAAAAGAATTACGTGACATGCTTAGGAGTTCAATGCATTGTGTATTGTTCCCTTGCAACAAACTCTAAAGTAAAATGGTGTCCGGACATAACGGACGTGTTATCTCTTTTTCTTTTAAGACGTCTCGGCCAAAAGTATCTAAGATACGAGAACATCACAATGAGGAGCAACAACTTTTGATTATAATCCATAAGAAACCTGTCAATAACAAGCAAAAAAAAGCTCAAAAACTACCCTATTTATTGCAACAAAAGAAAAACTATTGTCGAAAATAGCCAAATATAAAACACATAATGGTTCAAATTACATAATTGTTTAGGATACAAAACACATAATGGTCCTATGGCAATGTCATCCAATACAACCAAAAATAAAACACATAATGGTTCAAATTACACAAAACACATAAAGGTTCAAATTGCACCAAACACATAATGGTTCAAAATACACCAACACATAATGGTTCAAAATACTCATATCGCTCCCTACTTGAATATCCCCAATGCCGTCCGTGTCATCTTAATCCACACTTTCAACACCTCAGGGTCCGATGGTAAAGTCATCCATGTTTGTCTCATGTGTGTTGACTGACCAAAAATATTAAAAGCTGCCAAAAACAAAGGATCTATAGAATTTAACCCAACTAACTTTAACTTCTCATAACATTCATCAGTTGATGGTCCCTCCATGCTTTTCACCATATGCTTAAGTGCATCATGCATATCACTAGCCAAGTTATCTAGGGTAATGGAGGTTTTAGCCTTTTTCTTTGACCTAACTTCTGAATCATTAGAGGGCTTAACACTAGGTCCCTCATTGTTGGTCGGATCTTCATCTTCATAACCTTGTTCATGAGAGTCTCCATCATCCTATTCTAAAATCATACTAGCTTTAATCTGAAGTGTTTGTACATGTGGGGATGATGAAACCCCAGATATTTGGGTAGATGTCCATTGATTACCACCGTTCGCACTAAGGCCTTCAAACACAGCTATGAAAAGGTCATGATGAGGCAATGGTCGTGATTTCAATGACATCGCCCTTGGGTGACCCTGCGCCAAATTAATAGGAACTATAATAAATACTTTTTTATTCTCATTATTCTTATTAATACATGGAAAAATGTTGAAGTTCTAAAAAACACACCTTTTTAAAATCTTCCCATTCTTAAGGCGTTAAAGTGAACATATTTGTTTGTGGGTTGTAGAGATTTCAAGTCTTGTTTCTCAAATAGCACCATCCTACATATTTTGCTTTCAAAGTATCAAAAGCATTTCTAAGTTGCTTTTGATTCAAATTCATGCCAAACTCTTCCTTAAGTTTCTTTCCTAGCCTACCCCAAGACTCTTTACGCAAGCTTTGTCCATTTCTACCTACTCTCCCTATTTCTTCAAGGCATGTATCTAACATGCATTTGATAGTCTCATCCGTCCATTGTTGTCGACCATCATTATTTTCCATCTAGAATTAAATCAAAAATAAAGATTCTTTAATGCTAAATTATTAACGAACCTTATTCTCTCTCTCTCTAATACTCAAGTTATTAAATCACAAATAAAGAATCACATGGAATTTCAAGCCATATTGTAGTAATATGAATTCAATCAAGTCACTTTACATCACATATGTAGCAGCGCGAAATTAATTTCCAGCATGTTATCAATTATTATACACATCAAGCATGTGTTATCAATTTATATACACATCAAGCATGTAAAGTTTGCTTTTATATTAATTATAAATACAAAAGAAAGACAACGGATAATTACTTAAAGGCAAACCAAGAATAAGATGAATCAAGACAAATCATGACTGCTCTGAAAAAAACTTTGACATTTTAATCAGATTAGGACTTCTTATAAATCTAAAATGCTTATTTTGACTCTGATAGAATCAAAACTTCATTTTTCACAAGTGTTGACTTTTATCCTATTTGTTTCCTCTTGAGTTCATCATCTAAACAATTCTTGAAGTCCAAATTAAGTTCTAATTTTTCAAATATAAGAACATGCACCTTAGTTTTTTACATTTTAAATCTGTTACGCTAACATCTAAAATACTAATTTTGACTTCTTGTTTTCTCAACAACCTCATTGAGGGGTTTATCAAAACTATAGTTTCCTCAAGTATCTCAAGTACCTCATCTTATTCTTGGTTTGACCAATGATCCATCTCTGTTCTATATACGAATGATTATACAAAAGAGAAAATTAGGGTTTACCTTGAAAATACAGGCGGTGCTGCGCGGTGAAGAACAGATCTGATGGACGAAGGGGTTGTTCGGTGATGCGGCGGCGATGTCCTGTTTTGCGGCGGCCGGCGAAGCTCGTTGGTGATTCCGGCGGCTGTGGTGTTTAGGGTTTGAAGATGAGTATCTCTACATCCAGGGAGAATGAGATGGATATGTTTTTTTAGGGTGTGAAGATGTTTGAAGACAAATAATATTAGATTATTACTTAAGACAATAAAAGCAATTTTAAGATCTTCTTTAAATAAAAAACAAACCGTCTGCAAGGCCTTATGTCTGTACGCCCGCAGACATTGGGTCCTTGCAGACCTTTTAAGCAAAAACAAACACTACCTTAACTTTTGTTTGGGTTTAAAATCTTAGACAAAACTCCATAGTTTATAGGGATTTTATTGCACAAAGGTATTATTAACGTATTATATGAATCAAAACGTAGTTATAAATTAATTATTAAAAATCAATTACAAGATTAATTAAGTTCTTATAGGGAATCACTTGACTACGTCTCATACTACAACATTGTACCGATCGTGATATAACACAAAATAGCAAGTATGGGTTTCGAATTCGAAGACATGGGTGGTGGCTTTCAATACTAAACATATAGTCATATACAGAGTCTCAGTTGATTAATTAAAACTAAAACATTAAAATTAACTAGATAAACTAAAACTAGAAGCTAAATGGAACTTTAAAATGAGACAAGGAACACACTCGGGAACTCTCAGGTATAACATAGGGGAACCATTTAGAAAAGACATCCTTATAACAATTAACGAGACTCGGGTCCTAATAAACACATATAAAAAAACCGTTTTTCAACAATTTTAACATACTCTCGTCCACATCAGCATCACATAATTTCATTTCTAAACCATCTCAATCCATTGCTAAACCATCCCGATCCATCTTTTTACACTTGCAATGCATCCCAATTCATCTTATGGCAATTCATCTTTCACCCATTTTATATATCTTTTTTATTAAACTAAATTAACTAAACTTTATTCAAATAAAAATAACATAATATAAAATTAAAATAACACGTTACTCTTATTCGATAAATAAGTTATATATTGTTTTTTAAAGTTTATTCACTCTCCAAACAAATTAGATTTGTTTTAAGTTACTAACAAAAACCAATTATATACATACTAAAAATCAAAACCCTATCAACAAAAACACTATTCATGGTATCCTTCAATTACAGCCACACGATTTGGAGAAACGAAAAATATTTCTTGTTGAAATTGTCTCAAGGTTATCAATTTCAAATTCTTATGGCCGTTATTAACATTATTTTAAAAAAAAATAAACAAATAACAATAAAAATGCCACTCTTCAAAACAAAAAAAAAAATCATACTTTTTAAACCCAAAAACACTCTCCAAACAAGCTCAAGATCTCCAACATACCTTAGAAAATGTACCCGAACAACCCACTAGAGATTTTTCTCAATTTTCACGTCTACCAAAACCAATAAACCAACTATTCCAACGCACCAAACCTACATTTCCTAAACTATCCCTCGGTTTTCCCGACAGGAACAACCTCCCACAACAATATTTTAACTTCCTGTTGTTGCTTGATGCCATTAGTTCATTTATCTCATGTCTATGGTGTCTGTAATTGTTACTTTGTTCTTATGTTTTGATGAACGTGTTAGTGTAGTTGATTGGTTTTAACGGACTTGTAATGTGGAGAATTTAGGGACAACTTCGCATAAGGTGTTAGGCGAAGTTGCCGTGATATTTAAACCTAAATTCGCCCTTTCTCTTGGCACTTCTTGGCAGTTTTGTTTTATAATCGAACGTGATACTTGTTTGGAGTCTTTGGTTCTTTACATCGTAATAACAAGTAGTCATTGTGTTTACGTGTTTTGGGTTATTTACGTATTACTCGTGTAAACACTCGTATCGTATACGTAGGGGATTCCGCACCCTCGTGTTATGAGATACTCCTGTGTAGATCCGGCTAGGAACCTACAATTGTTATCAGAGCATTTGCTCGTGATTGTGTGGTTAGGGATTATCACACGAGTGTTAAGATTATTCCGTTAGACTTTTCGCGGAATAGTTTTACTTAAAACATCGTTCTCTTGTCCGTTTCTCAACAATAACCTCCTAATCGCATACCCTATTACTCTTATAGCCGTCAAAATCAAAGATTCAGCCTAACAAATCATAGCAGATCGTCCAGCGAAGTTGCCGTCAAGTGAAACTAGGGTTTCGGCGAAGATATAAAACTTGGCGAAGTTAAGTAACTGCAAAGTTGTTTTGGCGAAGTTAAGAGTCAACGAAATTAAGCCACACTGAAGTTGTCTCTCAGCGAATTTAGCTTATAACTTCGCCATAAACGAAGTTAGAGTGTGAGCGAAGTTATATTAACTTCGATATATACTGTTCACAGAATACTTTTTGGTTTAATTTCATATTTCGTTTTGGTTAAGTATGACTTCAATAAACATCACCGAACTGGTGAAGATGGAAGTTGAAGCTGGTTCAGCGACTAAAGCTCCAAAGTTACTTAAAGGCACTGATTTTGTTGCATGGAAAGACAGATTTGAGTAGTATGTGAAATATCAAGATGCCAAGATGTGGGTATGTATTCAAGATGGATATATCCCTCCAACAACTATGTTCGAACGTTGGGAGCAACTTAATAAGTATAATAAGATGGAAGATGATGAAATAAAGATGTATGAGGCAGAAAGTAAAGCACTGGCAGCAATAACCATGGCACTACCTTAAAAGATTCTGCACACGTTTAGAAATACAAGTCCGCTAGAGAATTGCGGGAGGCATTAGAAAACCGCTTTGAAGGAAACGTGGGAATTCGAAACTCAAAGTCCAAATTATTGAAAACTCAATTCTCGGTGTTCAAGTTCTTTAAGAATGAATCACTTGATGACATCATCACAAGATACTATCATTTGATGACATAATTGAACAACTACTCTATAGAGTACACGGAGGCTGAAATTGTAGAAAAACTTCTGAATGCTTTTCCACCAAAATGGGAGATATACACAGTTTTGATGAGAGAAGATAAAGAGTTTGAAACCTTTGATTTGAAAACGGTGGTCAACAAGTTACGTAATTATGAGCTTAACATGATAAGAAAAGAGACTCCTACTGATCAGGTTCAGGATCTGGGAATGTATGGTGCAAAAGGCTCTCCAAATTCAAGCTCTAAATCAGAATCGGCTGCTTATTACTCTGGTGGTGAATCAAACTCTACTCAAGATGGTAAAGTGGTGATAAATATGGACGGAGATATATGCTTTGTAGCTGGTGGAAGTAGTTCTTCAAAAGCTCAACCCTTAGTAGGTAACTCTTCCACAAGTTCTTCGAGTGTAAATTACTCAAAGATGCCTATGAGTGTAAAATATGCTGAACAACAATTTGCTCTTTATGCCTCTTTCATCGCGTCTTATGAGAATTACATCAAAGGGAAGATAGTTGACCCTGCAACCTTAGATGAAGACTATGATCAGACAGAGCTGATGACATGGAAAAAATGGATCTTTAGTGGTAAATGGCGATGATAGTAAGAAGGGTAAAGAGATTTATGAAGAAGACTGGAAGAAAGTTCGTGGGAGAGAGACTGAGATTTGATAAGTCAAAGGTTCGTTGCTACAATTGTCAACAAAATGGACACTTTGCAAGAGAATGTGCAAACGAAAGAGTTGAACGGAGTCAGAACAGGGCTGCTCAACAGAATGGGAACGGAAATGTTACTGAAGCAAGAGCTATGGTGTCTCAACAGAATGGTGGGTATAATTGGAACATCAGAGTTAAAGAGGTGATTGAACAAGCAAATCTGGTGAATATTGTGACGGGAAGATGTGACAAGGAACCAATGGAGGATCAAGCATACATGGTAGAAGTGAATGACCAGCTCTCAGAGGTATGTTGAAAAATGTGAGAAATTGTCTGAACAATTGAACGTTTTAATTTATCAGTATGTTATTTTGGATAAAGAGTTAAAAACGTTAAAAGAGGAACATCACTACTCTAAATATAAGGAAAATAGTTACTCGGTAAAAATAAAAGCTAGTGAAAAAGACATAAGAAGCCTTAACACCACTCTAGGTGAGAAAATACAAGTCATTGATCTAATCTATGAAGTTGTGGAAGAAAAGACTAAACTTATAGCTGAAAAAGATAAATAGATAGCTAGTTACCAAGTAAAAGTGGTAGAATTAAATAGGAAACTTGAACAATTTAAGAATTCTTCCATGATGCTTGATCATGCCCTAAGTGTTCAACGTTCCCCTATCAATAAAGGGGGAATTGGATACAATGAAGTTCCACCACCTTTCAATAATAATTACACTTATAATCCCTGTAATCAGCCATCTGATAGTGTTGAAACTGATCAGACTGTAACGGGTAACATGAAATTCAATGTGATACCAGTTAAAGTCCAGAAAAACAATACTGACGGTAATACAAACGAATCGATTCAGACAACTTCTCCTGTCGCAAGTCAAGGCTCAAATGTTTGGTGAAAAGAAATCTTCCTTAAACCCATTTGTTCCCTCCTACCTGAGACAACCTGTCAGTAGCACAGCCTCATATTCTGTTGCAACTCCTGAAACGGATGTTCGGATGGACACTAATTGTCCAAACAGGAGTTGTTTTAGATGTAACAAGATAGGACATTTGTCAATAACTGTCCGCTGAAAAGGAAGAAATCTAAAAATATGAGGCCGACTAAAACTGAGAATAAAACAAACTATAAAACTGGTGCTGGTAAGAATTCAAACGCATCCAACTTTAATCGTTGGACAAATTCAAGATTTCAAATAAACCAACCTCGTTTTTTTTCAGTTAATCACAGAACGGGTAATTTTGAATCCATTAATGCTAGAAAATCAAGGATGTTTGGATGGCCTCTTAATCAGTTTTCTATAAATCTTCCTTTCTATTCAAATAGAAACTTTCCTCAACGGAACTTTAGTTAACCAAGGAGTTGGATGCCATTTAACAGGTTTTATCAACCCAAGACCAGCAGGTCTTGGGCCCCTCCTTTTTAATTTGTTTCTTTAACTGTGCAGGAACAGTCGAACAGGGTTGTGAACAACATGTGGGTTGTCGACAGTGGTTGTTCCCGGCACATGATGGGTAACAAGAATTTGTTACGTGATTGGAAAGTTGTTCAAGGTGGAATGGTTAGTTTTGCAGGAGAGAGTGGAGGAAAAATTACTGGAATTGATATTGTTACTAATGGGAGAATCAAGTTGGAAAAGATTAATTTCGTAGAAGAGTTAAAGCATAATCTTCTGAGTGTAGATCTGTGACAAAGAAGACACTGTGCACTTTACAAAGGATGAGGCACTCGTGCTTTATCATGGTTTCAATATTCCCGAAACCTGGGTTGTGATGAAAGATCCAAGGGAGAAGAATACGTATGTGATGGACATGAGGTCAACCGATATGACGATGGAAGAATCATGTCTCTTGTCAAAAGAAACAGAGTCTGAGTTGGAATTGTGGCACCGAAGGATGGGTCATATCCATCTACGAAAGATGAACTATATTGTCAAGAATGGGCTGATACTTGGGGTTCCCTTATAGAATTTCAACTTTGAAGATCAATGTCTCTCATGCAAGAAAGGAAAGCATCACAAGAAACCTCATCACTCCAAAAGGGTTAACTCCATTGTCACACCTTTGGGTTTGCTTCACATGGATCTTTTAGGTCCCATAAATGTAAAAAGCCTGGGTGGAACGTCATATTGCTTAGTTGTGACTGATGATTACTCACGTTAATCAAGGGTTTATTTTCTGAAAGCTAAAGGTGAAATAGTGCAGCTAGAAATTAATTTGATTACCAAAGTCGATTATATAGTTGGGGGAAAAGTCAAGTTCATCAGAAGCGATAACGACACTGAATTCAAGAACTATCAAATGGAGATGTTTTGTCTGCAAAAAAGGATAGAGCTTCAATTTAGTGCACCTTATACTCCGCAACAGGATGGAGTAGCTGAAAGGAAGAACAGGACTCTAATAGCTGAAAGAAAAAACCATGCTGGCAGATGCTAAACTTCCCGTGGTGTTCTGGGCTGAGGCAGTTGCCGCGACCTGCTATATCCGTAATAGTGTTTTAAATTTTAAAATATTAAATAAAACTTGTTGTGATTTAATGCATGGTAGAAAGCCTAATCTCAAAGGTCTTGAACCTTTTGGTCCCCATGTTCAATCTTAAAGACTAACTCAAAATTTGGTGAGAAAGCTAACGAAGGTATCCTCGTGGGTTACGTTGTTGGGTCACCCAACAGAAGAGTCTTTAATCTATCTAACAACAAGGTTGAGGTGGTCTGTAACACTGAAATTACAAGTTAAAAATCTCCAAACCGTAGCATGGGACCAGCAGAGGCTTTCGACTATGATAAATTATTTAAATCTTTTAATTTACCTTTGTAGGTTCCCAGCCGGATCTACACAGGAATATCTCCTAACACGAGGGTGCGGACTCCCCACGTATAAGATACGAGTGTTGAGATGATTAATACGTTGAAAATATAAAAACACACCAGAACGTAAAATAATACTTGATATGTTGCAAGGACTAACACGTGATACCAAGAATCACACAAACCAATTGTTCTACCAAACTTCACCAAAACCAGCCGAAGTGGATGGTTTATAAACCTCGACAACTTCGCCTAACATCCTAGGCGAAGTTGTCTTAACTTCACTAACATCAAGTTCTCCTAAAACAAGGACGAACATATAATACCAAATTCGACTCAAAACAAACAGTTTAAACGATTACAGACACAAATAAACATGAGATATTGAACTACTGGCATTATGCACCAACAGACTCCCCCTTGGCAGTAGCTTCATATCTCTATCTTCTTTCTCGTGTCTTGTAATCCAGAAAAACTCGTACCACTCGTCTTCAAGCATGAACGCCCTGTCTTACGCAGACAGAGACCACCCTCTGGTACTTCTCAGCTTCATCTTTCCATGCAGGAATGTAGAAAATCTTCTTATCATTAAGTACCTGCAAATCAGCTTGAGACAAATTAACCAAGTGCATGGGATCATACACTCTTAGGATCTCCTGTTCATCCTCATCTTCCATAACAGCTTCAGCAGTCTGGCAGTCAACGTACCACCACTTGAGATCCTTCAGCACATCCTTGGGCATCATCTTCATCGGCACCTCTTTCAAACAACGAATCGGCTTATACTTCATCACCATCCAGGGCTTGCCATCAGCCCGAATTCCCTGTTCCTTATCTTCAACCAACTTTCCTTTCTGAGGTTTCAGAAGTTCAAACTTTTTCTCCTTAATAGCTTCCTTCCATACTATCTTTCCAATCTTTCACCTCACACTCAGGTAAGGTATTGAGTGATCTCAAAGCCTTCTTAAAGTACTGAACCCCATCATAACGCTTAATCACAAACAATTTCAGCTGTTCATCATACAACCAACAGATAATACCTTTCTTTGACTCAGCGTAGCCCTTGATATTGTAACTCTTCTTAAACATTGTTGGAACTGCAGGCTTCTTTGTTTTGAAGAACCACTTAGCACAGCCTTCTTTCCATCTTGGTTGTTCTTCCCACTCAGACTCATCTGACACACTTCCATCTTGACTCAGGTTCACCTTATCAACACTTGGAATATCATGCTCTACACCATCATCAACTATCTCCCCTTCTTCCAACTCACTATCAATCTCTATCTGTTCTCCAATCTTTTCAATCTCATCAACCGTTAACACATCATCAACTAACTCCTCATCATCCACAACCTCTGCATTCTCACCACCTTGGCTGTCTGATGGACCCGCAGACTCCCCCTGAGATGTGGAAGTCCTAAAATTTTTTTCAGTTCTTGGCAACTCACCACCTGCATCTTTCGATGAATTGGGATCATCGTCTATGTCTTGTCTCTTCTTTGCCCTCAATTCATCACCCTTGCAACTCGACTCCACTTGGGATGCTAAGAACTCTTTAAGCTGATCAATCATCTTACCGTGCTCAATAAGCAGTGCAGTCTGAACTTGATTTTGTGCCACTAGACGATTAATAGTCTCAGACTGAATAATATTTACCCGTGACTGTTCAGCAACCACCCTTTCAAGAGCTGCAATCCTCTCCGAATCAGACAAAGTTGAATCAAACTCAACATTCAAGGAAGAAGTAGCCTGAGCAAACCATAGTGGAATTTCCAAGCTTGCAGGAATAACAGGTGGAGACTGAGTAGGAATTGGGGATGACAACGATCCAGATAAACCAGCAGTCGCCACCAGTGTGGACTCAGCAAACATAGCCACCACCTCTTATGGAGTAAGGGTAGGTGGTGGTAGAGAGACAATCTCTAGGGCCGTAAACTGAAACGAGGTCGGAGGGGTACCAAATGATGATGACGTGGTCACAAAAGGAACACTTGAGGTTATTGGCAGTGTAATAGTCGAAGAAGCAGGTAACATAGTCATACCCGATAAAGATGGTGGAGAAAACCGAACAACTCTCGAAGTTTCACCAATTCCTGACCTTTCACCAGCCCTTTGCTTCTTTAATCTACGTACCAGACGGTATAAATCCTCCTCAAAGTCTGATTCACTATCATCCGAGTCTTTCTTCCTCTTGCCATGAATTCTTTCTTGTCGGGCAAGTATCTGATGTGCTTCAACTATATCGTCAGGGGAGGAATCGGAGTCAGTTCTCTCAGAGTACGCCACAGATGTAGCAACTATGGAAACATCTACACCAGACGCCTCTGCGACTGAGGCATGAACTTCAGCAGCTGGATCAACCCGTTCCATGTCAAAGAAATCATTCCCACCAAAAACAACATCAAGATTTACTTGTTCCGCTGAGCTGCCATAGGGTCGACAAGAGGTGCTTGTTGTACCACCGAAGGTTGACCAACAGGTGGTTGTGGTTGAACCACAGGAGGTGGTTGAGGGACATCGGCCTGTTGCGGTGCCGGATCAAGAAATTCATCACCTGGAGGAATAACATATGCAGGATTCACTAAGTACCCAAATAATGTTGTGTGCCTAGGACGTAACTCCTCCTTGCTACGTGCACTCGAAGAACGACACTGTGCAAAAATTCTCTTAGACGCATTTTCTGCATAAGAAATCGGACGTCGTTGTGGCAAATTTGGAGCTACATGATTCAGAATCATTTGTAGGAATCTAGGATACATCAAAAATCTTTCCCGCGCAACCGCACGTCTCTGACGATCAATCTCATAAAAAATCATCTGGCTGAAACTATAAGGCTTGTTGTAGGTTAAAGCAGTCATAGCCGATTGCATTGTCGCTCCCATACCATCCGTACCAGCCTTACGACCAGACATGCACACAATCATCACGTGCATAAGGAACCGCCACTGGTCTAACAAAAACCACTTTCTCCTCTGAGAGTCACCCAACGGGCCTGAATACCCCATACGCAGAAATGCACCATCTCTGAACGTAGCCGGAAACTCAGTAGGATCATCAGTTGTCTCATCCCCGAACTGTAATGCTGCTCTGATTTGATTAGCCGAGAACTGGACCACTTGGTTATTGACAGTGGCAAGCATAACTGGAGGCTCAACCCTACAGTCGTATTCAACAGTTCTCCAAAAGTCTTCGATATTTGGTCGTGAAATCGGAAGAGTAGTAGTAATTGCATGATAGATACGTGAGCGTATGAGAAACGAGATTATCTCACGAAAGTCCTCAATTCCACGAGCATCCGGATCCAAGGTGATGTACATGTTGTGACCTGGAAAAAACTGTCTATTATTATCTCCACCTTCATCACCACCAGCGCCACCAGCACCTGCCACAGCAGCCATCTCTGCAAAACAAACGAGTCAAGTTAGATCTGTGCGTCAGCAGGCTACAACTTCGCACTGCATGGTACAGGCGAAGTTATAGCTTCGGCGAAGTTAATTGACTAGCGAAGTTACTTTAACTTCGCCTGAAACCCTAACTTTGCCATATGAACGGCGCATACTCAACAACCAGGTAAGGCTAATAATCTCCGATCAAAGAGTATCAATACGAAAAGAGGAATGCGATTAGAGTGCCGAATCACTTATTATCACTAAAAGAGCCTTAAACTCGGACCGACATAGTGTGACGAGGGTTTGGTACTTGAACGGACTCAAAACATATCATTGTGGATCAGATTACCAGTTGATACGAAAGAATTATGTAACACAATAACATGACGAACCTTTTAACACGGACGAAAACAGATTTTAACAAGTTTTGATTTAGAGGATTAAGTTCGCCGAGGGTTTGAGTTTGAAAATAATTTGACCAGTTTGACCACCGCTTCGATTTATATAGTTTAGAGAGACCCCATAGGCGAAGTTAGATGTAACTTCGCCCAAAATCAACTTCGCCTCAGTCAACGCAAGGTCAACTTCGCCTCTTTTTAATAACTTCGCTTAAACCAAAATTAACTATGATTTTTAAAAGAACAACGTAGCCCGTCGTTATTGTAACAAAATTTAAAACAAAAGTGATCAAAAACCAGTAACCAAGAATTTATGAAGTCCAACCAAAGGTAAAACACATAAATAAAATACAAATAACTATACGGGATCAAATTTCAGTCTTGACGAGAATCTGCATGTATTAGAAAAGATCCGAACAAGAATCATACTGATTAAGTGGCTGTCACTCAGATCCATGTTCAGCGGTATTATGACATAAAACTTAGTATGGTTTTCATCGTTTCTGTGATACGGGTTAGGTTCAATTAAGCTCAAAATTTAGATGCACATCACATAAGAGATTGTGATGCCTCATATCTATTCTCAAAGCGTATTTGGCTTTCCCCAAGTCATCCCGAGTTGATTTCGACCCGTAGTGTCTGATTAATCAATTAACACACGGCGATCTTCTGACTCGTCTTCCAGATCTCTCTTAACCTTTTAAATATTCTATCTTGCCTCTTTCTAGATACTTGTGACAAAATTAGCTTCATAAGGCTTATCAATAATAACTGAAGTTTTTTTTTTTTTTGAACAAAGACAATAATACAATAACAAATCTAAGACAACTGCAAGTCCCGAATCTGGATCACTGCAGATACTTAACACTATCTTCGCGGGAATCAGAACACTCACGGGCTCGTGTATGACTGGTGTAAGGCCCCGTACCCGGTAGCCCTACTTTAGCGTCGGATTTACTCATAAACACAGTTCTTACAATCAGAGTTAATTAAAACTTTCGCAGAAACGACAACTTAAATAATTCATTACAAAACACTAAATCTTTTCTTTGATACCATAACACAAAACATTATATTTAAAACATATTTTCTTCCATCTTCAGATGCCAGCTATTCAATCCATGCCATGTGCCATCCTCATGCTAGTTCTTTGGTCTGATCACCTGCGTGCATACTAAAAGTCAGCTACGCTGAGTGAGTTCTAGTTAATCAAGCAACTAGTCATACAACCACTACATACAACATATACGTATTCGAAGACACGTAGTCCACTATCTAACCTACTCACCTTACCACTTAGCCTCTTATTTACACCTACCACTTTGCCACTTTGCCACTTTAATAACGTATAATGTTATGCCACTTTGCCACTTTAATAACATAGTCACGTATAGGCTTACCCTACCACGTACTATCGTCATGCCACTAACACTCTTACTAGACTCTTGCCACTTCTAACACACTCTACCTCTACTTGTCTACAGCACGCTTCATATCATTTACATAATAAGCAAGTCACATCATAGCATTCATACACACTAAAAACCACTTGGCACTCACTATCCTTGGCGATACGTGCAATATCCGAAGATCGTTCACGTACCGACAAACATTATATAATAGCTACCTCGTATAGCATCTATAGCATACACTTACCACTTAAGGTAAGTGTATTCACACTTCACATCAAGTATGCACACAGCCCCGAAAACATAACAAGGAAATGGGGCTAGAAACTCACCTGAACTTGGTTAACAGTTACTCCTTCTTTAGCTGTTCGTGACTAACTGTATAACAAATACACATATCAATTAACTATTACTATCCATAACGCGTTTCTAGTCTATTTACAACCCTCAACGAACGGTGGTCCGGGTGCAGCGCCCCTGGCAGCAGGGTCTAGGGGCGGCAGCCCCTAGCAGGGTCCAAGGGGCAGAGCCCCTGGCTGGGGTTGAGCTGACGAATTAAGTGTAATTCGTTATCAGATCACACTCTAATTCGCTATCCAGATTACCTTCTGATTCGTTATCCTTCCTTAGTTGATTCGTTAATCCAGTTCGTCATCTTCCATAGCGAATTGGACCTTGTTAACGAACTGGCCCTTAACGAACTGAACCCTTAACGAACTATGGGTTCATTCGTCATCCTTGACTTAACGAATTGACATAACGAATTAAGGCTTATTCGTTATCTTCCCCTAGCGAACTGGCATAACGAACTAAGGCTAGTTCGTCTCCCTTCCGCTAACGAATTAGGTTTAGGTCAGAGAATGTCAGAACATTCTCTGACATTTACCTTATCCTCGTACCAGCCAACTCCGGCGCCGCCTTCGCCGGAAACCGTGCGGTGTCCGGAAAAACGTATTCTAGCACCGTTTTCACCGTTTTTCGTCCCGTTCGATCCGGATCTGAGCTAGGGCGACCCCTAAGCTCATCTTAGGTTCGGTTTATACCCGATTCCACCCGGATCTCGTGACTTCAACGGTTTAACGGTGTCGGTTCATCATTTCGCAACTAGATCTAACGGTTTTGGACCTCTACAATATCATGCTATCATTACCTCGGGTCGGAAATCGGTTCTCCTTCTTCTTCTTCTTGGTATCGGCTAGAGAGAGGAAGAGTAGGATGAGAGAGAGCTAAGTGTGTGTTTTGGGTGGTGTATGGAGTATGAGAAAATGAATGATAATTGGTGATTTAAGGTTTATATAATTATGGATCATGGGCTTAGGCCCATGGTCCTTCCCTCATTCCTTCATAGCCCAAGTCCATAACCCAACACTAGCCCTCTATTTAATTATTTCCCGCTAACCCGAGTAAACTTTCCCTCCAATTTTAAATAATATAGTTAATATTATTTTGGAAATTTTGGGATGTTACAACTGGGTAGTCCCCTTTCTGCCGATCATTCGGAAAGATGTATGTGGAGACAAGCACAACTCATAATGATCCTCCAAAGTAAATCGAGAAGATTTAGTTTGTATCACTTCTTCTTTTACGCACCATAGAAAGCTACCATATAATACAATGACTGTTCTAGAGTCTTTTAAGCCTAATTACTTCACCAGTTAAGCACACAAAATCTGTTTATCTATCACTTTCCAAGGTTGGATCAATTTTCATTTAACACCATTAAAGAAACTTCTTGCGAATTTAAAGACTAGAAAAATTATATCATCTCCCTAAAAAAAATTTTTTAATTCTAGCGCCCCAATCAAGTCAAATTCTTTAGGTAAACGGCTATCCTGAAGATCCAATGGATCAGCCGGACCGACCACATACGAGTATGTGTCCCTCTGACTAAGTATGAATGACTAATTTTAAGCGAAAGAATAAAAACCCATCATAAACCGCCCTGGTCACTTTCAGTCATCTGGTTAATGGCTATCCTTATAATCTACACGTAGAAGTAAGGACCAAACATATCCTTGGATATGTCCTTCAAACTTGAGCAACCGACATAATTTTAAGCGATAGTGATGTTTTATTTTAATAATAAAATAAAAGAGAAAACACAGTTACTCGGGATTGATCATCCCATTAAGCTCAACAAGATTTTGAATACGAGATCGGTCAAACGCTTTAGTAAAAAGATCTGCAAAATTATCCAGTGAATCAACCTTTTCAAGCAAAATTAATTTCTTCTCAGCACAATCCCGTATAAAATGATGACAAATGTCAATATGTTTAGTTTTACTGTGTTTAATGGGATTGTTGGTAACTGATATAGCAGCAGTGTTATCAATGCAAATAGTAGTTTGAGTGAAATTCAGACCATAATCGCGCATTTGTTGTTGTATCCATAAAACCTGGGAGCAGCAGTTCGATGTTGCTATGTATTCTGCTTCGCAGGTGGAAATGGCTACAGAGGTCTGCTTCTTGCACTGCCACGACACCAATCTTCCTTTGAGAAACTGACATCCACCGGTTGTTGACTTCCTGTTCTGATTGCAACCTCCATAGTCAGAATCGGTGTATGCGACCAAATCCAGTTCTCCCCCTTTCGAGTACCATAGTCCCAACTTAGGCTTTCCTTTAAGATACCACAAGATTCTTTTCGCTCCCTTCATGTGTGATTCCTTCGGGTTTGCCTGAAAACGAGCACAAAGACCAACTGCAAACATAATGTCAGGTCTAGATGCAGTTAGATACATTAAAGAACCTATGATTGTTAGATATTGAGTGGGATCCACATCTTCATCACTATCGATATCAGCACCTAGTTTGTGGTTGACTCAGATTGGAGTGTCAAATGGGGTACTGTCATCCATCTTAAATCGTTTAAGCACATCATGGACATACTTCGTTTGATGAATAAACATGCCGTCTTTCTTCTGATCTACCTGCAATCCCAAAAAGAAAGTTAATTCACCCATGGCGCTCATCTCAAACCTCTTCTTCATGACTGCTTCAAATTCCTGACACATAGTAACTCTTGAGGCAGCAAAGATGATGTCGTCCAAATAAACCTGAACGAGTAGAAAATCTCCCCCTTTCCTCTTGACAAACAACGTACTGTCGATCTTCCCTCTCTCAAACCCATTCTCTAGCAAGTAATCTGACAAAGTTGCGTACCAGG
The DNA here is from genome assembly GCF_021521415.1 of Bidens hawaiensis. NCBI lineage: Eukaryota > Viridiplantae > Streptophyta > Magnoliopsida > Asterales > Asteraceae > Bidens > Bidens hawaiensis. The sequence goes on along the minus strand of NW_027492610.1, from coordinate 422,376 downwards.
TACGAGGAGCCTGATGTAACCCATATAATGCTTTGCTCAGTTTGTACACATAATCAGGAAAATCTGGGTCAGGGAAACCCGGAGGTTGTTTGACATATACCACCTTATCGACTTTACCATTAAGAAAGGCACTTTTCATATCTAACTGGAACACTTTCATCTCCTTGTGTGCGGAAAATGCCAGAAACAGTCGAATTGCCTCCAGTCTTGCCATAGGAGCAAACACTTCATTGTAATTGATTCCTTCCTGCTGATTAAACCCTTTCACTACCAATCTTGCCTTGTTACAAATGATTACTCCTTTTTCATCTCTTTTACACTTGAATACCCACTTTTTACCGATAGCGTTCACATCTTGTGGTTTTTCAACTAATTGCCATACTTCCATCTTCTAAAACTGTGCCAGTTCTTCTTGCATGGCTTCAACCCATGAGCTATCCTTCAGTGCCATTTGATAATTCTTTGGTTCAATCTGACTGATGAAGCAGGTGTACAAGCATTCATTTATTATACCCGTGTCTTTAATGCTTGCATTCACACATGTGTGCTCATCCAAACTTCTTCTAGTACGTACACCATCAGAAGGATTACTGATCACATTCTCTAAAGGATGGTTCTTGTGAGTTTTGGTGGTCTGTACCGGACCGACCTCCAGATCATTCTCAAGATTTGACGAAACTTCATCAGAGTGAGGCTGAGGTTGAGTGTGAAATGGATTGTAGAATTCGTCTTCATTCGAATCAGCTAGAGTTTCAACTACACTTGACGAGGTTGGTTGATTTTCATAATATTGTGGACGTTGCACAATGGTCTCCTCTTCGTCATACAGCATCTGTGAGGCCATCTTCTCATCAATGTCTGCAAAATCCAAGTAAGGCACATTAAAATATTTGAATAGCTTTTCATAGTCGAAAGCCTCTGCTGGTCCCATGCTAGGTCTTGGTGATTTGTAACTAGTAATGTCAGTGTTACAGACCACCTCAACCTTGTTGTTTGATAGATTAAAGACTCTTCTGTTGGGTGTCCCAACAACATAGCCAACTAAGATACCTTCGTCAGCTTTCTCACCAAATTTAGAGTTAGTCTTTAATATCGAACATGGGGACCCGAAAGGTTCAAGACCCTTCAAGTTAGGCTTTCTACCATGCATAAGTTCATAACATGTTTTATTCAATCTTTTAACAGTTAAGACTAGATTAAGGATATAACAGGCTGTAGCAACAGCCTCAGCCCAGGACACCACGGGAAGTTTAGCATCTGCCAGCATGGTCCTGGCGCCTTCAATTAGAGTTATATTCTTCCTTTCAGCTACTCCATTTTGTTGCGGAGTATATGGGGCACTGTACTGATGCTCTATCCCTTTCTGCAGACAAAACATCTCCATCTGATAGTTTTTGAACTCTGTACCATTATCACTCCTGATGTACTTAACCATCCTCCCAAATAAATATTCAACCTTGGTAATCAAGTTAATTACCAATTGAACTGTCTCATCTTTTGCCTTCAGAAAATACACCCAAGAGTATCGTGAGTAATCATCGGTCACCACCAAACAGTATGAAGTTCCTCCTGGACTCTTTACATTCACCTAAAAGAGATCCATGTGAAGTAGATCTAAGGTGCTGACAATTGAGTTAACCTTCTTGGAGTGATGAGTTTTTTTGTGTTGTTTTCCTTTCTTGCATGACATACATTGATCTTCAAAGTTAAAATTCTTCAAGGGAACCCCAAGTACCAGCCCGTTCTTAACAATGTAATTCATCTTGCGCAGATGAATATGACTCATTATTCGGTGCCACAACTCTGATTCAGAATATGTTGCTTTTGATAAAAGACATGACTCTTCTGCTGCTGTCTCGGTCGATCTCATATCCATTACATACATGTTCTTTTCTCTTGGAGCCTTCATCACAACCCAGGTTTCTGGTATCTTGAAACCGGGATAGAGTACGAGTGCCTCATTTTTAGTAAAATGAACAGTGTATTCTTTGTCACAAATCTGAGAGACACTCAACAGGTTGTGATTCAACTCTTCAACAAAATTCACCTTTTCCAACTTTATTCTTCCATTCGTCACAGTCCCAATACCACTAATTCTTCCTCCACTTTCTCCTACGAAACTAACCCTTCCTCCTCGAACAAATTTCCAGTCACCTAACAATTTCTTATTACCAGTCATGTGCCGGGAACAGCCACTGTCAACAACCCACATATTGTTTACAGCCCTGTTTGACTGTTCCTGCACAATTAAAGAGATAAATTAAAATCTGGGGACCCAAGACCTTCTGGTCTTGGGTTGATTAAACCTGTTATCCGGCATCCAGTACCTTGGTTGCCCAAAGTCAGTTTGAGGAGAGTTTCTATAAGTTCTGAAAGGAAAATTTCTAGATGACTGGCTATGAGGCCATCCAAACCTTCGTGAATTTATGGAATTATAATTATTGTTTTGGTAATTCACTGGGAAAGAACGAGACTGGTTTCTTTGAAATCTTGGATTAGTCCATTGATTGAAATTTGGTGTTTTCACCTTCTTACCAGCTTCATAATTAGTATTCGTGTTACTCTCAGTTTTAGTAGGCCTCATATTTCTAGATTTTCTCTGTCTTAGAGGACAATCAGCGACAAGGTGTCCTATCTTGTTGCATCTAAAACAACTTATGTTCGAACTATTCTGGCTGTTCTGAACTTTCGTATCAAAAGTCGTTGCAGATGTCGAGGTTGCGTTACTATCCGTTTGTCTCACATATGGTGGGACGAACGGATTTAGAGAAGATTTCTTTTCATCAAACTTATAGTCCTCCCCTCGTTTTAGTAACACAACCTCTTCTTTTATCTCACCCGATTCGGACGACTTGTCCGAGTTAGACGAGACAGAACTAGAGACAGAACTCGTGACATTAGAACTTGTCTTACTTGTTTCACTCTTATGAACTTCGGTTTCTTTAGCAGAAACTTTTATTGGAACTGTCTGACTAATTTCAACATTCGCAAAGTGCTGATTACTAGGATTATATGTATAATTGCTGTTGTATAGTGGTGGAACTTCAGAGAATCCAATTCCCTCTTTGATAACCGGAGAACGTTGAACACTTCTGATGTGATCTAACATCCCAGAAGAATTTCTAAATTCTTCAATTTTTCTGTTCAGTTCCACCACTTTTACCTGGTAATCAGCTATTTGTTTATCTTTTTCAGCAATTAGTTTGGTCTTTTCTTCTAACACTTCATAACTAAGATCAATCACTTGTATTTTTTCAGCTAGAGTGGCTTTAAGATTTCTGATATCCTTTTCACTAGCTTTTATTTTTACCGACTAACTATTTTCTTTATTTTTAGAATAATGATGTTTTTCGTTTATATTTTTAAATTGAGTGTCCAAAGTAACAAACTGATCAGTTAATGTTTTCAATTGATCAGACAATTTTTCACATTGTTCACAATGAGATTCAGAACATACCTTGGAGAGTTGATCGTTCACTTCTTCCATGTATGCTTGATCTTCCCCAGTCTCTTGGTCACTTCCTCCAGTTTCGATGTTTACCAAATTTGCCTGTTCGAACACCTCCTTAACTTGTATATTCCAGTTGTATCCATCATTTTGTTGAGATACAATAGCCTTATTTTCACTTCCCTCCCATTCTGTTGAGCAGTCCTGTTTTGGCTTCGTTATACTCTCTCATTTGTACATTCTTTAGCAGAGTGACCATTTTGTTGATAGTTATATCAACGAACCTTTGACTTGTCAAACCCCGGTCTTTCTCCAACAAACTTTCTACCAGTTTTCTTCATAAATCTCTTTACCCTTCTTACTAACATAGCCATCTGCCACTGCAGATCCATTTCTTCCAGATCATCAGCTTCGATCTGATCATAGTCTTCATCCAAAGTTGCAGGGTCGACTATTTTACCTTTGATGTAATTCTCATACGATGCAATGAAAGAGGCATAAAGAGCAAACTGTTGCTCAGCTGATTTCACACTCATAGGCATCTGTGAGTAGCTCTTGCTAGAAGCATTGGTTGAGAAATTACCAGGTGTGGTTTGAGGTTTTGAGGAACTACTACCTCCTACTACAAAACATACGTCACCATACATATTGAGAATCACATGACCATCTGGAGTGGAGTTTGGTTCCCCCTTTGAGTAGTAGGCAGTGGATTCTGTTTTTTGAACTTGAGTTTGTAGTGACTTTAGCACTATACATTCCCGGATCCTGAACCTGATCAGTAGGTGTCTCCTATCGAACCATGTTAAGTTCAAAGTTTCGTAACTTGTTTACTGCCGTCTCCAAATCGATATTCTCAAAGTCTTTATCTTCTCGCATCACAACTGTGTACATTTCCCATTGTTGGTGGGAGAGCATCAAGAAGTTTTTCCACTATCTCTTCTTCCTTGTATTCAATGGAGTAGTTATTTAGCTCGGTCATCAGATGATAATATCGTGTGATGATATCATCAAGTGATTCATTTTTCATATACTTGAATACAGAGAATTGAGTTTTCAGCAGCTTTGTCTTGGAGGTACGTATTCCAACATTTCCTTCATATCGATTCTCTAGTGCTTCCCATAATTCTCTAGCAGATTTGTATTTCTTAAATGTGTGGAGAATCTCTTGTGGAAGAGCCATTTTTATGGCTGCATGTGCTTTACTTTCTACCTCATACATTTTCTTTTCATCATCATCCATCTTACTGTACTTCTAAATCTGTTCACGACCTTCAAACATAGTTATTGGTGGGATGTACCCATCTTGAATGCAGACCCACATCTTTGCGTCTTGATACTTCACATACTGTTCAAATCTGTCTTTCCATGCAACGAAATCAGTACCTTGAAGCAGTTTTGGAGCTTTAGTTGCTGAACCAGCTTCAACCTCCATCTTTACCAGTTCTGTGATGTTTATCGAAGTCATACTTGACTGAAACAAGATTCAAACCTTAAATATCAACTTCTGTGAACAGTGTACGACAGGGAAGTTGATACAACTTCGCCTTCTTTTCAACTTCGCTAACAACTACGCTGGATGACAACTTCGCTGAACAAATACGCTGGCTAGACAACTTCGCTGAACAACTACGCTGGCTGACAACTTCGCTGAACAACTACGATGGCTTGACAACTTCGTTTGACAACTACGCCGGCTTGACAACTTCTCTTGTTATTAACTTCGCCGATAATCAATTTCGCCAGAAACTTATATGTTCGCTAAAACCCTAATTCTTGTGACGGCAAGTTCTCCAGAAGAATAGAGAGGTTTTGCAGGATAGGTAGGTCGATTTTGAAGATCGCGAGGGTGATTGAAAGATGTATTTGATGAGGGATGAGGATCGACTAACAAAAGCAAGGTATTTCAACGTAAACTCGTTCCGTGAATGGTCTAATGGAACGATCATAACACCGTGTGATAATCCCGAACCACACAATCACGAGCAAATTGCTCTGATACCAATTGTAGGTTCCCAGCCGGACCTACACAGGAATATCTCGTAACACGAGGGTGCGGAATCCCCACGTATACGATACGTGTGTCGAGATGATTAATACGTTGAAAATATAAAAACACACAAGAATGTAAGATAATACTTGATATATTGCAAGGACTAACACGTGATACCAAGAATCACACAAACCAATTGTTCTACCAAACTTCACCAAAACCAGCCGAAGTGGATGGTTTATAAACCTCGACAACTTCGCCTAACATCCTAGGCGAAGTTGTCTTAACTTCGCTAACATCAAGTTCGCCTAAAACAAGGACGAACATATAATACCAAATTCGACTCAAAACAAACAGTTTAAACGATTACAGACACAAATAAACACGAGATATTGAACTACTGGCATTATGCACCAACAAACTTATTTAGATTTTTTAGACACAGAAGAAAGGATGGCCACTCAAATGCTGCTCGAAGATGATGAGACCATTATGCAACGTCCACAGTGTGATGAAAAACAACCCACTGTGTCAAGTTCTGTTGAAAGTCATAATGTCTCTAGTGATGATGACTTCTACAATCCGTTTCACAATCAACACAATTCAAACGAAGTTTCTTCAAATCTTGGAGAAGATTTAGAAGTTGGTCCTGTTCAAACCACTAGAATCCACAGGGATCATCCCTTGGACAACGTGATCGGTAATCCTTCCGAAGGAATGCGAACCAGAAGAAGTTTGGAGGAAAACACATGTGTGTATGCAAGCATTAGGGACACTGGTACTATGAATGAGTTCTTGTATACCTGTTTCATTAGTTAGATTGAACCAAAGAACTATCAGATGGCATTGAAGGATAGCTCATGGGTAGAAACCATGCAGGAAGAACTGGCTCAGTTTAACAAGATGGAAGTTTGGTAGTTAGTTGAAAAGCCGTGAGATGTGAATGCTATCGGTACGAAGTGGGTATTCAAATGCAAGAGAGATGAGAAAGGCGTAATCTTCCGTAACAAGGCAAGGTTGGTAGTCAAAGGATTTAACCAACAAGAAGTAATCGACTACAATGAAGTGTTTACTCACGTGGCAAGACTAGAGGCAATTCGACTTTTCTTGGCCTTTGCTACACATAAAGAGATGAAGGTGTTTCAGCTTGATGTGAAAAGTGTGTTCCTAAATGGCAAGGTCGATGAAGTGGTATATGTCGAGCAACCTCTGGGTTTTACTGACCCTGACTTTCTAGATCATTTGTACAAGCTCAGTAAAGCTCTATATGGTCTACATCAGGCTCCACGAGCTTGGTATGCAACTCTGTCTGACTATTTGCTGGAAATGGGTTTGTGAGAGGAAAGATCGGCAGTACCCTTTTTGTAAAACGGAATGGGAATGATTTTCTTCTCGTCCAGGTCTATGTGGACGACATCATCTTCGCAGCCTCAAAGATTTCTATGTATCAGGAGTTTGAAGCGATCATGAAGAAAAGGTTTGAGAAGAGCGCCATGGGTGAATTAACTTTCTTTTTGGGGTTACAGATAGATCAGAAAAGGGATGGAATGTTCATTCGTCAAACTAAATATGTTCATGATGTGCTTAAGCGTTTTAAGATGGAAGAAAGCACCCCGTTTGACACTCCAATCTGAGTCAACCACAAACTAGGTGTTGACTTTGAAAGTGATGAAGATGTGGATCCCACTCAGTATCGAGCTAGTATATGTTCTTTGATGTATTTAACTGCTTCTAGACCTGACATTAGGTTTGCAGTTTGTCTTTGTGCTCGTTTTCAGGCTAACCCAAAGGAATCACACATGAAGGGAGTAAAGAGGATTTTGCGGTATCTTAAAGGAAAGCCTAAGTTGGGTATCTGGTATCCAAAATGAGGAGAACTGGATCTGGTAGCATACACTGACTCTGACTATGGAGGATGCAATCAGAACAAGAAGTCAACAACTGATGGCTGTCACTTTCTTGGAGGAAGATTAGTGTCTTGGCAGTGCAAGAAGCAGACCTCCGTAGCCATATCCACTTGCGAAGCAGAATACATGGCAGCATCGAACTGTTGCTCCCGGGTTTTATGGATACAACAACAAATGCGAGATTATGGTCTAAATTTCACTCAAACTCCTATTTGCATTGATAATACTTCTGTTATCTCAGTAACTAACAATCCCTTTAAACATAGTAAAACAAAAAATATTGACATTCGTCATCATTTTATACGGGATTGTGCTGAGAAGAAACTAATCATGCTTGAAAAGGTTGATTCACTGGATAACTTTTGCCGATCTTTTTACAAAAGCGTTTGACCGGTCCCGTTTTCAAAACCTTATTGAGCTTAATGGGATGATGAATCCCGATTAACTGAATTCTATTTGTGTTGTAAAAAAAACATCACTATCGCTGAGAATTATATCAGTAGCTGAAGTTTGAAGGACATATTCTTGAATATGTTTGGTCCTTGCATCTACTTGTATACTCAAAAGATAGCCATTAACCTAATAAATGAGAGCAACTGGGGCGGTTTATGATGAGTTTTTATTCCTTCGCTGAATATTATGTCGATTATACTTAGTCAGAGGGACACATATTCATATGTGATTGGTCCTGCTAATCGACTGGATTTTTAGGATAGCCATTTATCTAAAGACTTAGAAATGATCGGGGCGTCTGAATATAATTTTTTTTTTTGGAAGTGATATGCTTTTTCAGTCTAAAGCTTCTATGAAGCTTCCTAATTGGTGTTAAATTGACAATTGATCCAACTTTTGGAAAATGATAGATAAACTGATTTTGTGTGCCTAACGGGTGAAGTTATTAGGCCTAAAAGACTTTAGGACAGTCATTGTTTGGTACGGTAGCTTTCCATGGTCCATAAAAGTTAATGTGATACAAATTAAATCTGCTCGATTTACCGTGGAGAGTCATTTTGATTCGTGCATGTCTCCACATATATATCTTTCCGAATGATTGGCAGAAAAGTGATTACCCAGTCATACACGAGCCCGTGGGTATCTTGATCCCCGCGAATATTGTGTTCTCTAGTATGATAAAAAAAATTATTATTATTATTATTATTATTATTATTATTATTATTATTATTATTATTATTATTATTATTATTATTATTATTATTATAGCCATTGAAATTCATCTAGTCAAAAACAACAAGGATAAGGCACCAACTGAGTCGTGTGAAAGTTAAGTGAAAGGATTGTAAAGTCGTCTCAAATGTACATTGTTCGATCAGACACTACGGATCAAAGTCAAGTCTGGGTGATCTGGGGAAAGCCAAATACGCTTTGAGAATAGATAGGAGGCATCACAATTCCTTAAGTGATGTCTATCTAAATTTTGAGCCTAATTGAACCTAATCCGTATCACAGAAGAAATGAAAACCATGCTAAGTTTCATACCTGCCTGCAACCTATTTCTCTATGTCATAATAACGCTGAACATGAATCCTTGTGATAGCCTCTTAATCAGTATGATTCCGGTTCGGATCTTTTCTTAAACATGCAGGGTATTCTGAAAGACTGAAATATGCTCCCGTCTTCTTATATTAATTTTTGTAAGTCCCCGGTGCGATGGTGTTCGATACGAGATCCGCACGACGTCTAGGAGTGCGGAATCCTCCTAGACTCGTTTATGGTGTTGGAGACGAATAACACGAATAAACACAAACATACACACGAATGAAATAAACGAATCTGCAGATCCTTTATATAATATTCAAAACGCATTACATTCCGAACGAGTAAACAAAACACGCCCGACCCGAGGTGAGCTCTACCTCGGGTCTGCCCGCACGACTATCTCTTTCTGTTTCTCTCTATGCAAATAAACAATTGAACAATTCAACTACTAAATTTTTCTGAATACCAAACCCTAAACATGACACACGTATATATAGATACACAAACTCGCGGGCTTGGGCTTGGGCCTATAGTGAAGTTGTCCTAACTTCACCAACATGAAGTTGTTCTAACTTCACCAACACGTGAAGTTGTTCCTAACTTCACCAACACGTGAAGTTGTTCTAACTTCACCAACACGTGAAGTTGTTCCTAACTTCACCAACACGTGAAGTTGTTCTAACTTCACCAACACGTGAAGTTGTATTAACTTTACCAATACGTTAAGTTGTCCTAACTTCACCAACACGTGAAGTTGTCTCCCTTCACAACTTCACCCAACTAGTCGGAATTTCATAGCGACGGCACAAAATGCACCAACAGACTCCCCCTTGACCGTTGCTCTTAATTCTAACAAACACAAAAGATAATCTGTTACAAAACATGCACCAACAGACACCCCCTTAACTGATGATCTTCTGTTTTCTTCTTCTTGTAGGACTCGATCTTCAGACATTGCACTCTGATCTTCAAGGTTGAACTTCACATATACATGCAACATCAATCCTGTCTTCAACCAGCCGTGTCTGAAACTGTCTTGTAGCTTCACAAATCTACCAATCACCCGGCGTCTTCCATATCAGATCTCCCCTTTAGTGTAAGCCCCTCCGAACTATATCGATCGAGATCTTTGACCTGCATCCCGGTGCCTAATCGATCATCTCAACCATTCGGTTAGTAAGATAAGGTTCAATCTTCAACTACTCAACGGCAAGTGATCAGTTTCATCACAAAACCACCTTGACAGAATCTAACACACTTGACCATAAATATATAACGGGTTTACTCATTTGATATCACAAGCCACTAAAATTGGCCTTACAATCACCCCCTTGACTTATGATATCAAAACTTCATTGAACCATGTCTCGCATCTTCACGAATCAACCCTATAAAGCCGAAGCATCTTCAATCACCAGGGATAACGATCAAATGACTTTCTTATTATTTCCGAGAATGAAATTATTTAAGTAGCTCACCCCTAATAAATAAGTATCCCAGATACTCGTATCCCACATTTTCAGGTTGAGAGCTTAAACAATTTAATTCCTCCAACTTATTCAAAAATTATCATCTTAATAAATAAGCATCTCGGATGCTCGTATCCCATGTTTTCAGGATCCAAGTCTCGAACGCCTTCAAAATAATGTAAATAATATGCTTTGAACACAATCCAATAATAACGAAAACCCGAACAAAATTTGACTTTCTTCAGTTGGTCAATTACAAAAAAAATATTATCAATAAATTTTTCCTCAATGATCCTCTCTTCATATCAATGACATATGAAAATTTTCGTTCAAGAAAATTTCCCAATTTTTATTTATTTATTTTTTTTGGATAAACATATCTTGAATGTCGGAAGGAAAAGGAAGCATATCTTTAACTTCACCTGATAACTTCACCTGATAACTTTACCAGATAACTTCACCACCTGATAACTTCGCCAACCAATAACTTCGCCAACCAACAACTTCACCAGCCAATAACTTCGCCAACCAGTAACTTCGTCCATTGTTAACTTCTCCCTTCATTAACTTCACCATCCTGTAACTTCGCCAAACTTTAACATCGCCAAAACCTTAACTTCGCCAAAACCCTAAAATTTTAGCGACAACTTCGCCAAAACGGTTGTTCGGCCAAAGACATATTAGAAACGGGCCAGAAACACCAAAACGCAGATCTCGAACAATAGCATAAGAGCCTACGGCTTGGATACGAGATCTGCACGATATCTAGGGTGCGGAATCCTCCTAGACTCGTTTATGGTGTTGGAGACGAATAACACGATAAACACAAACATACACACGAATGATATAAACGAATCTGCAGATCCTTTATATAACAGTCAAAACGCATTACATTCAGAACGAGAAAACAAAACACGGCCGACCCGAGGTGAGCTCTACCTCGGGTCTGCCCACACGACTCTCTCTTTCTGTTTCTCTCTATGCAACTAAACAATTGAACAATTCAACTACTAACTTTTTCTGAATACCAAACCCTAAACATGACACACGTATATATAGATACACAAACTCGCGGGCTTGGGCTTGGGCTTGGGCCTATGGTGAAGTTGTCCTAACTTCACCAACACGTGAAGTTGTTCTAACTTCACCAACACGTGAAGTTGTATTAACTTTACCAATACGTGAAGTTGTCCTAACTTCACCAACACGTGAAGTTGGCTCCCTCCACAACTTCACCCAACTAGTCGGAATTACATAGCGACGGTCACAAAATGCACCAACAATTTTGTTTTGTATTACTTCATTTGCTTGTTTTGATTGTGTTTAAAATAAAAACTTGGTTTACTCGGTTCGAATTTCTTTTCTTTCAATTTTGTCCAAAACCTAACTTCGTTGTGGCGAAGTTATCTTAACTGCGAAGTTGTATCTAACTTCTCTGTGGCGAAGTTATCCAAATGGCGAAGTTGTAATAACTTCGCCCCTGGGTTTTTACAGAAAGTGTAAAAGGAGACTAGGGTTAATTGTTGGTCAAACTCACTCTAAACCCTCGGAGAACTTATTCTTGTGAATCAACTCTCTTATAATTTGGTTTTTGTCTAATAATAAGGTTCATTGGCACCTATCGATTCATAATTTACTACGTTCATTTGTTAATCAATTCAATAATGTAAGATTTTGATTTGTTTTATTGCCTAACCCTAAAAGACATTAATACTCATCGATTTTCAAATGTTTTGATGATATTTGGACTTTCGTAGTCTTAATCGGACATCCCCATACATGTTTTCAATCTCTGATTGTTCGTGTTTACAATCGACAAGGATCTGGTGATTGGCTCCGTTCGTACAGCGAGGTTGCCATTTGGCGAAGTTAACTCTAACTTCGATCACTCCATAACTTCGCTGCGTTAAACTTTTTGGTCACAACTTCGCTAAAACCAACTTCGCTACTTTCATGTTGAGCGAGTTACAACCTGTGTACACATATGTCTAACTTAGCTCGTTTATTATGCAGATATGTCTGCTGTGGCAGGTGCTGGTGGCACTGGTGGTGAAGAAGGTGATGGTGATAAGAGACAGTTCTTTCCTGGACATAACATGTATGTGACATTAGATCCAGATGCTCGTGGAGCAGATGATTATTCGCAGATGATCACGTTCCTCATTCGCTTAAGAATTTTTCATGCTATCACTACTACTCTGCCGATATCTCTCCCAAATATTGAAGACTTTTGGAGAACAGTTGAATATGACTGTCGTGTTGAACCTCCATTTATGCGTGCTACAGTCAATCGACAAGTGGTACAGTTCTCAACTAATCAGATCATAGAAGCTCTACAGGGTTGAAACCACTCAGGATCCTACTGAGTTTCCAGCTACTTTCAAAAACGGGGCTTTTCTTCGTATGGGGTACTCGGGTCCTTTGGAAGACTCACAACGCTGAAAGGGTTTTCTGTTAGACCAGTGGCGTTTTTTGATACATGTGTTGATTGTGTGCATGTCTGGTCGTAAGGCAGGATCAGATGGTATGGGTGCAACAATGCAGTCTTCTATGACCGCGTTGGCGTATAATAAACCTTATAGCTTCAGTCAAATGGTATTCTATGAGATTGACCGTCAGAGGTGAGCTGTGGCACGGGAATGTTTCTTGATGTATCCCAGATTTTTACAGATGATTCTTAATCATGTCGCCCCCAATCTGCCACAATGTCGCCCTATCTCTTATGTGGAATGTATAAGTAAGAGAATTTTTACACAGTGCAAGTCATCTAGTGCTCGAAGCAAAGCTGACCTTCGTCCGAGGCACACTGCCTTGTTTGGGTATCTTGTCAATCCTGCTTATGTTGCTCCACCGAATGATGATTTTAATGATCCTGCTCTGCAACACGTCGATATTCCTCAACCACCTCCTGTGATTCAACCACCACAGGTGGTTCAAGAAGCTCCTATTGTTGACCCAGTCGTAGCTCCCACTGAGCAGGTTGATCTTGAGGTTGCTTTTGGTGGCCAAGGTTTCTTTGATATGGCTAAGGTTGATCCTGCTGAACTTCAAGCCTCGGTAGTTGATGTTTCTAGTGTGCATGCTTCTCTGGTTGATACATCTGTGGGTCCATCTATTGCCTCAGTGGAGGATTCTAAGGAAACGTTATCTGATTCTTCCACTGATGAAGTTGTTGAAGCTCAGAGAGTTCTTGGTGCACAAGAAAGGATTCAAGGAAAATGAAAGAAAGATTCAGATGATAGTGAGTCAGATTATGAGGAGGAGATGTATGCCTTAGTCCGTATATCAAAGAAGGCTAGAGTTGGTGAAAGCTCGAGTATTGTTCATTTTGCCCCTCCGCAGTTGTCTGGTATGTCAACAAGCCTACATCTTCATCTGATCCTTTACTAGTGCCGTCCGATGCTCCGACATGGCCTTTGTCAACATCATCTCTAGCACCCACTACGGAACAGATGTCTACACCATAGATTGTTTCTTTACCACCTCCTTCTGTTACTCCATCGGAGGTGGTTGCTATGTTTGTTGAGTCTACACTGGTGGCTACCACTGGGGTATCCGTCTCTTTTTCACCTACTGTTACTACACCATCTACATCTGATATTCCAGTAAGCTTGGGCATTCCACCGCAATATGCTCAGGATACTTCTCACATGTCTTTTGATTTTGACAGTACTCTGTCGGATTCTGAGAGGTTTGCGGCTCTTGAAAGGGCGGTTGCTGAGCATTCAAGGGTGAATGTTATTCAAACTCAGGCTATTCAATGTCCGGTGGCCGAAAAGCAACTTCAGACCACACTTCTTGTTGAGCATGGTAAGTTGTTTGATACCCTGAAACAGTTCTTTGCAACTCAGGGGTAGTCGAGTTGCAAAGGTGATGAGTTGAGAACAAAGAAGATACATGACATAGAAGATGATCCCAATGCATCGAAAGATGCTGGTGGTGAGCTGCCAAGAACTGTACAAACTCTTGGGGCTCCTACATCTCAGGGGGGATTCAACTGCTCCATCAGGAAGTGCAGGTGGTGAGACCGTGGTGGTAGATGATGAGGATGATATGGGTGATGATGTGATGTCTTTTATGGAGATTGAGAAAATTGGTGAACAGATTGAGATCGATAGTGGCTTAGAGGAAGGTGAGATACCTGATGACAGTGTTGAGCATGACATTCCTTGTGCTGGTCAAGAAAGTTTGGGTCAAGGTGAAAGTGTGTCGGGTGATTCTGAGTGGGAGGAACAGCCAAAGTGGAAAGAAGGATGTGCTCAGTGGTTTTTCAAAACAGCGATGTTCAAGAAAAGTTATAATATCAAGAGATATGTTGAATCTAAGAAAGGTATTATTTGTTGGTTATATGATGATCAGTTAAAGTTGTTTGTGGTGAAATGATATGATGGGATTCGGTACTTTACTAAGAGGTTGAAATCTCTCAATACGTTGCCTGAGTGTGGAGTGAAGGATTTGGCTCGGTTAAGGTTGATTAATAGAAGTGATGACAGTTTTGCTAGATGGGTTGGAAAGTGTACCTGCAAAGGTGTTAGAGATATGAAGCTACTGCCACAGGGAGTCTGTTGGTGCATGATGCCAATAGTTCATTTATCTCGTGTCTATTGTGTCTGTAAACGTTACTTTGTTCTTATGTTTTGATGAACTTGTTAGTGTAGTTGTTTGGTTTTAGCGAACTTGTAATGTGGCGAAGTTAGGGACAACTTCGCCTAGGGTGTTAGGCAAAGTTTTCGTGATATTTAAACCTAACTTCGGCCTTTCTCTTGACAGTTCTTGGCAGTTTTGTTTTGTAAGCGAACGTGATACTTGTTTGGAGTCTTTGGTTATTTGAAGCATTATTTGGTTAGTTTTTATTTTTTTTGCCCAAAAAGTGTGAAATAACTTGTTTTCCAAATTTCTTAATGTTATAATGTTGGGTTAAATGTAATCGGTTTGTTTACGGGTCACGGATCAGCATCTTATCGGGTCACAAGGTCAAATAGTCAACCTCATTTCGAGTCATCAGTGGGTATATGTGATATCATCAAATATTTAACAGGGCATGTGTATGGAAGAAGTCTAAGATGACCAATTTATGAGGTAGGGATTAGAGATGACCGAAGGCTAATTCAATTGATGATCTGTTAAGGGAGGATGTTATTTGTATGTATGTATGTATGTATGTATGTATGTATGTATGTATGTATGTATGTATGTATGTGTGTATGTATGTATGTATAATACAAGCACAAGAAGCCACTATATATAGAATAGCAAAGTTAATAGAAACATAATGAAACATGGGGGTTAAGAATGTGAGTAGTCTCTATAATAATAACATATTTAAACCATAACCTTTTGTTTTTTTTTAACTTATTTAGACTCTTTATTTATTATAGAAATCTGAATTTTATATTAATAATTATTAAAACTATATAAAACTATTGATTTAAATGTGATAAAAATGAAGTTTTATAATGTTGAGTCTAAATAAGAAATTTCATACAAAATTGAAATACATTGAAACTAGAACTGTTTCTTATGGTTAAAAATCCACAATAATACAAAGAGAAGACAAGTGAGGACATATATTGTGGTTTGTAAGGGAATACTTAGTCGTTTGCTAACTGAAGCATTTCATACATATTGTATCTATTGGGCAAGCCGCCAATTGATGTAAACCAAGACAAACAATTTTACAAATTTCCAACACTACCAAAAGTGTGTTAGTTTATTCCGAGCTTTTACAATATTCAGACATTATATAGCATCTTCTTCCTTAGCCCAAATAGCCTCAACAGTTCCTTATTACATCCTTAGAACCTAGAGAAATAGTGTATAGAAAGCATGATAAGTAGAGAAAATGGGGGTTGTTATTCATTGGTATGTATGTATGTATGTGTATCTAATACAAGCATAAGAATCCACTAGATATAGGCTAGCAAAGTTAATAGAGACATAATCAAACATGCGAGTTATGAATGTGGATAGCCATCATAATAATAACATATTTAAATCATAACCTTGTGTTTCCTATAGGATTAAAGAGTAATCTAACAAAAAAATGAAGCTTCATAATGTTGTACTAAAAGCTTTAAGAATTGATGGATACATTGACAAATTATTTTTCTTGCTCTATTATGAAATATCGGTTTTGTCATTCGCCTGCAATTATGAAAATATGCTTGTGTCCATCACTCTTCCTTTATATATAATATAGATTTAATGTATTGACTATGATTTAAAGATAGTTAAATGTATTGACTATGACTTAAAAATATTTCTAATTGCCATATTATATAGGTTGAAATTCAATATGAATTTAGAATTATTTAAACATGAAGAAAATCTAGGAATGCTTGATGTTTTATTTTCTATTTGAATTATTTAATTGTAAAGAAAATCAAAGAGGTGCTTGTTATATATGGAAACAATAAAGTTGGACAGATAAAAATAAACAATGTGTCAAAAACTATATTATTTTAATAATATAGGTAGATTTGAGTCATTGTCAATAAAGTTCATATAGGGTTTTGATTTTAATTTAGGTTAGTTAAGGGCCAAATGTTGAATTTGGTTCGTTTAAAATGGTAAACAAATGCTTTTATTAGAGGTGCACAAGCTGGTTTAAAGTTTAAAACCGGTATGGGTTGAAATCGGTTCAGTTTGTTCAACAAAAGTTAAAACCGGTTTATGACCGGTTTCAGTTCGGGTTGAAACCGGTTTCTCGACCAAGTTTCGATCGGTTCGGTTCGGGTTTTGATTGGTTTCGGTTCGGGTTTTGGCCGGTTTCGGTTCGAACAACCAGTTTGGAACCGGTTTTGGTGGAGAAAATCACAAACCTGTTTCAAACCGGTTACTACATAATTGGTTTCAAATTGGTTCGGTTTCAGTTCAATTTTCGGGTCAGTTCGGTTAACCGGTTTATATGCCCGCCTCTAGCTTTTATGAATGTTATGACTTAATATGACTTATTATTCATGACCAATGATGATTAATTAAGGAAAACGATGATTGGTTAGTTCACTTATATTCCATTAGGGTCATTAGTTTAGTTGCTAACAAAGATTATTCACATTCGATAATTCATGTATAGTCAGGATCATTAATGGTCAATCATGTGCATGTATGCTACTTTTAGACTATAATTAATGACCAATCTTAACTTACTATAACTTCAGTGACGAAGCTTATACGAAAACGTGGAAGGGGTAAACGAAAATGCGTATAAAAGTTTTCATAAACAGAGGGTCAGAGCTCAAATTTTCGGGAGCAAACGGATAAATTTACACTATGTGTTACATTCGTCAAATCGGGTCTCGTTTGTATTCGTTTTTGTATCTGTTTATTATGTAAACCGACTCGTTTTGTAAACCGAAACTAATGATATAATCAAAATGATGGTTTTTATGTTACAATATTGTTTTACACTTGTTGGGTCTTGAAAACATCCTTTTCGGTCCTTAAAACACGTTAAAAACACTTAAAACGAACTCCATGGGCCAAACTGTCATTTTTAAAACATTTGAAAAATCCTCCAGCCCACCCATCTCGCCACGCGATGGGTTAGACCAACCTATGGTCTTGTACCGCGACGGGGTCACCAGACAGACCTGCTGCAGCATGTTTTCTTTTTTGTGTTATTATCCAAAATCCGGTTTTTGCTCATTAAATCACTTGTTTAACCCCTCTAAGCTCATCCTATAAATACAAGGCACTCTCCAACATAAATCCTTGCTCATAAACTCTTTCCTCACTCAAATTCAAAGACATTACAAGGTTATTTTCATGTTTATGTCGGGTTTGACTTTCAAAGTCGACCTGTTGAAGTTTTCTCATTTTTGTTTGCTTAACTTAGTCTAAATTAATACTTGAATCATATGGCACAACATATATATAATATACACCCCTTGTTACCTTTGGTAGTTACTTATCCGGCCCCGGTTGGTTAAGTTTCAGGCCTCGTAAGGCAAGGCTACATGAAGGACTTCCGTGGTCTTTGTTATATATTTTCCGCATCTAACAATCTAACTTTATTATTGCTTACTAACCATGCTAACTTATACTCATCTTTCTTATTTATTAAGTTCCATGGTTATAGGTTTGAAGAGACTAGCCTCGGTTTAACCGTAAATAGCTCCAAACCGTAAACCAAAATTTTGTTTACTAGTTTTGTTAAATAATTGTTTAAACATGCTTTATGTTGGATTTAAGTTTCTAAAATCATTATTATAAGTTCTATGGTTATGGGTTTGTAGATTCTAACCTCGGTCTTAACCCGAAACTAGATCCGAACCAAAAACCAAACTTTTGTTTGACTTTTTGTTAACTTTTTGGTTGTAAAACTTAAGTTTCATCATTTATAAGTTATTATACAAGTCTTTGATATTTGGACATGTGGAAACCATCAATGAACTTATTGTGAGATGGAAACCGAACCAAATCAAACTAAACCGATTTTCACTCGCTTAAGACACACAAGTGTGTTTCTAGCTATCAAGACTTGTATATTTATTTAAAAATACTTTACAAAAATAATTTTAAATATTTTATTAAAGTACTTGGAATGTTGAATCCAACTTGATCTTATAACAAAGTTTGGACCGACAAAACCGAACACTTGTTTAACGTGCGTTGTTAGTTCTAAAACAATAGAACTAACAACCCGAACCAACAACCCAAACACTCGTTAAAAACCCATTTTAGTATCTATATTCCAAAGAGACTTGCATTCTTGCATTTTTACCCACCTTATTACTTAACATAGGTTGAGTAAATATTAATGCTAGATACTTTAACCCGGTTTTGAGGAAACTTACATTTTTAAAGAGTTATTATTACAATTTCTTAGATAGTTACATTTTAAACCTTAAACTTTTTATGTTTACATTTCTTATCTTTTATTTTAAAGTTTTCTAAAACAACCTTTCTAATTCAAGGCTTTTACTTTTTATTTAGGCTTTGCTCGTTAAACCCCGTCCTTCCGTTTTCCCGTCTTTTACCGATCAAGTTTATACTTGAAAGGTGAGTACTTTCATACCCCGTTTTTCATCTTTCATTTTGGGGGTGATATTTCATACTTATTCAAACTAAATGCTTTATACTTTATTGTATACTTTACTTAAATAAATGCTCGATTTGGTGTTCTATGCTTACATGCGTATATGCTTATGTGTTTACCGCTTTTGGTTGGTTGATTCATAAATCTGTGAACTATCTAGTATTCTCTTATAGTACGGTTCCGTTAATGTATTCTTATTAAAGACCTCATGAAATCCGAATCTATTTGGTATTCTCTTATAGACGGTGCGGCGAATGTATTCTTATTAGCGACCTCATTTTTATCCAAATTATTGCTATTATTTATTGTTTCGTATACAAGTTGTGGCATTTCTTTTTTATATACATATTTGTTCAAACTAGGAATTGCTCACCAACCTTTGTGTTGATAAACTTTAATTTATGCAATGTTACAGGTTTGACGTTAGGTTGATTATGGATTTTGGAGAAAACGTAACGAAGACCGTTAGGATATTAGCAAGTTGAACAATAAATCTATTTTCTATATTCCGTTATGATTATCTATAAATATTGTTACGTGACATTTTGATGTTGTGAAATTAAATGTGTTGTTAAATATTGTCACTTTAAATAGTGTTATGCGCTTATGGGCAATCCGTCACACACCGACATATTCCGCCGCCTTTGGTCGGGGTGTTACACTATGTATAAATTTTTTTGGACAAAATCTGAATTTACACTACTGCGCAAAATAAAGGAGGGGTCCAGGCCAACCCTAGCCCTAACAATGCTTCACCAATGTATAACTTAACATGTCACAACATAATACGAACCATAACATCCCACCGCAACATGTTACAACCCAATACAATTGTGTAATACATAATTTGACTCGACAACCCATACTACATAAGGGAGAAAGGGGCGTCATTTGGGTATCCCTTTAGGTAGCGGTTCACCCACGTACCCCCCACCCCCACCACTTGGGATAATGTTTAAAAGATATGAAATCAGGTTATATCACCCGATAAAAGGTGATGAGAGAGAGCCATGCGTGTGTTTGTGGCGAGAGAGAGAGCAAGAGTTGAGGGTATATGAAAGGAGTGGTACCATGGTGCCACTAAAAATGGTAGTTTAAGGTAATTGAGAGTAAGTTTGAAGTGATCAAATTTTATTGGTTAATCTTAGGGTACATTATTGGAGCATCCATCTCACCCTAGTGCCCATTACAAGACGTGATGAACACTTACATGTAGAAAAAAGATATGACCTTTCGAGGGTCACTATGCAAATGCTCGAAAAGAGTTATCATGACTCATGCCACGCATATAAGTGAGCATGACTGTTTACAAATAATACGACACGTTAGTAGAACTAAACTAAGGTAATGTTAATGAGAGTATACTTTAAAGGTAAGTTAGTAATAAAAACTTATAAAACACTAAAATAATCGAGTATTTTTATTTAATGTTATTATTATATAAATTTTTAGTGTTTTATATTTAAGCTTAATAACTTGTCACACCTACCAAGACGGAATCATGGAATACAATGTTCATGGTTTTGTGTCCACCACCGACGACTTTACCACCACGACCATAGCCACCACTACATCTAGGACCTCTACTTCCTCCACTAGTGTCGCTATGACAACTATCATATATGTTGACGACACAACCACTACCACAAGCCTCTAGGTCTGTCCTGCCTCCTTCGATCACCATTGTCGTCGTGACAACTATTGTAAGTAAACATGAACAAAATGACCACCAAAATATATGCCTCCATCATTGCAACAGTCATCCTTGCCACACATCGTTAACACCACTTACGCCATGTTTTTGAGTTTTTTTAAAGTAGGGAAAGGAAAGGAAAACTAAGGATAGTTAAAAAATGGGTGTTCTTGAGTTTTTTTAAGGATGGAAAGGAAAGGAGTAGGAGGAGATAGGAGAGATTAAATTAATGTATTTTCCTGATAAGTTATCCTCCCAAAAATGGGATGATTACTAAGGATAACTATTTTTTAACGTAGTTATCATTTCCTTTCCTCTAATTTCATTCTAACTCAAGAACACACCTAATTAAAAAAAAATTCCTTCCCTTCCCTTCCCTTTCTTATCCTTCCCTCTCATTTCCTTCACTTTCCTTGGTTAAAAACTCAAGAACAAGGCGTTAGGGTGGATGGTGTGGAGGTCGGCTACTGGCTAAGGGGTGATACTCCCTGCGGGGTATACCGCCGCCAACCCCTCTTTTTTCGCCATCGGGTCCTTGCAAGAAGTGGTATCACCCGACAATCCAAAAACAAAGATAGACGTTCAACGTCTCCCCCTCTTTTTCCAATAGATTCCAAATTAAATACATTCATTTTCCTATTTAATCCCATTTCTTTCAATTTTCGTACAATACAATCAAAAACTATAACACAAAATACATACACTTTCTACTAATTTTTCAATCACTTTCTACATAATTTTTACACATTCCATACCCAATGGATCCGAACAACTCTAGAGGTAGACAAGCCGGTAGAGGTGTTGGTTCTAGTTCGGTAGGAGCTAGTACCAAGATTTGTTTTATAGCCCACCATAAATGTTTATGACACCTCCTACTCTAATTTCACATGTGCAATTCCACAACCCTATAGAGGATGTGATGACACTTGATTCGTTTTTAATGAGAAGCCAATATTATAGCCAGGATGATGAAGAAGTCCCTGAGATGCAAGCATACTATCAACCTTTATTTCAAAAATATAACTTGATGATGAGGAGGAGGATAATGGAATGGAGGTTCAAGAAACTCAAGAGGAACAACTAGGCCAACAAAAAAAATGCCAAGGTTGGATGGCGAGTGTACCATGGACATCCGATCAAGAGGTGGCGTTGGCGAAAGCATGAGTTCATATTTCCGAAGACAAAAAAGGTAAGAAACTAACGAAAAGCGATAGTTTACGTGGTGGAATCTCTAAACATTTCAACCAACTCGTGGGTGAAAGTGAAAGAACCCTTCATCAACTCAATTCAAAGTGGACTCCAATGCTTACAAAGGTTACATATTTTAACGGATTATGGCAACAAGAGGTAAACCTTTTTTTAGTATACTAGTTATGTTTATTTGTTTTTACTATCGTATTAATTTTTTTAACTATATATTATCGTGTGAGAAAGAGTGGGTGTAATGATCTTCAAGTGGTGCAAAATGCTTTGAAGGAATTCAAAAATAAATAAATAAAATATAAGGGTGGTTTTAAACATAATTGAAGCATGAGAGGTTGTGAGAAAGCATTCTAAATGGCTTCAAGTCCCATTGGTTGGTGAATCGTCCAACACTCACTCGGACAAAAGACGGTCATGGGAAGTCGGAAACTACACCTCAAGCTCCACACATGACGAGGATTTCAATGCTCATATGCCGGACCTCAATGATGATCTCGCGCCATCAAGATCAACCTAAAAAACAAAACAAAAAAAAATCCGAGGCGTCAAGAAAAAATAGTTTCGTTGACACATTTGATTCTTACACAACAAAAGGAGGCCATAGAAATGAAAATGAAACAAAGAGAAGACACTTCGCGCTTAATTGAAGAGCAACGGGCGACGGTGACGCGACAAGAATTTGAGAACGACATGAAGACTTATAGAGAGTTATATGAAGGTTTGACCAACTATTGAAATTAATTTTTAAATGTGAACATGAGATAGCAGAAAAATACTATTTTTCTTGTGACTTTTAGTTTTTTTAGTTTGAAGACAAAATGGCAAAAGACGTCCTTTATGTTTGATCGTTTTTTCAATGGACGTCCTTTAGCAAAAGAGATGGCAGAAAACATCCTTTACGTTTAAAAACTATATCACATTATATCCTTTGGCACTATCCCAGTTAACTTTTATTGTTAAATTTGATCATGTGCAAGGCACATGAGGGTATTTTTGTAAATTGACGGATTTACTTAATAATTAAAAATAAAACCTAAAATTAAAACTCTATCTCCCTCCCTCCCCCCCTCTCTCCCCCCTGTTTAATCATCGTTTGATGATCTGCCGGAAGCCTACCGTCGACACCGTCGGTTTGCATCTCACTATCGGAATTTCCACCGGATGTCGGCCTTAACTTGCCGCCACCGTCATTTAAAACCATTAGATCTACTACCACGGGCCACCCACCTCAACCCGCCGTCGCCGCCATTTATAAATATCATATTCACAACTGTCAAACCACCCACCTCAACCCGTCCTTTAATCTGACCGGCACAGATTACCCAGCTATTCACAAACATGATGATCCAATTCGAGTCCGATTTCGGATCTTTTATGCCCTAGTTATTCACATAATCTTCGTTTTGTTTTGATTCAAGTGTAATTTTTCTTTGATTCGGGTCGGATTTGGTCTGATTCATCCAACCCTTCAAGATCTAGAGTTTATAAACTTACTTCACCTCCATTTAGATATGAACCGGTGACAGTTCAGTCGATTAATTTTTTGTTGATTGGATCAACGATGGTGGTGCTATTGTGGTGCTTGTGGTTTCGGCAGCGGCGGTGGTCACATGTGGAGGTTGTTGATGAGCTTCTTGGTGTTCTTAAGGAAAATATTAAGGTTTGATAGTTTAATTTTTAAACTGGTTTATATATTGCAGTATGTTGGTGATGATTAGTGGGGGTGGTTTTGGGGTGGATGGTGGTGGTAGTGGTGGCCAGAGGATGAAGATTGGTGTGTTGAAGAGAGAGAGTGAGAGAGGTTTATATATATATATACTAGTAAGTGTGCCCGCGCGTTGCGACGGGAACACAACACAGATTTGGTCGATATGAGCTCAGTTTGGGGCAGAGATGCTACATGAATTTGATGGCATTGGTACGGTTTATGACCGTATCATAGTTCGTTATAGGTCAATGCAAGATATCTTAGTAGAGGTTGAGTAACAATAAGACAAATAAGACAAAGAGAGTGAGAAATCTTTAAGGTCAACATATGATAATTTGCAATACGGTACTTGGTTATGTTAACTTTTCAATCATATTGTGGTATACTGTAGAGTAATCTGTTAGTTTCGTTATTAGTTTATTTATTTTATGGTTTCATTTAACTAAAGTTTTCGAGTTAATAGCATTAGTGTGTCATAAGCATCACATAATCAAATAACAATAATAATATTTAAAACAGTTATATTAATAATACCGGTACTAATAATTACAATGAAAATAATAATATAAATATCGTAAGTTGTAAATAATCGAAACACTATTAATAACAATTTTACCAACAAACACAACGTGCATTAGACGTGCACAAAAAAACCGGTTCCGGAACCTAACTGGTGGAACCGAACCGGAACCGGTTCCAGTTCCAACCCGGTTGGAACAATACCCGGTTTGGGTATTTTTGTACCCGAAAATCGTACCCGGTTCTCATATTTATATGTCAGTACCGGTTCCAAACCGGTTCCTACCCGGTTCTTAATTAGAACCGGTTTGGTTCGTACCCGGAATAACCGGTTCCGACGGGTTTTTTTGAAGGGTCAAACAAAAGTCAAAACTAGCCGTTGGAACCGGTTCCAACGGTAATATAGCCGTTGGAACCGGTTTTTTTTAGACACCAATTAGCCGTTGGAACCGGTTCCAACGGTAATATAGCCGTTGGAACCGGTTTTTAAGACAATAGATCCGTTGGAACCGGTTCCAACGGTAATATAGCCGTTGGAACCGGTTTTTGGGCCAAACCTATATATAAGTTGTTTCCATTACTTGTTTCACCACCAAACTCAAAAACAAACTACAATACTACTCCTTTAGCAAACCCGTTCCTTTACCTGACCATCCAACTAAATATTATTATGGCACCAATCAAAAAAACTAACAACAAGGCTAAGAAGAGTGTTTTTGTTGCCCCCGTTCCTGTTACGGAGGACCCAAGGGTTGTTACGGTAGTCAACCATAACTGCAACCAAGACGTATGGAAGAATTGGGATTTGATTGTGGATGACGAAGGTTATCAAAAGGCTCGTTGCAAACTATGTGGTTCAATATTAAAGCACGATTCCAACTCTACTTTGAGAAAGCACATCAAGAAGCCATATTGCAAGGCGTTGAAAGGGATTGGCGCGACCGATCAAATTGACTTGGGTAAAGATGGTACACTATTTCGTTACAACACGACTAAAGTTCAAGATAGAATGGCAAAGTTCGTTATTCAACGAGGTTTGCCGTTTAACCACTTTGATGACCCGGAGTTGACGTCGTTGATTCGCGAAACTCTACAACCGAGATACACACATGTAAGTCGTACTACCTTAAGACGTCATTGTATCAGGTTGTGGGAGTGTGCTAAAAAAGAGTTAATCGAGTCTTTTCATTCTTTAGAAGCCATGGTTAGTTTAACTACCGATGTTTGGTCGGCACCACACGGGTTGCCCGAATCATACATATGTGTCACCGCTCATTGGGTTGATCCGGTGACATGGCAATTGATGAAACGCACCATCGCTTTTGAAAACTTCCTGTTCCCACATACCGCCGAAAAATTGTTTGAATTACTTGATGAAGTTATAACGACTTACAACTTGAGAAATAAAATATTTTCGATTTCGTTTGACAACGCTTCAAACAATACTAAGGCGGCTGAAAAATTTATCATTAAATATTCACCACCTTGTTTCGGGGATTTTTTTCATGTCCGATGTGTTGCACATATCATCAACTTGGTTGTCCAAATAGGTCTTGACAATGAACACATTTGTGATGATTTAAAATACTTTAGACTTATGTTACAAGATGTCTTCAAAAGTGGTAAAAGAAGACATCTTGAATATAAGAACTATTGCAAGTCGGTTGAAAGAAAGTATTTGGGGCCGAATTGGGACGTTCCAACCCGTTGGAACTCAACTTGTCATATGTTAAAGTGTGCTTTTGCCCAACGCCAAACTTTACAAGCTTTTCATAACAATCTTGTTGAAGAACGCGAGGCCGATATGTTTCCGGAAAGTGTTTGGATCCAAGTCGGTTATTTGTTGGAGTATCTTGATGTGTTCAAAAAGTCAACAACAAAATTATCGGGAGTCTATTACCCTACTAGTTGTTGGGTTTTGCAAGAATTGTACTATATGTCTTGTGTTTTTAAAAGCTTTGCGGAGAAGAACAAACTCTTCGAAAATATTGTTGCGATGATGAAAGAAAAGTTCATAAAATATTTTGAAATCATACCGCCAGTCTTTACTTATGCCGCCGCATTAAACCCCTATTGGAATGTTAATGGGGTTGAAACAACGATTGAGGAAATATTCGACAACTTAGGTATGCACGAGATTGACCCGAAGTTGTCGACGGAAGCGAATGACAAGTTCAACAAAAACCTTTAAGACCTTTATGACCATTATTTTCAAATGTATGGTCCAAGCACGAGATCGTCTTTTGTGAAAAAAACAACAACTGGTAGGCCGTGCAATGACCCACTTATAAACTTGATGAATGGGATTCGTGAACCGGCATCTAAGAGGCAAAGAGGAAACACACCAAGTAGCGAACTTGGTCGATATAGTGGAGCAAACTATGTTGAGGGCGCAACGGTCGACGAAATTCGTAATATTGATTTGTTGGCTTGGTGGAAAGGTAAACAAAACGAATTTCCCATTCTATCCGCCATGGCTCGTGATTTGCTTGCCGTACAAGCCTCAACGGTTGCTTCCGAATCGGTTTTTTCTCTTAGTGGGAGGGTGTTATCTATGCGAAGAACAAAACTAACTCCCGAGTCTCTAGAGGTTTGCATTTGCCTAAAGGACCATTTGGATGCGGTGGATCGTGTACAACACAAGGCGAACTTTGAAGACGAAATACCAATAGAGCGTCATATTCATGATGAGGAGGCGGAGGACGGGGTTTCTTCCGATAACGAAGACGAGGGTGAAGACGAGAATGAAGACGAAGAAGAGTTGTAATTATTTGATTTGGTAAAATTATTTGTAACTTGTTCAACTAATATTTAGTTTTGATTTGTTTTATTATAATTACTTTTGTTACTCATGATTAATTGTTTGTTACTTTTTTAATAACGACGAACATTTTATTCATCTAAAAAATAACTATTACAAACATTATTAAAACATAAACGATACTAAACATAACAACTAAAACATAAAAAACAAAGTCCGTCGTTTTAATCCGGGAATACTTATTTTTGGGTTGTAGAGCCGAACGACTCTCCCACTTCCGTTTTTTTAGCTTCCATTCTTCTTTTCTCTCGACAATACTTATTCGTATGTTTTCGTAATGTCGAGTTGGACGTTGCTTTAAGAAACTTCGAGCAATATTTGCAACGTGCCAACTCATGTGAGTCGGTCATGAGACACAAATCGTAATGAACCCAAACATCGGGGAATCTTGTTGTTTCGATCACCATAACAACGTCATCATTGGTTGCCATTTGTTGTCGGTTTAAGGTTAATTGTGGTTTGGAGTGTGTTTTATAGTTTTGGGAGTGGTTTAACAAGTACACAAACAAACCTTGCTATTTATAGAAAGAAGATAACCTATTTATAGTAAAAAAACCGGTTCCAACGGTCAAAAACGGCTATATAGCCGTTGGAACCGGTTCCTAACGGCTATAATGTTTAAATTTCAAAAAAAACCGGTGGAACCAGTTTTTACGTAAAAACCGGTTCCGGTTCCAACCTACCCGGTTCCTAAAAGTTTGCATTTCTGGGCATCGGTTCGGGTCGGGAACCGAACCGGTTCCTGACTAGAACCGGTTTCATTTTCTACCCGGTGTGAAAAAAACCGGTTCCGAACCGGTTCGGGTTTTCAAGGTGAACCCGATTTGTGCACCTCTAACGTGCATACACGTAACTAACAACGTACACTTAACTATATTTTAGTCACTAATAAATATTATAAAGAAATTCAATAAAAACAACAGAAAACCTAAATATTCATAAATATGAAATAATTTAATTAATATTCAAATAATGTTTTCCCAGATATTTCTCAAATAATTTGATACCTTTTTAAGACGGTCGCTTGTTGTGGAGGGATACAACAGGAATTTGGTTTGTATAGCACGTCGATCTAAGTATTATTTAAAACAACAAGAGATTAGATGACCAAAAAGTCCATGTATAGAGTCTATCTAGCGACGGGTAAACTTGGTTTTGAAAAAAATTCATATTAGAACATGATAAATAAACACATGGCAACTGATTTTTATAATTTATATTAATTTATTAGTTTGTGATAAAAACTTTCAAATGTTAAAAAAGAGTAAGCAAACCTACGCGTTGCGTAAGGTAACTAAAATAGCCATAAGCACTAATGTCTATCAAAAAATAGTTAGTAATATAAGCGTGCGTCTAATATGCTAATTCCATCCGTTATTGTTAAATTATATACATTCAACCCCCCTAGTAGAAGATTATGTGTGTTCAAGTGAGGCGTAGTATTGATTCGATCGGTATGGATTTGATTCATTATGGTATTAACATTCTCTCTATCCAAAAGTTATCACGATACATAAAACGAGAAATTTATATAAAGACGTTATCATAAAAAGTGAATTAAGACAATTACGTATTTATTTTGTTAAGTTAAAACATAACTAATTACTAATTAATGTTTATACTTATATAACAAATAAGCAAAAAAAATGCCTAAGTATGGGCTTAAAAATTTAATACTTCCGTTTATTAGTTATAACTATTAATCAGAACTGACCAAGACCAGCAGCTTTGACTTATTTGGTCAAACTACAAATTCTCCATATACCATTTAGCTCAAATCCAAAGAAGTATATGTTAACAATAAATAATTAAGATGCTAACAATACCATAAAGTTCAAGTTCAATTATTGAAAAAGTTCCACAAAGTTCTAACTCTGTCTAGAAAATATGTGCTAATAATAAAACAATTAAGATTCTAAGACTGCAACTAAATAAAAATAATTAACAAGCTAACAAACCTACTAAGACTGCAATGATACAACTAAGAAAGCATTAACAATACAACACACCTAGTCCGCCTAACTCCTAAGGACCTAAGCGACGGATACATACGTACGGTATATTGTATCAAAGCATTCTAAAAACAAAAACATTAAACTACACATACACACAACCTGCATACACAATTTACAGACAATCTGAGAAAGAAGCCAGAGCATTTTAGGGTTCATACCAAAAAAATGTAGGAAGTAATTATGAACGTACAAAGAGAAAGATAGGATCCATCTTGGTTAACAAAATGCAGCATCGTTAGCTTCAACGATCCAACCGGCTTTGTTTCTGTAAATTCAATAATCATCACGCCACCCAAGCTATAAAAGTTGTATTGTTCTATTAATGCATGAGGGTTGTTGCTAATATAATTATGCAACCCAAACCATTTTATAGTCATATAAACACATATAATTATTAAAGGAAACTATACTAAAGAACAACTTTTCATAATATTAAATCAAAAACTAAGCGATAAACAATATGTACAGTGATCACTCAAACACAAATTCCATCACATAATGATGATCAAAATTCATACTTAATCATTATTGCTATGATCATATATATACATAAGTATTAGCCCAAAAAAATACAAAAACCCTACTATCCATAGTATCAAAATGTGCAAGGAAAATAAAAACATCATATTAACTTCTAGTAAATTAGTAAGCTTCCTAGACTTACATGAATCGTAGAGCAACAATCTTAATTTCAAATGTCAAGTAGATTTAGTAATTAATACTTTAGCAACAACAACTGGGTAAGAAAACACATAAGTGAAAGGTATTACGACCGCAACCCGAAGCAAACAAAACTCGAGTGCACAACCCTGAAGTAACCGAACGTGACTAAACAATAGACCCAAACATCACAAGTCTTACATGTATCCAATGGCACTGTATTTTAACCCGTATAAATCAAGTTGTTTCATTAATCAGGTAGGGTTTAAAATAACATATATAGTCACCTGCCAGCTTGAACTTTTCAAAAAAGGTATTGTTTTTGAAATAGTATGAACTATTATTATAATTTCATTATTATTAGTATCATTACTTTTGAACAATGTGTAAGGGTAAATTCAAACTGTTCAAAATTGGTCACTGGATACAGGTTAGAGTGGTTATGTCGGGTTAGGTTCAGTTAGTTCAGGTATGCGTGATCAGGTATCAGGAACTCAACCTGAAGCAAACGATACGCAATAACCCGAACTAAGCCGATAATAATATAATCATCGATGATGCCTTCAATGATTGGATTGATACCTTTTTAAAATGGACCGTTTTGACCCGAACCAGAACGATAGCTTTTCAAAATGATTAGTTTTCACCCTAACCAATTCAATACCTTTTTAAAATAAAAGGTTGTGACCCGAACCATATTGATACATATTCTAGAATAGCCCATTTTAACAAGTTAAAGACAACAAATGCATTCTCGTTAATGTGTGCAAAAGCAAGTAAAATTCGAAATGCACCACATAAAAAATTATTTTAATAAATTTAGTTTCAACAAAGTAATAAATTAAGAAATAACTGAACGAGATACTTTGATGCGGCACAACAAAATGGATATCATGTTAAGATCATCTTATGGATGATAAAACTAAGTTCTTATACCCAAATTATAATAATGTTCAAAGCCTTTCAAAAAATAATAAGAATATTAATAATGCTCATAATGATAATATGCTCAGAAAAAAGAATTACCTGGTGTTGCCCTGTAATCTTTATGAAAGATCATCACCTATATGTATATAATTAGCAATAAATAAAAGAGGATACACAAGCACATCACATCTAAGCAAATCAACATCAGTACACAGTAATGTATATGCCTATTGGAGTCCAACAGCTGCAATAAAAATATAATTATAAAAAAAAGAAAAATGTGTGGAGATTAACTTCAATTGAAGACCAATAATACCTTAATATGGTCATTTTAACTTCTCATAGTCCAGTACATCCATTCCCACATAGAGAAATACAAATGTTTCTGCAATAAAAAACATTGTTGCAAATGCATGCTTGAAATTGGAGAATTTTCAATACACGAAACAAAAGTATGACCTAGCAAATAAACTAATGAGTATAAAATTGGAAAAAAAAATATATATATCTGAATCATACATACCTAGAGCTTGAATTATGCCATGCATAGTGTGACATTAGAACCCCAGCAAAAAAGACACTCACTGAGTTCAAATAACTGTACAAACCAAAAAAAACCAACCCTTTATTTAGGACTTGATTTTGATTATTCTTAACTTGATTTCATGAGATTTATATAGATATGGATTAGTTGATTATTACCTCTTCTGCCAACATGTAGGACATCAGAATCGTCATAGAATTTCTCGTACGCTTGAATGCATATTCGATGGCGAGTCCATCCAAATTAGAACAAGAACATTGCAAAATCAATGTTTGTCATCAACTATTAAATAAGCTGCCAATGAAGTATAGTACTCACCTTGGTGGTTGATAAGACAAATGCACCGAAGAATTAAAATGATTATTGACCCAAGATTACAAGCCCTAAACTCAGACAAGGTTGGTAAATGGTTCACCTATCCAACCATAAATAAAACTATTAAAAATTAGGGCAAAATCAACAATGAACTAATCAAGTGAAGCTAGACAACAAAACCTTCAAAATTCTGGAATCCCATATTCAGAGATAAATAATACCCACACTTACCACCATAACAGGAAGTGGGTTGGAGTGATGATACGATAGCCTGGAGATGAGGGTGTCGGCCGACAAGTAGTATTGATTATAATCGAACATGAATGAGCTGAAGAATCCGGTGAGCGAGAGAGAGAATTGTCAACATATTATTGAAACGATGATGTAGGAGTTCAATTGAAATCGTTTGAAGGAGCAATTCGATCAAATAAAGGATGTTAAGCAACGATTGATGGAGCAATTAAAGCACTTGAACGAGGTTAAACTATAGCTGAAGGATTGAAGGTATGAAGTTGCCTGCCGGTGAACAGATAATTAAAGTTACGGCGTCTCGTATTGGAATCCGAGAAGTTGTCTGTACCTATTATAATGTAACATAGATACATATTATTTCTTTTAGTTTTAATTATTAAATAAATATTTGAATTTACAAAATTAGCCTCTTCCTTAATGCATATTACCAGATTTAACGAGAAAAGTTAACGGGGTTAGTGTCAAAGGACGTAACGTGATAGAGATTTGAAACATCAAGTATGTTCTCTGACATTAAGTTTGCTAAATGACTACCATTGAAAAAACGTTCAAACATAAAGGACGTGTTTTGCCATTTTGTCTAGTTTGAATTATGTAATTTTTAATTTTAAATGAATGTTTTAATTTTATTGTGTTTAAATTATTAAAAATTAAAATTCTTTAGGGTAGTTCGCTGATGTGCAGTTATCCAGGATAGCTCAGGATAAAAATAAGATAAAAATACATTATTAGTCTAAGTTTAGGGTATTTTAGATACCCTTCCTCTACCGTTACCATTACGTATAATGTTGTAGCTACCACCCCTATCAAAATGTACGTCAAATACCCATTTTTTTAGCCGTTGAAAGAAAAAAAAATTCCCAGATATTTTTTTTTCTTTTTAACATTTCAATTTGCATGTCTTTAAATTCCATTTATCTAAATAAACTTAAAGTCTTTAACCCCCTTACAAAAGTGTGTTCACAAAAAGCCCAACTTGGATAATGACCATTGACCCTAAAAGTCCCCACTAAAATATTAGCATGTTTGTCGACAAGTTTTGTCTTCACGACGACGTTTAACGAAACAGTGTTGAAATAAATCCCCAAATCATTGATGTATTCAATCCAATAACTAATAATACTATTATTATTATTATTATTATTATTATTATTTTTAGAATTCAAGTTTATCCTGTGTTATAGAAACATCCAAACGATTTACAATGAAGTGGCAGGTAAGCGGGCAACAAGCTGCGCCATAACCCCCTTTTGGATAGCAAACCCAATCCGACTAAAAACAAAATTTTGATTCTTATGGGCTGATACGTTACTATACATAACTTTCTGAACCTTATTCAAAAGGTCCACGGCATCCGGAGCTAAGAAACCAAATGTGTCAAAGGTGAAGGGGATAAACACGTGTTGATTCTCCAAACAAGCTCTTTCGTGTTTAGCAACCTTGCCCGATGCCGCCTTCAATGCTGCCTAGCCTGCTACAAATCCAATGTCCCTAATCCCAACAAGAGGGGACACTCCTGTGAGGTCGACACAAGCGTGTTTTCCCCTACCCACCAAAAAACAAGTATATCGGCTGGTCGTAATGTAGATCTTCCTTCTTGAGGATCGGTAAGAAAGTTTACGGGGGCTTCCTTTTTAGCCGAAATTCCGGCTCGTTTAAGAACATCGCATAGAACATCCCTCACCAAATCATGTCTGTACTTAAACCCAGGCAACTCTTTGCAGTGAACCGCATGCTCGCCAAAAGAATCCAAACAAACCTTACGGCAAACCGGGCACGGCTCATCTACCGGAAACAAAGGGATCATTAACTGATACTTCAGGATGGCCCGGTACTACAAAGCCGATATATGTTGGCCCAATCCTTCAATAAAGAGAACACTTAAGAAATCTTGAGCCCGAGGAGCCCGAAGACACTCAAACACCACTTTTTTACGATGGAATAAATCAAACTTTATTTCCAAAGTCTGATTCAAGACACTCGCCAAACTTTGATGATTCCAAACTTTATTAATAATATTAATGCAACAACAACAGCAGCCGCCACAGTGTCCGCCGCAAGACCCAAACCCACCTTCGATGACCCCTTTCAAGAAACGTCTTCTTCATCGAGTCGAAGACTCCGATACTCGTTTCTTATCTCCTACTGGTACAATTTGTATTCAATCAACCCTAATTCTGTTTTGAAATTTACAAACCCTAGTAAAGAATTCTGTTCAAGTTCAAGTTAAGTTGATGAGATTGGATGTGGGGTTTGGAATTTGATTCAAATTCGATTAGAGTTTTTGGAATTTGATTCCAGTTTTTTGAATTTAGGGTTTTTTAAACGCTAGTAATGAATTCTTATCAAATTTAGCTTACGATGATGAAATTGGATGTGGGTTTTGGGATTTGCTTCTAGTTCGATTAGGGTTTTTGTGAATTTGCTTCCAACCTTTTGAATTTAGGGTTTTTAAACCCTAGTAATAAATTCTGCTCAAATTCAAGTTGCGATGATAAAATTGGATGTGGATTTTGGAATTTGCTTCGAATTCGATTAGGGTTTTTGTGAATTTGCTTCAAATTGTTTGAATTTAGGGTTTTTCTAAACCCTAGTAATGGATTCTGCTTAAATTCAAGTTACGATGATGGATGTGGAATTTGGTTAAAATTCGATTAGGGTTTTTTGAATTTAGGGTTTTTTTGGGGATTGAATGTTCAGTTTTAATGTTTCAGTTTTTTAGGTAAAATTCGACCGGAAATCTGATTTGTTTTAAATGATTACGTAAAAGATTTCTAATTTCGTCGAGTGGGTGGTTTTTGTTCTTTTAAAAGGAAGTCTTTTTGTGGGTGATTCTTGCTTTTCAAAAGATGGGTTTTTTTCATGATTTTAAATTGGTTTGCAGTTTTGAGTTTCTTGAATTGAAAAAGATGGTGTTTTTCATACATGAAATTTAATATTTTTGAAAGGAAAACATGTTTCTTGAATGCAATTTTTTTTGTTTTTGAATCTAATAAAAAGATGGTAAGAAAGTACGTTGGATATATGAAATTTAATATTTTTAAAAAGGGAAACATGTTTCTTGAATGTAATTTTGTTATTTTTGAGTCCATAAATATGGTGATTTTCATGGTATTTCCAAGAAATTATGTTGGATATATGAAATTCAATATTTTTGAGAAGGAAAACATGTTTTTTTTATAAAAATACTTTTGTTGTTTTTGATTTATCAGAAAAAAAGGAAGATGGCGAATACGTGTCGGAAAAGCATGAGAGGGTGGAGATTGAGTATAAGAATCCGTCTTATGAAGATGAACGGTTTGAGAGAGAATATATGAACGAGCATGATGAACGGAAACTCGAAGAACATGAATTAGGTGATGATAATTTGTATGATGAACATGGATTTGATCAAGATGGTTACAGGAAAGAAAGACATGATGTAGTTAGAGAGAGACAAAAGAAGAAAGAATTAGAAGTATTTGTTGGTGGTTTAGATCGAGATACAACTGAAGTTGATCTTAGAGAAGTTTTTAGTGAAATTGGTGATATTACTGAAGTTAGGCTTTTGATGAATCCTATGACAAACAAAAACAAAGGTTTTGCATTTATACGGTTTGCTACCGTCGAGCAAGCAAGACGTGCTCTAAATGATTTCAAACGTCCAATGGTAATAGTCTTTTATTTTATATAATTTCAGGGACAACTTTTTCACTTCGCCGGTAGTAACCAAGTCAATTAACAATTTTCAGATTAATGGAAAGCAATGTGGAGTCGCTCCAAGTCAAGATAGTGATACATTGTTTGTTGGTAATATCTGCAAAACATGGTCAAAAGATATGGTATGTTTCAACTTCTTTCAATATTCAATTGCGTTATCTTTTTTGCACGTAAGTCATGATAAACGTTATTGTTTTTTCAAATTTTCAGTTAAAGGAAAAGTTAGTGCGTTACGGTATAGATAAGTTTGAAGAGTTGACTTTAGTTGAAGATGCTAAAACCGAAGGCATGAATAGAGGATTTGCGTTTCTAGATTTTCCAACAAGAGCCGATGCGTTGGAAGCTTGTAGACGTTTGCAGAAACGAGACGTAATATTTGGAACTGATCGAACGGCTAGGGTTGCTTTTGCCGACACCTTTATTGAACCCGATGATGAGATCATGGCACAAGTATATGTTGCTCTTTATAGCTTATATCTTCGTTTTGTAATTAAATTGACTTAAATATGGTAACATATTAATATATTATTAAATATTTGGAAAATGCAGGTGCGGACCGTGTTTGTTGATGGTTTGCCTCTTTCTTGGGAGGAGGATATTATAAAAGAACATTTAAAGCAGTTTGGGCAAATCGAGAAGGTTGAACTTGCTAGAAATATGCCGGCTGCTAAACGTGATGATTTTGGTTTTATAACGTTTAGCACACATGAATCTGCGGTGTCTTGTGTTGATGGTATTAATGATTCCGAGCTTGTTTTCAGAAACAAAAAGGTGAACGTTCGGTTTGTTTAAATTTTGTTTTATTATGTCGTTTTTTTGGGTTATGTTTGACCTCAAACGGGGAAAAAAAATAGTTCCAAGGGCAAATGAGTCATAAGGGATGAAAAAGTCCCAAAGTCCATTTTTAGTACATAATAGCTCCTAAATCGTGTAATCAAATATTCAGATTATTTTGTAACATATTTCGTATAAGAGGTTTTCGTATAAGATGTTTGTACATTTTTAGTTTGGGTTTTCGTATAAGAGGTTTGTACATTTTTATTATTATTACTATTAGTATTGCTCTTATTGTTATATTATTCTTATTCTGGTTAATTCTGCTTACTAGATTGTACCTATTGGTATTAATATATTTTGTTATAAGTGGGTCCCAAAGCTTTTATTATTTTGATTAATTAACACAAATAATCCAGGATATTTTGGTTTTTTAATAAAAAGTTAAACAGAAATTTTGGATGGGGTTAGTGGGTTGGATTTTAATTGATACGAAAATAAAACTAATGGATTAAAAAAAGTCAAATTTAAACTAATGGACTTGAATGGTGTTTGGGTTAAACTACAGGGACTAAAAGCGTATCTAAATCAAAATATATGAAATTTTAATTTGAGTTTATATTCAATAAGCAATTTTGTAGATTTAATTTCTAATTTGAGAAGTCCTTAAATATATTGTTGTATGTGATCTTGGTAGTTTTTATTCAATAAACATTTTTGTAGATTTAATTTCTAATTTGAGAAGTCCATCAAATATATTGTTCAATGTGATATTGGTATATGATTTTATTTCTATGAACTCATAAAATTATTTTTTTTACAGGTGAAAGTGCGAGCAAGGCTATCTAGGCCACGCCAGAGGGGTAAATCTGCTAAATATGCGCGTGGCGGTTACACAGTTGGGGTCGAGAGTCATCGTGGTTACAGGAGCTCTTGGGAACCGAGTTCAAATCGTATGGATAGCCATAGGCTCTCAGATAGGGGTAGAAGAAGCATGCGGGACCGTAGCCTGTATGATTCGGGCCGCAGAAGGTCATATGATACTAGAGACAACCGAGAATATGATGTCTCGGCGTCCGATCGTAAAAGAACTTATAGTTCTACAGACAGATCTTTAAGGCGAAGATCTCCAGGTATGCAGTAGTCAAACTTGCTGGTTGGGTCGTTTTGACTTTTGATCCTAAACATTTGTTCAAGTTTCTAGCCATTTTATAATTACTTAGTGTCACATATGCTTACTAGGGTTGTTCAAAAGAAGATTGAAAAAAGCTTGCTCAATTTGGCTTGGCCCAGCAAGTTAAGAAACATATAAAAATGGGTTCATGTTAAACCAATAATAATATTCTCAATTATTTTATAAATAATTAGCATGTCATAGCTTAAAAGATTTTACAACATAATAATAATAATAATTTGTTTAAATTAATAAACACAATATAGGGGGTATTATGCATTGACATGTTAGAGATAATTCATAGCCAGTTTTATAAATAAACAGGTTCAAATTGGCATATTTATAATAAATACTTATATTCACGTTTTGCTTATTCAGTTTACGAAAGGAGCGGTTTCAGAACAGAGTATACGAGGCAAAATGACGAGTGGCCGGTTTATAGAGATTCTTACTCTTCACGTGATGCTAGTTACGTCGAAGATACTTCTAGAAACGTTTCTCGTGTTCATGGTCGGAGGGTTTATGATGATGATGACGACGACAGTAGGTACATGTATGTTGACCGTCCATCAAGATACAATGATGGCGGTAGCCGTAATTTTGGCTCATCTTCCAGTATTAAACGTCCTTACTCCTCAATTGTAAGTCAGTTACTTATTTCAATAAATTTTTGTAATGATGTTTTAACGCATTAATTATTTGTAAACCTAGGAGGAATACCGTCCTCGTTATACGGAATCATCTCGGAGGCGGTCAAGGGCAGGTTTTGATTATGACAATAATTTGGATTTGGCGTACAATGACAGAATTTATGGAAGCGAACCTACAAGGTACTGCACATAATTTTATTTTTGGAAACGTTCAATAAATTCTCTAGTTACATAGATTTGTATTTATTATTAATGTAACTTATTATCAGGCTCACACGCGGGTCCCGTAATCAGGGTTCTGCTGGGCACTCAGGTGTAAGCTACAGAAGAGGTATAATACTATTTTGGTCCATAATCTTTTTTAAAGTTGTTATTTTGTTTCTTAATTATCTACCTTTATCAGTCGATATTGCCAATGACGATCCAGAAGAGATGTATTCTAGATATGGACGAGAACGTGAGTCACGCGACTACATCCCGTCACGATCAGAAGTATGTTTCATTTTCTTGTACCTTTTTTTCTTCTTTTATTTAATTATATAATAACAATATTATTAACATTTCTGAATGTTTCTCAGATGCGTGAAGGGTCATACTCTACTGGCTACTCTAACCATCGTGCGACAGATGGCGGTTATGCGGGTGGCAGGGTATCGGACTCGTACCACTGAGGTGAGCTACCAAAAAATAATTATAAGTGTTACCTTACATAGGTAAATAATATCATATAAACAGGTTGGTAAACCGGATGATTTAGAGGCTTGCATCCGACCGAGATGGTGTTGTGGGTTGTATAAGTGGATTTTTCAAGTTTACTTCAATAAGACTCGTTTTGTATGAATTTGTGGTGCCGATATGATCCTTATAATATTTACTGTGGATTGCTAGATGCCGTTTTGTTATTGAGATTTTAAATAAGAAATCGTGGATCATAACATACAGGTTGTCTTGGTCACCTTTTAGTGGATTTATACCATGAATTCTAGATTTTTGAGATTTTTATAGCACGATCGGCCGAAAAGGACGGATCATGCAGAATCATAAACCTGGTTGATTCTGAAGGATTTTTATTCCATCTGAGATGGCGGTTGCAACATAGTTGTCAACGAGGTTAATGTTGTCACTTGTCAACAATTCGACAAACATCACGCCCAATGTTGTCTTTATAGTCTGATACGATGATTGGCATGATGGTTGGTCATCTTTTCTTTCGTTTCAGCTTTGCGGGTTCTGTTTGCATGGTATACGGGTTTGGGTTAAATTAAGACAACTCGACTTGCTCGGGTCTATCTTGTTGTGTTGATTGGTAAATGAGTTCAGGCTTTTTAGTGTGAGGTGGATTTGGATAAAGTAGCCCACAAGTTGATTTTATGAACATGTTTGGCCGACTTTATGGACGGTGAGTACCCGCTTAACATGGATTAATAAATCGAATCTAAGTTGTTGACTGTTAAGAACTGGTCAAAGTTTGACTTATTTCATTGAGTTTGATCAAACTCTGACGTGCATTTCAGACAATGGGATCTCCATGCTCATTTTTGAGATCTTCAAAGTTTTGAGTTATATGCTTGTTTGACATGTAGATGCAAATATCAGCTTAAACCCTAAATATCTCATTTTCGAGATCTTCAAAATTGGAGTTATATTCCCGTCTGACGTGTAGATGTAAACATCATGGGTAGCCAACATGATTCTTGTAAAGTTGATACGAGTGTTGACAAAAAGAATTAAGTTTTAAGACCAAATTCTTTCGATGGATGATAATTGGACAAGATGTCTTTGGATCTTTTAAACGATTGATGTTTAGTATAGCTGTAAACAAGCCGAGCCGAGCTATGGTATGAGTTTGGATGTAAACAAGTCAAGCCGAGATAGACTCCATAAGTTTGAAATGTAATAACATTTACCAATGTAAAAAATAACAAATAGTAGGACAACATAACGAATTCTGGAAGCCTTTTATGGCTCAATTTATCAAGTGCATGTATTATAGTATCCATTGTTTTGGGAAGTGACCACCAAATATTTTTTTTTCTAGTGTGGTTGAAATTTATTTAAAGCAATTTAAGTTCTTCCCTTGTCGTCAGCATCCTCTTCTCTCTCAACTGAGAAAGAAACGTGGTGGCGACGAATTAAGAAAGAAACACCTGGAGGTATACAACGTGGTTGGTGATTACAGTTGAAAAAAAAGTATAACAAATTGGTTAAGAAATATAATATCTAATGTTAATTACATGAATGTTCCCTATGTTATGCACATATTTTAGTTCTAGTTTCCAACATTAAAGAAATTACACAATTACTCCAATGGTTTGTATATTTTTAATATATAATTTTCATAATTTAATCAAATCACGTGGGACACCTCTTATTAAACAACAATACGTGTATACGAGCATCTACAACTAGGGGTGTTTAAAAGTATCCAAATCCGAATTAACTGATTATCAGTATCCGAACTATCCAAAATTTTGGATATGTATTAACCCCAGTTATCAGAAAATTGGAATTCAGATAACATTTTTGGGATTTTTCGAATAGTTTGGATATACGAACTATCTGAAAATATATATATATATATATATATATATATATATATATATATATATATATATATATATATAGGGTAAGGATCCTAAGAGAACCCTTTACAAATTGAGAACTTTGAGAACCATTTTGGACCACTAAAAACTTATTTAAAAAAATCATAAAACAAAAAATAATAAAAATTTTTAAAAAGTAAAATAACCAAAATTCTTATATTTCATTCTGGTTTCATTAAAAAAATACAAAAAAAATAAAAAAAACGTCGTATTATACACATATGTATAATTTTATATAATCTTTAGTTACGTAATATACACATATGTACAGTATCATTTATCTTAAATTATACACATGTGTACAAAAAAACATGTAAATATACATATATGTATATATTATACATATGTGTATATAATTTAGCTAAACCGAGTTTTTTTTTTATGAGACCGGGATGATAAAATAAGAATTTTGGTTTTTTTACTTTTTTGATTTTTGTGTTTTTTTGATTTTTATGATTTTTTTTATATTTGAGTTTTTTGTGGTCCAAAATGGTTCTCATAGTTCTCAATTTAAAAATGGTTCTCTTATGATCCTGATTCTCTCTCTCTCTATATATATATATATATTAATTTTCATTCTATACCTTGTTAGATGTAACCCTAATTTAAAACAAACACGCCTTTTTCATTCAAGAGTTCCTTCCCTCTCTCAACTCCATCTTTGCTCTCTCTTTGAACCTGATGTTGTTTGATTGGATTTGCTTGTTTGTTATTTTCTAGGATTGGAAACCTTTTTCTTGTTTAGGTTGTTGGATTAAAAACCTGGTTGTTGGATTAAAACATATAGTTTGTGTGTGTGGTTTCTTTCTTTCTTTCTTTTTTTTTCC
This sequence comes from Bidens hawaiensis, assembly GCF_021521415.1. NCBI lineage: Eukaryota > Viridiplantae > Streptophyta > Magnoliopsida > Asterales > Asteraceae > Bidens > Bidens hawaiensis. The sequence continues at coordinate 380,641 of NW_027492610.1, read as the reverse complement.
AGATTCGTATTCGGATAGTGAAATTCACTTATCCAAAAGGTCTGAATATCCGAAGTTCGGATATCCAAAACTTCAGATATCCGGTTTTGAATACCCCTATTTATAACAACAACCCTTCAAAAACTGTCATATCAACATCACATTAGATTCCAAACTTTTTTAAAAAACGTTCACTTTCTAACACAAAAAGTATTTATAAGCCGCCACATCATCACCTACTCCTACAATAAGTTTTTTATTTAACCAAATAACTTTTATAATAAATTTATTTTTATATATTTAAATAGTATTAGAATATATATTTTTTTAAAACAAATAGAAATTTAGAAACAAAAATAAAAAGTATATGGACCAAATTATGGCATCAACTCTTGGGCTATCTTATAATCCAGCCCAAAACTCAAAGTTTTAGTTGTTGTTATAACCCTAGAACCCTGAGATTGTTGCAACCATTTTTCTTCCAAGTCACCACTTTGCTAATCGAAGTAACTATTGTGTTTCTGCACTAGTATGATCGAATTCTATACAATGAAAAACGATAATGAAGTGATAGGGTCCCGAAGGCACCTTTGGACCATAAAATAAGCTCGAGTCACACTCGCGGATCTAGCCTTATCAACTTAGTAGTATTTCTAGATCCATCCGTGGAACCAAGTAAACCATTAAAAGGTCTTGAAACATACTCGTGGAAGGATCCTTATCACATTATAAGAAACCACAGGCAATATCCCCCCCCCCCCCCCCCGCGGGTAGAAAGACTTATCACCCACAAAGAAGATACAATGCATAACGGCTAATCCGAGAACCAATCACAGTCCAAGATTCCTTGATGATGACAGCCACGACACAAGAAATTGGGATTGCACGATGGGCCAATCACGGGCCGCCAGCATGGTACCTCGAGGTGACCAACGTCTATATCTACCAACTGTCATGACCAATCGGAAACCTCGTACGTGTTCCCCCACAAGAATAAATTGTTCCACTGATAGTGACAGTTCAACCAACCCTTATCAACCACTCTTGCTATAAATGTCACATTTGGACCAACGGTTTAAGGATCATCATTCTCTCATTCTTGCGGTTACTCTATCCATACTCATACTAATTAACACACTTGAGGGTTGTTACGAGAAGACCTTTGATTCCCCTTTCTCGTAGTGAGCTCACGGTGTTCTGTTTTGCATGTTGAGTCGGTTCTTATTCGTGGGAGTTAGATTGAACATAACCACCGGTTGTTTCTTCGGTTAATCACACGATTTTGTTGTGGTATCACATGTATTAACACACCAAAAACACACCGGGACCAAAATTATGGCATCAACTCATTTTCAAATAGCCGGAGTAGACCGATGAAGATGATTATTAATAGCAAGTAGCCATTAAATTTAAAAGTTTAATTATTTTTATTCTTTTATTATAAATTAGCTGTCGGAGAGGACCAACCTTCACCAGACAATGCAAATTTAGAAACAAACTTCACTCCCACAACACAGGTTAGTCCATAAAGGAAAGTACATCAGTGCCACATCGACTCAAACCTCGGGCTTTGAAGTCCGTTGCCGATGCTCTAACACCCTTGCAACACTGCTTGCAACCATTACCATCCTTCGTTTTTTCTGCGGATCTGCAACTCTTTGGCTAATGGATATGTGACGGTTACCACCCTTCCGTGAAACTACAATAGTCTATCAACAGTGTTATAAAAATCGCTAGTCGGGCGGTGGGGTGGAGACTAGCGATTAATCGAGATTAATCGAGGTTAATCGGATCACACTTTAATGTATATTTTTCAATTTTATATACACACACACACACACATTTGTTTATGTAATTTTCAGTTTTATGCATGCATAAACATGTTTTGGCCGGAAATTGGCTGGATTCTCGCTGGAAACAGCTGGTTTTTGTTGGAATCTCGCCGGAACTCGCTGATTTTGGTCGGAATTTCATCAGAAACGATGATTTTGGTTGGAATCTCACCATAAACGCTGATTTTGGTCGGAATCTTGCCGAAAACAACCAATTAGCCGGATTTGACCGTTGACTGATTAGTTGGCTGACTAGCCCAAAATTAATCAGTAAAGTGGAGACTATCGATCAATCAGGGATTAATTGGTGCCTAATCGGGATTTTTGCAACACTGCCTATCAGTCTCCACCGAACCACCGACGGCTCCCCATCTCCCTCTAGGCACTTATTGGTTTTCCGGCCACCATCAACGAACATTTGTATGTGTCAATTCAATCAACTATACAACAAGAGAAAAAGATAAGGGAAGCATGGTCTGAAATCAACAAAACCAACGGTCTTCTTTGAAGAGACCATCGATTTCCTTAAAGATATCTCTCTATATATATGTGTGTGTGTGTGTGTGTGTATAGAAAATGGTGAAAATAAAAAGAAAAAGTTTCCTAAGAATAGTAAGAATGACATAAAATTTGAAGTTAAGAAACTATGTATCATAAATACTAGATCCTAGGAAACTATTTGATATTTTGGAAACTAACAATCTCAACCTCTAGATATTAAATCCAATGGCCTATATCTATTCATACTCTTCCTAGAAAACTATCTCCTTTTATTTTAACCTACCCATGTGTGTGTGTGTGTGTATAGTTGATTTCTTTTGAGAATCACTTTGAGTTTTAAGAACTCAAAATATAAAACTCAACGTAATAATTTTTTTGAATTTTTTACATATAGGTAATATATGTAAGTTACATGCACGTAGAAAAATTACAACATTTTTTACGCACCGAATCGAATTTTATATAGGTTTAACGAACGTTTAAATTAGTGTAATCACTATACATCTTTATTCTTTCTCCTACTTAATTTTGTAATCAGATTTAATCTCAACCACATAATCTATCCCATTTAATTAATTGTGTGGTTAAAAACGAAGTTTTTAAAACTCAACAAGTTCTCAAATCATCCCTCCCATATATATATATATATATATATATAGAGAGAGAGAAAGGGTTAAATAAGTATAAGGAGTTTTCTAGGAATGGTAAGAACCAACAAAATTTTGACATTTGGCATTACAAATGATGGTGAAAAAACAATTCTAGAAAACTATGTCGGTTATAATGATGAAAAAGTAATTCTAGAAAACTATGTCGGTTATTGGTAATTTTAAATCTCAACTATTGATTAACATGATCCAATGGCTATGATTTATTTCTAGTCTTCCTAGGAAACTACTTAATTTTAGGATAACCCTCCCATATATATATATATATATATATATATAGAAAATGATTCAAATAAAAATAAGAAGTTTCCTAAGAATGGTAAGAACTAATAAATTTTTGACGTGACATTACAAATTATGGTGAAAGAACAATTTTAGGAAACTATGTCGGTTATAATGGTAAAAGAGTAATTCTAGGAAACTACTATGTCGGTTTTTGGTAATTTTAAATCTCAATCATTGATTAACATGATCCAATGGTTATGATTTATTCCCAGCCTTCCTAGAAAACTACTTGTTTTTAGGATAACCCTCTCATATATATATATATATATATATATATATATATATATATATATATATATGGGATGGTTCATGCGAGAAGTAATTTTATAGTGAGAAGTGCGAGAAGTTGATCTTGACCATTAATCATGTGCAATCAATGGTGTAGATTAATAGTGGCATAGTTGTAATTAATAAAATAATATGATAACTGATTTTTTGAGTAAAAGGGCATATTAGTCTTTCAGATGCAGGGTTGATCAATGTAGCGTACATTCGCAGAAGCAGTTCCCCTTTTTTATGCCCTAATCATTAATCAACATCCATCATCATGATCTATCTCCATAGCAATTCCCCCTTTTTTTGCATCTAATGAAATCCCACAATCTTCAATCTCTAATTCACCAATTGATTTTCAGAATATGCAGAACCTCAATCTCCAATACGTTGATTGGTTATTTATACTAAGGTTAGTATCATTTATATTTTTTTTTGTAATATCCCGATACACCTCGATTTATTAATCAATATACCAAATTCGTAATCTGAACATCAATTCGTTGATGAGTTGGGTAAAAGTAGGATTTAAAAAAAAATTAGTTTTTGGGTAATTTCTTTTTCTATTTAAACCAAAACTACTAAACGTAATTGTTTGGTGCTATTTTTTTATTTTAATTATGATAATTTTTATGATAAATTATTTTGGGGGTTTTTAGTATAAAGCTATATTATTGTTTGGATAGTCTAATGATATGTATTTGTATATGTGCCGGTTGTGTAGAATTATTTGCAAACTATGTAGGTTGTGTAAGATTATCCAGCTAGAGTTAACAATGAGTGTTTAGTGTAATAATATGTATTTGTATCTGTGTAGGGGTTGCCTGCAAATTGTGTAGGTCGTGTAGGTGTTAATTGGTGTATACATTATGTTATGTGTAGGTTGTGTAGGTGTTGATTTGAGTATATATTTTGTTATGTGTAGGCTGTGTAGAGTTTATCTGCAAACTGTGTAGGTTGTGAAGGTGTGAAGGTCTTAGTTTGAGTAGACATTCAGTTATGTGTATGATGCGTAAGGTTTATCTGCAAAATGTGTAGGCTGTGTAGGTGTTAGTTTGAGTATGCATTTTGTTATGTGTATGTTGTGTATGAATTATCTGCAAAGTGTGCAACTTGTGTAGGTGTTAGTTTGAGTATACATTTGGTTATGTTTAAGCTTTGTAGAGTTTATATTCAAATTGTGTTGTTTAGGTGTTAATTTAACTATACAATCTGTTATTTGTAGGTTATACAAGATTTATTTGCAAATTGTGTATTCTGTGTAAGTATCAATTTGAGTCCGAATTATGTTATGTTTTGGTTGTTTAGGATTTACTTTGCATATGCGTAGTTAATGGTTGTGTATGGATTTATAGGCTGCATATGTGTAGTCTCTATAATTGTGTGGTTAGTTTAATGGTGTATATATGTAGGAATATCCCTACACAACCATTAAAAATCTCAAAAGTTCTTACATGGTACATTATGAATAATATGATTATCTATGTAGGTGGTATTATGAACAAGTGTAGAAAGTGTAGTTGTATGATGATATGTGAAGGTGTTATATATATTTGTTTATATATTTTTATACTAATATAGTTGATATGAAAACTGGTTGCATTAATATTTAATCTTTTTAAACTTTGTTTTGTGTTTTATTGTTGAAACGAATGATAGATTCTGCTATCAAAGGTGACATGACAAACAGGGAGGCTCGCTCAGACGTAAACACTAGAATCATATATTTTGGAGCTTATTAGTTCAGGATGACTTCTTTGTTTGATGAAGGAATATGCAAATAATGACTAGTTTGTTTATTGGTTTTAACTCATGTATGGGACGTAGTGTTTTGCTTGAGTTACTCAATAAGTATTTGATTTTATTGTTAATAGGTTTTGTTTATGTGATTCCAAAAAGTTTTGTTTATCTAGGTTGGTTGTCAGAAATGTTTTTGTCCAAACCAAGATTTGTCAATAGGTCAAGAAAATTGGTATAATAAGATCTTGAATTGCAACTGACTTTGTTGTTATATTGTACACATCTATGAGATCAAGTTAACCATAAAACGATGAATGTGTGCCATATTGATTTGGTATAACAAGATTTGTTTTATCCATAGTGAATTAAAGAATAGACGTTTGAAATTTAAATTAAAAAAAAGATAATATGGATTAAACAGCATATAATGTGCGTCAAAAGACTATAGTAGTATTACATTGTTTCAGCTTATATTTTTTATTTTAAAGCACACCAATTTTCAAATTGAATTTGATAAATGAAAAAACATATAGATTGATTTGGATATATAGAAATCTAAGAATAAATTTACTGTAACTTCCACATAAATCATGACTTACCATATAGGAAAATAATACACATTTTACTATAATACCCTTATAAATAAATTAATGATAAAATAAAAGAAAAAAATGTGATTGGTTGGATTCATTTCTCGCACTTGTCGCACTAAAAACACTTTTGAAATGAACCAAATTCTATAATATATATATATATATATATATATATATATATATATATATATATGGTGTTCAGTGTTCATGAATTTCTCACGCTATGATTTCATAAAATCATTCTGATTATTCCACGTGGAACCAATTTCCATAAACAACCTCAATTTTTCCAAGCGAGGGGGATGATCAAAAGTGGTTATCATTTAAATTCATAAATTTTCCCAAGCTTCCTTAAATTGAAGATGTTGCGGGGTCGATTGGTGATGGTGGTGAAGAAAGAACGTGGCATGGAAGATATGTTGGTGTCAGTAAGCTATGGTGACGAGGAATTCAAATGGTTTGATTAATTGATACTAAAAGAGATGGGTGGGGGGGGGGGGGGGGTAACCAATGAGCATTTTTTTAATATTCAAGGATATTCTAATCATTTCATAAAATTTAACATTCAAAGTTTCCATTCAAATTAGTTACCAATAATGTTACAATTATGCATAATATTGGATAAAAGGTGTACTTTTCTAAAGTTAAAGAAAATCAAAATCTATGTATTACCAAAGGGATCATTCATGTAAATAACTCTAATAGCTATAATACATTTAAAGGAACACATTGGTAAGCATGTATATTTTTTCAATAAAATCATTCAACTAAAACTCTTTTATGTAAGTTATTATTATTACTGTACTATTCTTGCTAATGGTGCTGTTGTGATGTTGTGTTCGGTGACGAGTTGTTCGTGTAGGGTAAGCATAAGGGGGTATAGTATATGTTTTCTTTCTTGGAATATTATAAATCCATAGTAGTAAATTGTTGGAGTTCATAGATGCGCTTAAAAGGTGAAGGATTTAGATGGATTACCTTCACCAAAGTAGGTGTAAAGGGGAAATTAGAAGCTGAGTACAATGGTTGTAAGTTATCGTATTTGTGGTCGGACGGTGTAAGAAGTAGTTGGGATTTGAGGTTGCTAAAGAACTATAGGACAAAGTGGTTAAGGTAATAAGGTGCAAATGCAATGATCGAATATACCATTGAGATTAATAGTAGGTGAGGAGGTTATGAATGGGGTTTGAGCATTCATCCAAACCACTAAATTTTATGAGTGGACTTTTTATAATGATAAAATGGCAAAACATGTCCTTTATGTTTTCATGTTTTTTCAATAGTCGTCATTTGAAAAATTTAATGACTGAAATCATATTCCGTGTTTCCAAAATATTTCACGTTACGTCCTTTTTCACTAACCCAGTTAAATTTTTTCGTTAACTCTGATCACATGACCTGCACGTGAGGGTAAATGCGTAATTTCATGGTCCAGCTCATAAGGGTAGTTTTGTAAATTCATGTGTTTATTTAATAATTAAAAATTTAGAATTAAATAAATAAATATATTTAAAAGAATAAAACTCTCTCTCTCACTCTCTCTCTCTCTCTCCCCTACATCTCTCTTTACTGTATATATCTCCTCCCCCCTGTCTCAGGCCACCACCACCATCCTCTGTCTCTAAACTTTGGCCACCTCAAGTCCGGCCTCCACCACCATCAACTCTGTTCACCACCACCAACTCCGGCCAGCACCAAAGTTTAAAAACATATAAAAGTCTCTCTCTCTCTCCTACCATTCTTCAATTTACCAGACCTAGATCCCAAATTAGCCATGCCTAATTTTAGATCATTACCTGTTAAATTAATCTACAATAAGTCTATAATAAACCTAAAAATCGCAATAATGGACGTTCAAATAACCATTTACATCCAATTCAATTTCTGTGTGGCTTAATTGTTTAGACGCAGCGGCGTAATCGGCGTCGTCGGATAAATCGAGAGCTGCTGCTTTCTAGAGATATGGTGGCCATGGCTAATTTGGGATCTAATTTGGCCATGGATAAATATATCCTTCTACTGCTACTGCTTCTGAACATCATCATCATCATCTCGTTCCTTCTTCATATTCATAACCTCCGGCGCGTACACCTCACGCGCCTCATCCAGAAACTCATCGTTAAGCAGATTCGAGAAAGAGGAGGTCGGAGTAGACCGGTACCTCAACAACGAGCTCTGGTTACCGCGAAAACTACTACTCTCATCAATTTGGTGATAATCGAAAGTGTGATACAAATCCGATGAGATTAAGGGTTTGTTTGACGGGTGCTTGAAGGTGGATGATGAGTACAGGACGAAGTTCATGTCTCTGGAGATTGTATCAGAACTGAGATGATGATGATGGGTGGTGGCTGGTGTTTGGTTGTGGTGTTGGTGGGTTATGATTATCTGGGGAAGAAGATATGGTTAAAAAGAAAAAAACTTTATTTATTTAAAGTCCAAATTTTTAAATCAATTACACAAATAACCTCTGAGGGGTTAAAAAGACTAAATTGCCCTCACATGAGGTGCACATGACTGGATTTAATGAGAAAAACTAACCCTCGTTAGTGAAAAGGACTAACCGTGCAACGTTTTTTGAATATAAAGGATATTTTCTGTCATTAAGTTTGCCAAAGGACGTCTATTGAAAAACCGTACAAATATAAAGGACGCCTTTTGCCATTTTGTCTTTTATAATTTAAGAAGTGGTTTAGAGTATTGTGAGTAGATGGTAAAGAAAATGTATTTATTTTTCTGAATATTTGAAAAGTTACTTTTCACCTCCTATAAATTTTTAATATTTGTGTTGTTAGTGAAAAAGAGATAAATTGTATTGATAAAAGTATAAAAAAATTTTTTTAATTAAATTAAAAGATAACATATAGTGTTTTTTAGTGTAATTCTGAATATAGAGATGGCGGAGGGGATTTGAATGCACTTAGTGCAACACCATAGATGGGGTTAGAGGATCGTACTAATAATTAACATTAATTAAATTAAAGAGTTTCATTTAGACAAAACAAGAATCTCCATTACCTTGATCAATACATATTTGTTATTTCAAACTATATAAGCATTTACTTGTAGATATACTTGTGCTAGAGCTTACTAATAACTTACGACATTTTTAGACTCGAATCCTGTTACTTGCAATCACTTGAAGGACTACTTAATGAGAAGGTGTGGCAAGAGGATTGACCATCACTTGCACTTTCTGCTTCTCTGGAGTAGAAAATACTAAAGACATTAAACCAGATTTAACCTTTTCAACAATCATGATTATAACCCAAAACAAAATCCTAGAAATCACCATCATCCCTAATATTATCAACAAATCAATCCACTTGGAGTAACCCATTTCAACTTCCCATTTCTCTCTTAATATATACTCCCCATCCACGACTTTTTGCACGCCCGCTTCTTTATATAGATACCTCACACCTTCAAACTCATTCTTGAATAGTCCTTGATACGCATACTTGTGAAATCCGACGTAAAATAATGGGTATTTCCAAAACACGTGTGGCATATCATTTGGTAAGCGAAAGAACCCTCCACCTAAAGCCATGAAGGCCTGGATCCCGGCACCCGTTATGATTCCCATCAAATAATTTGGAACTATGCTCGCTACAATCATCATTAGGCTCTCAACTACCAGCATACAAGAAAACAGTACGGCTGTGTAGTAGGCAAAGTGATCCAATCCCTCACGAAGTCCTGTGAGGTAGTATGCTACTGCCCCTGGAATCAAGGATACTAGTAATAAGTATGGTGTCGAAGAGAGTGTGTTGGCTATGACGAAAGCCCCGATTGAGTAATGTCCATTTAATCTTTCACGTTCGAATACCTTCATGTCCTCCACAAATGAGGGGAATCCGCCGATGGTCATAAATGTTAAGAATGTAGCCACAAACATAAGCATTGAACTTCTAGCCTGCAAGTTTATATCCATAGTGTATATTAAGAAAACTGAGCTTGCAAAATCAAATCGATCCAGAGGTTGTATTATAAAAAGAAGAATATCTAAATATTGTATTTACACCTCGATCGAGCTGTAACTTGAGCCAACATCATAGAAGAGTGTTCCAAGACCTAAGCACAATGCTAAATAGATAGCAAGGCGCAACCAATAGTAGCCAAGATCACGATGCATGTTGACGAAAGATCTCCTCGTGAGTACAAGAGATTGAGTTGAGAAACTAGCATGGTCTTTAATCTTATCATTTGTTGCATCTCCCTAAGAAATTCCCAGGAAAACAATCATTCTATTGTTATATATTAACAAAATCTGAACAATATATATTGATTATATATCTAAATTTATGAACTTAGAATATCATGAAAATAAACATTTTGGCCCACTTTTTGACAAAATACGCCTTGAGTGTTAGAATTTCAAGAATAAACACATCCAAAATCAGTCAATCTGAAAACGTACGTCAAATAAAAGCTGGCTAACGAAATAAGTTTTCAACCGACACTAAAAATATTAAAAGGTAAGACGGATCACAAAACACTCAAAACAAATCCATATACGTGTAAAGACAATATTTTGAGTTTTTTTTTTACCAAAAAAAGAAAATGTTTACAGGTGATTTTGAAAGTATTTATCAAAATATGTTTTTTTATTTGATTGTAATAATTAAAATAAAAAAACCATTTTACATTCTATTATATTAAGTTGTATACGTATGTATGTCTATTAGACCATCCTCTATGGTGGGGGGCTTCGAAACCCCTCCACCGTGCCACGTCAGCGCCACGTAACCACCGGGAGCATTGAAGCCCCATCCAATAATGCTCCACAACGGTAAGGGCGCCCATTATATACACACACACACACACACATATGTGTGTGTGAGAGATAGAGAGAGAGGGCCACCAAAACCCCTCTTTTCGCGCCCAGCATTGCATCCACCTTCAGCGCCAGCACCCCACCACCAAGGGCACCCCTTGGTGGTGTTGAACGCCCAATGGCGCCAGCCAACTCAGCCAACCCCGCCCCATAGTGGGTGGTCTTATATTTATGTATGAAGCCATCTATATTTTAATTGATTTTAGCAAAACCTAATTATCAACGTCATTTCCGTCACCATCATTTCATCAAGGCTTCCGGCCGGCCACCAATCCCACCATCATCATCGTGCATCACTTACATCGCCGCCACTCGTGAGATGGTGATATTTCAGAACGCCGCAAAGCTTAAGAGAGAAAAGAATAGAGACGATAGATATATGCTGCAGGTCGATTTTACATGCTTAGATCTTGTTTTTCAGGCGATGGGTTTTATGTTATTCGGCGAACAAAGAGGGGCTGCGGTGGTTTGGTGGTTGCGAAATCCGCCTCCCCGAACAAAGAGGGACAGTGGGGTTGTCTTCATCTTCGATTCTGTTATTGCGGTCGGAAATTGTGGTCGTTGAGGGGCTGTAGCCGGACATGTTGGCCGGCGGTGAAGGTTATAGTCGGAGATGGTGGGAGAAAGAATGTACATTGTACACTGGTTCTTTTATTTTAATTATTAAAACCAAAATAAAAAAAAAACCTGTTTTAGTAACTACTTTTAAAATCACCTATATTGGTAAATATTTTTCTCGACCACCTATTTTGTAAAAAACTTCTATATTTTAGCAGTTGGCTAGGGGTTTTTGTCTGTCTTAACCGTGGTTAAGGGGCTAAATTTTAACTGTCAGCTAAGATAAATTCGGCAATTTACACGTGCTTAGAGCATTCACATCCCATCCCCTATAATTATGTGTGGGGAGTTTGTAAATTATGGGATGGGGTTGTGAGTGATTGTGAGTGTAAATTATAGGGTGGAGAGAGAAATGTAGTGATTTTTTGTAAATTTGGGGAAACATTTGTGGAACATTGTTTGCCCCTATTTATTTTTTAATATTTGTTGGGTTGATTGTGAGTAGAGGAGAGAGAAAACTGTAATGTTAATGGTATAAAAAATATTATTTAATTGAACAGAAGAGAGAAATTTAGTGTTTTTTAGTGTAATTATAGAGATGGGGATGTGGAATTCAATGAGAATGCTCTTAGATTTGATTTTTTTGTTTTGTGGATTTATTGATTTTTGCGACTCTAAATTCCAGCCTTTAGCCGGTTCCACTTATTTGACATTCTCTGATTGTTTAATATTGGATATGCTTGTTTTAAAAAGTATAAACTCAATGCCTATTTGTTTAATTTCATGGGCCCGAATGTTTATTTTGTTGATTTCCCTTATGAATTTCTAGTTCACCTTCTGGCATATTTCAGCAACAATATTGTTAACTTCTTGGTAAGTGGTAGATGACTTGTATGAATCTATTAAGGCATTAATCACTTCCTCTGTAGGTTTCCTTCTAGCCGAACCAAGTTCGATATCCTGTGAATTTCAATAGTATGTTAGAATCATACACAATAAAATAACAAGTACAAGTATTGGGTAAAGATGTTACCTCAACAAAATCCTTGTTAATTGTTCTAAGAAAGTGATCAGAAGGATTCTGGAAATGAGGGCAAGGGAAGCCATTCAAAGTGAAAAACTGCATCCAAACAAGATATAAACTTAGCTTATCGATATTCTAAATTACTTTACCTTTCTTTTAAAGAGAAAATCAACAAGACATATGAATTGAAATCTGTGTTACAACCATACATCATTTGCGGAGCTTGTTTTCCCAAAGTAAACTGTTCTTCCAGAAGAAAGAAGACACAGATTATGAAAAAGCCCAAATACTTCGCTGCATGGCTGGTGAATGGATGTAATGATGGTCCTTCCTTCGTGCTGATCAAGCTTTGCGATCCTGCTCATTACGTAGAATGAGGCAGCACTATCGAGGCCGCTTGTTGGTTCGTCAAGAAAGAGAAGCTTAGGATGAGTTAAGATCTCCATACATATGCTAACTCGTCTCTTCTGTCCTCCACTCAACCCTTTACATCCCCACCCTCCAATCCTCGTGTCCATCGAGTCTTGAAGTCCCATCTCTTTGATGGTCATTTCCGCTCTCTCCTTCTTCTCAGATTTAGACATGGAGTCCGGAAGTTGGAGCTGCGCTGAATAGTAGACGCTTTCACGGACAGTAAGTGTTGTGATCAGCGTATCGTCTTGAGTCACATAAGCCTGTATATAGATGTGTATAGCTTTATTTCGTGTTATCCACAGAAAAACCGACTCTTTAGATTTTTAGGTGATCAAGGATTAAGCTATGTATTTTTAGGTACTTTTTAGAAAGTCATGTACTCTTTGGCAGTTCGCTACACCTACAAGCGGATTTTGCAAGTTAGCTTTGTTGTCAAGCGAACTCGATGAAATTTTTTATAAAGTTTGCTTATGATAGAAGTGAACTGTCCTTGTTAACTTGCATATGTTCTCTTGCAAGTTGCAAGGGTAAATAACAGCCTACAAATACGAAAACTTAAAGAAAAAAATAGTTAAATGTACGTTGTAAATGAATCCTAAACCAGCTACTAATCTAAGAAAAAAAAATCCCAAATTAGTCCAAGAAGAATAAGATGAACCAAATAAGTATAATCATATTATTAGTGGTTACCGATGTTCCATATGCTAGGGTTTTCTTAACTCCATTAACTAAAATATCACCACTCTTCCTAGTCTTGGGGTCAAGTCTCCCTGAATCATACAAAAAAATTGGTTTAGAGACTTAAACTGTATAGTTTTTGCGATGTTTCAAAACAATGATTAAGGTTTGCATGATGAGAAGATTATCATATACCAGCCAAGGCGTCAAGGAGTGTCGATTTGCCCGACCCAGAAGGACCCATAATAGCCAAGATCTCTCCGGGTCTGGCATACCCCGTAACACCTTGAAGTATGGATCGGCTTCCTCTGGTTTGTCCATCGTGCACCATAACCAACAAGTCTTTCCATGTCAAACACACACCATTGATGGTGTCACACTCTACTTCACCATTACTACAACTGTATGGAAGTGCTGCTGCATGAGATGTAATTTCCACCTCTAGGGGATTCTGTACTTCTATGGCAAGAGAAGGTTCCATTCTTACTAGAGAAATAAATATTTAAATATAAATAGAGTTAAAAGGATATTTGTGAAGATTTATATTTGGGTGTTTAAAGATGGAGGATGTGTTTGGTTTATATAAGCGTTAAGCTATCTATCTGTCATGATTTCAGCCATAGATATAAAAACGATATTATGGAAATAATGTTGGGAGTGCTTTTGCATTTCCTGACCACACAAGAGAATGAGTTGATTTCAGCCATAGATATAAAAACGATATTATGGAGATAATGTTGGGAGTGCTTTTGCATTTCCTGACCACACAAGAGAATGAGTTGATAGAAAAAAAAAATCTTAAATCTATTTCTTTTTGTTTGGTTGCATGCAGACTAATTTGTTCACACATACAATTCTAAACAACCAAATAAACATGTTATAAAAAGCATCTTTTATGTATGATTTTATGATCAGATTAAAGGGTGTGGACACCATTATACTTCTTAATTCACACTGTCACATCAGCGTCACATCATACCCCACTCCACTTCATTCTTTTCCATAATATCAAGGAAATGGTCACCAATTTACCATTCTCTCGTTTAAAAAAAATAATTATTATAACTAAAATAAGTTTATAATATCTAAAATAAAAAATACAATAAAATTATAATTACATTCATTCAAAATAAAAAAAAGTAACAAGAATAAAATTTACTTAATTTAAAACCTAAAAAGATATAACTGATAAATATAAATGTAGCTAAAAAAACAAACAAATAAAATAAGAGTACATCCATTCAATATATGTTGTCCATATTACCTACCAAACACCCCCTATATTCTCTACCAAACATCTCGTGTCTTCTTTCACAAATTTCAAATTCCACCATTTTTGAAACTCGTTATCCTCACCAAAAACACAAAACATGAAAACATATTTACTTTAGTTTGTCAAGTAAGTTGTAGGTTTGTTGCTGTATAAATTAAACAGAGAATACAAAGTTCATCGGCAATTTGACCGGCGAAATTTCCACCCAAACTTCACCGCCAGTGGCACCAAGAGGGCAGGGATGGTGTTTGCCGTCGGCGCCGCTGTCCACGTGTGCTGTTTGGGCGGCAAATCGATACCCACCCGTATAGTCTCATGATAATAATTTCAACTAAAGAGCAGCAAACAAATACATTGTCCGATGCGGTCCCATATCCTGATTATATCAGTTATCAAAAGAGAAAATAGTGTTAATTAATGTACTTTACATGAAATTTATAGGGCCTATTATTATTTTATTAATAAAAGGTAGCTTATGTGATGTTTAGGACAAACTATTATTTCACTAGTGCTTATATTGTTTTAGTGAGTAGGGTAGGCTCAACCTCTTTAAAGATCTAAAACAAGATATCAATTTTGAGCCTTTATTAAGAAAAAAAAACTCATAATCATAATATACTTGCAGTAATTTACTAACCACACGAAGAACAAGAAATATTCACTTGAAGTTGAAAATAGTTGGTAATATTAATTCAATAGGACTAATATTAATTCAACAGGAGCCAAAATTATAAGTCTTTGTTTCCCGTTACCACATGTTAATAAAAAACCACCCCTCACACATTAAGATACATAGTAAAATAAATAAAAGGAAAATTGGATTTAAATAATCCCATATTTAATGGATTGATCAATAATAATCCCACATTTGGCGTTTCCACATTTTCAAGGTTTTTTTTTTGATCTCCCGTTAAAAATAATTAACGGGGTTAAGTTTTTGCTGACGTGGCTAATGACTTGGCATTTTAAAAATTGTATTTGATATAAACATAAAAAACACAATATGTTATTTATTTAATTATAACTTAACCCAACCCACCTCCCGTCTCCCTCTTCTTCCTCCTTTGCCACCAAACTCATTTCCGGCAGGCCACCACCTCCGTCCGTCTTCTCCGATCAATTCCAGATCTACTCACCAAAGTTCCATCTCCGATTAAGCTCCTCCATTTGCATTACATGCAGTAGCACCTGCTCTACCACTACGTGCCTCCTCCGCCGCGACAATCAACACTCTACCGCGCGTCCGTGTTCTATATTCGTTGACTCTGCTCAAGGTTTGAGCTCTCATCCTTGGAATTTTGCAGCTCCATAACGAAACTTGGTTTATTAATTAAGTTGAGGTGGAAATTAGGGCTTTCAGGGATATTCCAAGGTAGGGCTATTCCACCGATTTTGCAGATGGTGTGAGCCGGCTGTGTGATGTGTGACTTTCGTTCATCGGAGAAGACAGACGGAGGTGGTGGCCTGCCGGAAATGAGTTTTGTGGCAAAGGAGGAAGAAGAGGAAGAAGTTTGGTGGCATGCCGGAAATGACTCTGCTCAAGGTTTGAGCTCTCATCCTTGGAGTTTTGCTTGATGGGTTGCATCTGGAGGTGGGAGTCGGGTCCAGATTCGAGGTCTCGGTCTTTGATGGTGGCTTTCTTGAGATCGACGTAGCTGGTGAAGGATTTAGTCAGCAGGTCGTTCATGGTGTGATTGGAATTGGAATTAAAATCTGAATATGGGTTTGATTGATGAAGGAGAAAGAAATATTGAAATTGGAAAGTGGGTAAAAGCCATGTAGGAAAATAAAAATATAGGTAAAAGCCATGTAGGATAATGAAAAAGCCAAGTCACTAGCCACATCAGCAAAAACTTAACCCCGTTAATTATTTTTAACGGGGGATCATAAAACAAAAAAACCTTGAAAAGGTGGGACTGCCAGCGGGAAATACCGGAGGTGGGATTATTATCGGCCAATCCATTAAAGGTGGGATTATTTAAATCCAATTTTCCTAAATAAAAAGAAATATACACATCAACTAAATTCACCGCGTTTTAAAATTGAGGCATGTGAAAGGTGGAGGCCTAATTCCACGAGCCGGTCCTGTTAATGAAAAGGATATCAATTCTTATTATTATTATTATTATTATGAAAAAGCATATAAGGATCGGAAGAACATGAGGGCGACGGCAGTTTAATGACTGACAAAAGAGGTGAGATGGTCAAATCTTATAACCAGAATAGTCATGCCGATTTTGGAAAGTAAATCCGATAAACCTAATGCCATGAGTTTGGCGCTTGAATTTGAGTGAAAAGTTGGCAATACAAAGCCCTACAGAAATCTCGTAGCAACACCTTCCGTCAAACCTAACTAATCGGTTGTTACTCAGTCATCGTAATCTACACCTAAAATCCCTCCATGAATATATGCTTTTATGAAGCACGGGCGATTCCAAACATGCAAATTGTTGGAATCAGGGGAAGAGGAAATAACACCGACTCTGAACAGCCAACTTCAATTACAGGGACACACATTATTATAAGGAAATGGCTAAAATGAAAACGTCATCAAGGGGGGTATAGATGTAAAAGACAAGGAAATCGCTAGGCCTTCAAAATTTGCTCTAGCTTATGGATGGATCCATGAAGCGGTTTAGCCTTCAATTGAATGGTTGATCGCTTGGAACAGCTATCATATTTTTGACTTGAGGACAAGTCATTTATACGACCGGGATGTACTGATACAGTTCCATATCTTGGTCAAATTAGTTATCAAAAGAGGGGATAGTGGGTTAACGAGTAGCTAAAATTTAGGGTAAGTTATTATTCTACTAATAAAGGTAGCTGAAGTTTAGGGCAAGTTATTATTCTACTAGTTCTTATTTGTATAATTTGTTTTAGTGACGAGGATGTCAATGTTTACTATTATTATTATCTAAGTTTTTTCTTCAACCTTTTATTGAATACTTACCATCTTGAATTGGGTAATTGAGACATCCCATATTGAACCAATAGAAAGGAATTCACTATAGCCTTTTTTGAGATGAACTTTGGACATTAAGAATTGAAAATCAAATGATGATCTTGAGTGGTTAATCTCCTTCGAGTCATTCCTGGGGTGTAAAGAATTGTAATATTTTTAGCTTTTATCATGTTTTGAATTAATTTACATGTAATTGTTCGGCGATCTACGATATTTGATGTTTGGTATTGTTGAGTATTTAGTCGGTTTAGGTTTATTTCAATCAGAACGATTAGTCTGCCAATTGTTGTGAGACTTATTTCATTGGGTTTGCTGATTATGTTAGTTAATGAAGCATACAATTGCCTTAGTTGTGTCATGCTAGTAAAGAACCTTTGGTTACCAGCACCGTGTGTTAGAAATTGTTGATGTCTAAGATTAGGGTTTTTTCTGTTAAACCATATTTGCCAATTAATGATTGAATTGCATATATGACATGATATTGCTGATTGATTATATTCTTGAACCTTGGGTGTGGCTAGTTTTTCATTATTGTTTACAAATTTGTTAAGTATTGCTAATTCCAAACTTACACTACGCATCGACCACTTACTCCTCTTGGTTCGACACCATACTTGCCCTAACTAGCTTAGGGTGATTAGGAACACTAAGTTATTCTTATTTTTATCCGGTCCTTCGACATTTGATCAAAATGGTGTCGTTGTCGGAGAGTTTGTGCGCTTAGTGTTCTTGTGAGATTTGATTTTTGTGTTTTAGTTAAATTTTTATTTTTATTTTTATTTTAACTTAGTTTTATTTGGTTTCCTTTTTACGCATGGTGTGTTATTTATGCAGGTGAAAGGTGTATGCATACTCGTCATTCAAGAAGACAATCACCACTCGCCTTTAAGCTAGAGATTGAAAGAGTATCGAGACCATACAAAGCTCAACAAAGAGAACCTGAGATGAAGATCAAACCATACTCAAAACCCTTACATGAAGATAATTTTCTCGTCCCAACCACAACAATAAGCGAAACCAACAGAACCAACCTGAAAACCACCCAAATGCACCTATTGATACCAAATCAGCTCAACAATCCAGAAACCAAAGCAGCCGTCAACCCATACCATCAGCTCCACACAATACCCCTCGTCGTAGAACCCAATTGAACCATGATGAAGATTATGTTAGTGTTCACACAAAGTATGAAGGTGAAGGGGATTGGTATGATCAAGATCATGGGCAAAATGGTAATAACGAGGGTAATTGGAATGTTCATGGGAAGACTGGGTTTGATCACTGATATACGTCTATTTATACATCTCGAATCCCTTGTAAAGTTATGTTTATTTAATGTTTTGAGTTTGGTTTAGTTCGTGTTTTGTTAGTCTTTTATTATTTAAGGTTTTGAGTTAAGTTATTTATAGTTATCATGTTTTATATTGTTTAGTGTCTTGAACATTAAATCTAATTCTTTCTATCATCTCATAAGAAGTTTAAGTTCGTTTTGCTCGTTAATGATTACATAATTATTCCACTTAGTGTTTTGATTTGTTTGCATGTAGATGGTGGTTTGAAGGTCAAGGAAAAGAAGGTCTAGAAGGTTCTAAGCGTTACTTAGAGTTCAAGGAAGAAGATTTATCAAGATTTTACAAGATATTTAATA
The DNA here is from genome assembly GCF_021521415.1 of Bidens hawaiensis. Lineage (NCBI taxonomy): Eukaryota > Viridiplantae > Streptophyta > Magnoliopsida > Asterales > Asteraceae > Bidens > Bidens hawaiensis. The sequence goes on along the minus strand of NW_027492610.1, from coordinate 361,373 downwards.
AAATAAAAAAAAAAGAAAAATCTCCTCCTAAAGGGTGCCGCGCCGAGCGACGGGGAAGGCTAGGCCGGTCGCGGGGCACCTAGGCATCCTGATCAGCCATATTTTGCAATTTAAGGCCCAGCTCGTTTATATATAAAGAGGGTTATAAACCTAAACGAAAAGATAACTTTTGGCAGCCGATTTGGAGAGAAGAAACCAAGGTTTTGAAGGGTTTTTGGAGGTTGATTGCATTAAAGATCATAGAGCTTTCATACGATTGTTCAAGGGTCGATTAAGAAGGGTTCTTTCGTTCTTTTTCATCATCTTTGTTCATTATCTATTATGAATCTCTTTTGTTTACTTGGTTTTAGTTATTTATCTTTGATTATGACTATGCTAGACTAGACTTCATGTCTACCTAGGTTTGATGAACATGTGTTGACTTGATTCTTGCTTTGGACAATTGTTTTGATTATGGATTTCATTATTTAATAGTAAAGACTTGATTTTTCTTTCATGATGCATATGGGTGTTTATTATCTTGATTGATTGTTAATTATAGCTTCACATAGATCTTTAATCTTTTGATTGTGTTCTTTAGATTTAGGATTTATGTTTAATCATTACTTGGTGTTTTGATTATTGTGATTGAATAGGCCTATTAGATCATAGAAGCTTGTTGATAGTTGGTTAGGGTTGTGAATGTCCTGGTAAATTCCAATAGCTGTAAGGTGAATAGTTGTTCATGTGTCTTGGTCAATTGCATGCTAGGATAGATTAGTGACAATATTCTTGCTTATTGTGTTGATCCTTGTTCATGATGTCGTGATAAGATTATCAAGTTATCTAGGGTTTAGTGTTTCGTAAGATTGCTTGCTTTAGATGCTATTAATTAACCCTACTTGATAACCGTGAGGAGATCGATATAACTGATTGCTTAATAATCTAATAATCATTCTTTGGGATTTCGTTTGATTCAGTTAAGGGTCCTTTAGGGTTTGTTAGATGAATATGTTTAGAAATCAGTTTCCATAATCATGTTATTTGTCCATTGCTTGATGATTGTTGATGCCTGGGATTCTTACCTAGGTTGATCCCTTCTCTGATTGGTTTCGATGTGTTTGTTTTCTAGTTTACTTGTTTATTTGCTTTCTTAGTTTAATCTTAGTTTAAAAACCCCCTTAAAACAATAATAATAAATAGTCGTGTCGTAAGTCGAGTCTAATTAGTTAATTAACGTAATTTATAGAGTCCTGTGGTTCGATATTCCGGACTTACTTAGCTTTAGTACAAGTGACCGGTTCACTTGCCGGTGTTTTGTGTAGTTGAGTCTTAAGTCTAGTTTTTATTACTTGTTTAGTTTAGTTAATATTTAATTGACTGTTTTCACCACATCAAGTTTTTGGCGTCATTGCCGGGGACTCTTGGCGATTGCGTTATTAGTTTTGATTGGACTTACTTTCTATATACGTGCTATTGCGTTTTTGCTTTTGAGTTTTTAGGGTTTTAGTTAATTAGCTTTTTACGTGTTTATTTTTATTTTTTTTATTGTGAGTCGTAGGTGTCTAATTGTCCGTGTTTTTTGCTTGTTTAGATTCTTGTAATTATGTGTGAAATTTGTAATGGACCTCACTTTACCATTAAATGTCCATACAATAGTAACCTTAATTGTGATACGTGTGGTGATCCTCATTTAACCTATGATTGTCCATATAAGGGTTCTAGCTTTATTTGTTATAGATTCTGTGGTTTTCATATGACTCGTGCATGTCCATATAATCGTACTAACCCCTATGTGCAGCAACAGTCTTATCTTTCACAGGGGTCCTCATCATATTATAATAAACCAGATCAGGGAAATCAATACAACCAAGGGCAAAGTTATGGCCAACATTCCGAGAGCAACCCCAACAGGGGTTTTGAGGTGTATTTGAATAAGATCGAGGAGTTGTTGACCCAACCATTGGAGAAAGATGCCCAATACCAACAAACATTAGCTGAACATGATGCTATACTAAGAAATCAAATTTCTGTTTTACAGGATCCAAGATGAAGTTAAAGAAATCTCCAGAAAACTGACAAAGGTGGAAGAAGGGCCAAAGCAGATCTCCCAATGCGTGTACGAGTCAGAGTGTGAATTTATTCGAGAAATCGAGGAGGAGAGTGTGCAGCTGGAGGAGCAACCGACACCTGGTTATAAGTATGATGCGGAAGGCAACTATTTGGGATACATGAATCAGTTGGGCAAGTTGTTCCTGACGTTTCCAGAAGAAGGGAAAGGGCCAATCATGGAATATGTAGATGAAGAAGAGGAGCTCGTCCCGGATACGGAGACACGAGTGGCTAATGAAGTCCCACCTCAGGTTTCACAGGTATGTGTTGCTAATTGTACTAAGTTTTTTAGTGACTCCGATGATGATTGTGACGAGGAGGAGTGGGCTGCATATCTGAGATCAATTATGGTGAAACCTGTGTTTGAGGAAGAGATAGAATTGAGAGAGTCACACTAGCTAATGTTTGGTGTTGAGGATATGGTTAAGGTTGATAATGAGCTTAACGAGGAAGATGAATTGTTGAATCTGTAGTTGGATGGATTGTCGGATTATGACGGGGAAGACACATTAGACGTTAATGAGGATGTTGCTTTTTTCGAGGCCCGACTTGTAGAGGATAGTGTAGATGAGGATGTGGTGTTAGAGGAAGAACACTATTTCCAGCCCGTGGACTGTGTTTTGAATGCTTATCGGGAATTAAAACCACGGGAGAAGGTCGAGGATGAGAAATTACCTGAAAACCAAACTTGCGTATATTTTAGGATATGGTCTACGAGACAGAAGAAGCCATTGAAATTCAAGAACGACCAGTCTTCTCGATACATGCCATGCATTCGGCTCTTGCCAGGTAAGTTTAAATATAGGTGGTATGACCCATTAATGATTTTTAATTCTTATTTAATTTTTTGTGGTTCCATTATTGATATATTACTGTTTGATAAATTACGGGTGGAACTGAACGGGTTGGACATGGTCCAGATCAAGGAGAAACCTCCTGATTAAGTTCAAGTGTGGGGAGGTTTCGCGGAGTTTGTATATTTAATCGAGTTACTAATGTAATTTTTGTAGTTCGTCTTGTTTTTGCGTTTTTAAGTTTTGCTAGTAGAGAGTTTGATTGAGCTAGAGAGACGATCCCCAAGGAAGAGTATAATGAAAAAGACAAGTGTGGGGATGGAGCAGCCGAGCCGTATACTTTTTATTTATTTATTTGCTGCTAATTATTCATGATTTATTCGTTGGTTGGTAAAATACTTTAATTGCATAATATCTATCGTTATGATAAGATACATTTTTTAGACATGTTTATTTGTTTTGTTTGGCCGCTTACGTTCGTGAGAGAAGGAGTTACCATTTGCTGAGCACGTTCGTAGTTGGAGAGCATTCCTGGAAGAAGACTTTGGCATCATGTTTCATGCGCATATTACCAGCTAAGTCTTTTCCATTATCTAGCATATTAACTTTTTTATTTTTTTGTTTTTATAATTTTTAGAGTCTTAGTTTTTGTGGTCCGACTTTATTTTATTTTGTGTTTTAAGTCGTCCTTATCCTTGCATTGAGGACAATGCATAATTTAAGTGTGGTGATAGGATATTTGAGTCGTAGTTTAATTTTTCTTTAAATGAAGAAAAATAAATAAAAAAAATAAAACAAATAATATATTTTTTTAAAAAAATTGAAAAATGTTTAAAAATGTCCCTTGAATCTAGTTTTTGTTTCGTTAAAGTGGGAGATGATGATATTTATCGGAAATTAGCTTTTCAAACTACTAATAATATGAGATAAATAATAGAAAACACACTTAACTTGGGATTTGTCGGTAGGCTCAGCCTTGAAAATGAAAGGGTAATTTGATAAAATGGTTAAAATGGAAATCTCTTGTGGGTAAAGCGTTTTGTCCGTGGAAGATAAGTAATGAAAGGTCGGGCCATACTCAAGTCTCAATTATTGGTATGAAAAGTGGAAATATTATAAGTTTTAAAAATCTGAATACGTTATCATATGATGCTTGGGTAGGTTTAACGTTAGAGTATGCCGTGTAGCCTGTGATATAAATCTTAAACTGCTTAGTTTTAGTGTTTTACACATCATTGGCGTATGGTTTTATAACCTTAAATCTTGTATTGATGGGATGCCCCGGGTCCGGAGACCATGGGTCTGTATGCAATTTATTCATCTGGGTATTCACAATTCCTAAGTGGGGTTGTGAATATTTAAAATTAAGCCTAAAAGAGCAAACCTTTATAAGTCTATAAACATGATCACAAGTGTACAAAAGTACAAATACATTACAGACTTGATCATCCATGCTGTTAGCCATGTGGGGTCCCCTTGCTCGCGTCTCATTACCATTAAGAAACGTACCACAAGGGACACGCTACATGTAAGCCCTACAGATGAAATTTTGCATACTCACCTACGGTGATGGTTTCGGGGTATTACTTGATAACGGGGGCATGTCATGCTGTGGGGAACACTAGCTATTAATTAATTGAACCTTAATAGTATCTAATGGCTGCTTGGTAGACTTTGATGCTTAAGCTTAGGTGGATAAACAATACCCTTGATCGTCTTAACTATTCATGAAAAAAAAAAAGAGAGCAACAAAAGTTTTAATTATGCTAATTTTGAGGTTAAGTCAAGTTGGGGTGGTCTGGTCCGGTAAAAGCTGAAAATAGGCGGGTCTTAATTGTGTAAACCACTGAGTAATATTATTGTCGGGTCTTATTTGTCCTGGTAAAGATTAAGGCATGAGTTTAATTGGACAACAATATCGGTGATCGCGGTTTTTGCGTTTTTCTAAGCTTTAAAAATTAACTTATATGTTTGTAAGACTATATTTTCTGATTCTGATCCAACTGCATCAGACTTTTTCAGGGACGAAAAAAGAGTAAGTGTGGGGATATTTGATATACGTCTATTTATACATTTCAAATCCCTTATAAAGTTATGTTTATTTAATGTTTTGAGTTTGGTTTAGTTCGTGTTTTGTTAGTCTTTTATTATTTAAGGTTTTGAGTCAAGTTATTTATAGTTATCATGTCTTATATCATTTGGTGTCTTGAACGTTAAATCTAATTCTTTCTATCATCTCATAAGAAGTTTAAGTTCGTTTTGCTCGTTAATAATTACATGATTATTCCACTTAGTGTTTTGATTTGTTTGCATGTAGATGGTGGTTTGAAGGTCAAGGAAAAGAAGGTCTAGAAGGTTCTAAGCGTTACTTGAAGTTCAAGGAAGAAGATTTATCAAGATTTTACAAGATATTTAATTAAAAAAAAAGGAAAATCTCCTCCTAGAGGGCGCCGCGCCGTGCGACGGGGAAGGTTAGGCCGGTCGTGGGGCGCCTAGGCATCCTGATCAGCCATATTTTGCAATTTAAGGCCCATCACGTTTATATATAAAGAGGGTTATAAACCTAAACGAAAAGACAACTTTTGGCAGCCGATTTGGAGAGAAGAAACCAAGGTTTTGAAGGGTTTTGGGTGGTTTATTGCATTAGAGATCATAGAGCTTTCATACGATTGTTCAAGGGTCGATTAAGAAGGGTTCTTTCGTTCTTTATCATCATCTTTGTTCATTATCTATTATGAATCTCATTTGTTTACTTGGTTTTGTTATTTATCTTTGATTATGACTATGCTAGACTAGACTTCATGTCTACCTAGGTTTGATGAACATGTGTTGACTTGATTCTTGCTTTGGACAATTGTTTTGATTATGGATTTCATTATTTAATAGTAAAGACTTGATTTTTCTTTCATGATGCATATGGGTGTTTATTATCTTGATTGATTGTTAATTATAGCTTCACATAGATCTTTAATCTTTTGATTGTGTTCTTTAGATTTAGGATTTATGTTTAATCATTACTTGGTGTTTTGATTATTGTGATTGAATAGGCCTATTAGATCATAGAAGCTTGTTGATAGTTGGTTAGGGTTGTGAATGTCCTGGTAAATTCCAATAGCTGTAAGGTGAATAGTTGTTCATGTGTCTTGGTCAATTGCATGCTAGGATAGATTAGTGACAATATTCTTGCTTATTGTGTTGATCCTTGTTCATGATGTCGTGATAAGATTATCAAGTTATCTAGGGTTTAGTGTTTCGTAAGATTGCTTGCTTTAGATGCTATTAATTAACCCTACTTGATAACCGTGAGGAGATCGATATAACTGATTGCTTAATAATCTAATAATCATTCTTTGGGATTTCGTTTGATTCAGTTAAGGGTCCTTTAGGGTTTGTTAGATGAATATGTTTAGAAATCAGTTTCCATAATCATGTTATTTGTCCATTGCTTGATGATTGTTGATGCCTGGGATTCTTACCTAGGTTGATCCCTTCTCTGATTGGTTTCGATGTGTTTGTTTGCTTGTTTTCTAGTTTACTTGTTTATTTGCTTTCTTAGTTTAATCTTAGTTTAAAAACCCCCTTAAAACAATAATAATAAATAGTCGTGTCGTAAGTCGAGTCTAATTAGTTAATTAACATAATTTATAGAGTCCTGTGGTTCGATATTCCGGACTTACTTAGCTTTAGTACAAGTGACCGGTTCACTTGCCGGTGTTTTGTGTAGTTGAGTCTTAAGTCTAGTTTTTATTACCTGTTTAGTTTAGTTAATATTTAATTGACTGTTTTCACCACATCAATCACGTAAATCAATTTGAAGATGGTTGGGAAGTACAAGAGTCACCCGTTAATCTGTCACACCACAACCTAAGGCGTAACATGCCAGGGCGCGACAATATTGTATCATGGATCAAAGGAAACTAATTTAAATTACACGTGTCAATATCTAAATTATTCTTTTCATACATCAAGTACGCAAAGCACAAACATTGTTCTCAAAAGAAATACATGACAATTTAATATTCAAAACACAAATCAATGACTCAAAAGTAACACGTTCTTTATTCATCATGCAACCTAAGGTATATTCTAAAACTTCAACACTTGTTTCATCCCAAAAAGTTTACCTGCGTCATGCGTGAATATATATATATTTTTCAACATAAAGTTGAGCAAGTAATCATAATTTTTGTATATAATAATATTGAAAATGACAATTGTTTGCGATAAACATGAATCACTACGACTAGAATAATAATAATAATATTGATAATTAAACTAATAATAAATTAAATTACTTTTTACTTTAAAACCCCACCGAATCTCGAACCCGTCATGGTGTTGTTATAATGAGTCCATACTAATTAATTAATTTTACCGTTAACAAATTAGGATCTCTTGTCGACATATCCTAAAGAGCTCGATCGCTTTTATTTTAAATTTTATCATCATCTCATCAATATTTCCACTCGATAAGGTAAGTAATTCACACCCCCCTTTTAATCATTTTACATTTTGTGGGCATTATGTGTTCACAAATTAAATAGCTTATCATTTTCACTACAATTCCACTATATGCGTAGATATGCATTTGCACAATTAGTTAATATGTGAGAATGTGACTATGTGTTTATTTTGAGTTATGGTTGTTGATATCTCATCCTCATCTTCCTTAGTATGATCATACGTTGCTGGAGTAACTCTACCAATTGGGATGAGGCAAATGGCCTTTTTATTATTATTGTTATGCTAGTTGTAGTGATTCATGTTTATCGCAAGGAATTGTCATTTTCAATATTATTATATACAAAAATTCTGATTACTTGCTCAACTTTCTGTTGATAAATATATATTTTCACGCATGACGCATGTAGTTTTTTTGGGATGAAGCAAGTGTTGAAGTTTTAGAATATACGTTAGGTTTCATGATGAATAAAGAACAAGCTACTTTTATGTCCATGATTTGTGTTTTGGGTATTCGATTGTAATATATTTTTTGGAGAACAATGTTTGTGTTTTGCGTACTTGATATATGAAAAGAATAATTTAGATTTTGAAACGTGTAATTTAAATTAGTGTCTTTTGAGCTATGATACAATATTGTCGTGCCCCGGCATGTTCCGTCGTTGGTTGGGGTGTGACAAATTGGTATGAGAGCCGAAGGCTATAAGATAGGTGGTTAGACGTAACCACCTACTTGTTTAAAATTTTGTACATAGCCTAGCATATTTAAATTGTTTATCATATTCAGTTGTACACAAAAGCACACTTATTCCGAGGCTATGCCTCACTCTCAAAAAGTATTTTCAAAACTCTAGCACGATTTTTAATCGAGAAATTCCTTAAGATATCTCACCTTTTTATTCCCCTCTCCTTGGGGATGATTTGTGTGACGGATATGTAGTAACGGTAAGGGGGGACACACTTGTTCACTGAACCCTTGACACCAATGCTTGCGAGCCTAAGGAAGGGCAATAGATAATGAAGAACCATAAGACTGGATTACCGAGGATGCCTGTGACCATAAGAAATCGCGGAGCCACCCATTAATAGTAATAGAACTCTGCACAAAGTTTCCTCCTGTGATATGAGTTACTACTCCTTGATTGCTTATACTGCCCCAAACATCTGACTGCATTTTCCAACTGAAATAAAGTATGACCACTGAAATTGAATTGTACATCCAGAATAGTCCTAAGAAGATATGGTCCCAAGCTGATACTTGACATGTCCCCCATCCCCCTTCCCGGCCCATCACAAGGAAAACGAAACCCAAGATTTGATTTATCCGGTATCAAACGGGAGCTATGAGCAAATAGAACACCTTTCAGAAGTATCAGTACCGACACATGAATCGTAAATGCATGAATGCGATGTACCAAAAAATCAGCAGTTCCTAATGGAATAGGTAACAAAGCTACCTTGCCTCCCACTGCTACAAAATCACTGCCCCCAAGTTAAACTGGTGCTTGCTGTTTCACTAGGAGCCATTGCACCGGGTGCTAAAGCGTGGGTGTTTTGTATCCATTGATCAAAGAAGGGTTGCAATTGGATAGCGGTATCTGAAAACATCTTGAGGGCACCCTAAAGCACTCATGGTATCATTATGAATATACAAACCAAAAATGTGAAAGCCTAGAAATATACACACCCAGTTGAGATATGATATGTTTGCATTGCGATGCCTAAGAACATGATCTAACAGATAGTTGTATCGAGTAGTTGGAGCATAGTCTCTTACCATAAAAATGGCTGCATGCGCAACAGCACCAACTATGATAAATCCACCAATCCAAATATGATGTGTGAACAATGACAGTTGTGTACCATAGTCAGTAGCTAGATATGGATAAGGGGGCATGATATACATATGGTGAGCTACAACAATGGTTAAAGAGCCTAACATAGCCAGGTTAAGAGATAGTTGAGCATGCCATGACATTGTTAGGATCTCATATAGGCCTTTATGGCCCTGGCCCCGAAAGGGTCACTAATGAAATACCACATTTTGAAGTCCATTTACTCCGAAATTTAGGCAAAAATGGAATTTTAGTGCTGGGATCTTGGGTGGAAACATGTGATGTTTTAGTAGGTAAATTAACGCCCCAAATGGTGAATGAATCATCTTATGCACCGGAACATAGATTTTTACGAACCATACTTGGCATGCGGGTATATACTTCAAAAGAACACAAAGTGGTGACAAAACGTATAACTTGTACAAATCTTTCCATTTTCCAACTTGATCCAATCCATTCGTTCATAGAGCTATTTACTCGATTGCAGTCATTTTTGGAACACCTCTAACAGAGGGACAAATAGTCAATTTTGAAAGAACTTATTGCCAACCTCTTTCATATATGAATCTATCTGATTCAGAAGGGAAGAACTTGTATTAGTATCTCAATCTCAGTTCAAACATGGGTTTGATTCACACTCCATGTTCTGAGAAATCTTTATCATCCGAAAGAGGAAAAAACAGAGTCTTTGTCTAAATAAATGCATTGAGAAATGGCAGATGTATAGAACTTTTCAACGAGATAGTGCTTATTCAACTCTCTCAATATGGAATATATCCAAACATATATGCAATGGTATTAACTTCGACAGGGTACATATATCTAAAGTTTTTATTTTTAGATACTTTTTCAGACCTATTGCCGATACTAAGTTGCAGCAAAAAATTTGTATCCATTTTTCATGATATTATTCATGGACAGATATATCATGGTAAATTCTTCAGAAAAAATTATGTCTTCCAAAATGGAATCTGATAAGTGAGATTTCGAGTAAGTGTTTCCATAATCTTCTTCTGTCCGAAGAAATGATTCATCGAAATAATGAGCCACCATTGATATCGACAAATTTGACAAATTTTCGAGGGTTTCTCTTTGCAATCCTTTTCCTTCTTGTTGCTGCATATCTCATTTGTACACATCTTCTCTTTGTTTTCTGGGCCTCTAGTGGGTTATAGACAGAGTTTGAAAAGGTCAAATCTTTGATGATTCCATCATCTATGATTGAGTTGCGAAAACTTCTGGATAGGTATCCTACATCTGAACTGAATTCTTTCTGGTTAAAGAATCTGTTTCTAGTTGCTATGAAAAAATTAAGAGCTTCTCTAAAACTGCGATACCCGGTTGCCTTCCTGGAGTGTTCGATGAGGGTGCGAAACTTATTAAGCTAAAGCACATCACACCAAACATCCACGAATCTACTACCCTCATTGTATCAAATGTGGTCACCCTTAATTTATAACTGAATTCACGGTGGTTCGTGGCTAAAATCGGTTTTTCCACATTGTGTTTTAGTTGAATAGATGGGTGAAGTATGTAATTACGGTGTTGTTCCCGAATTACTTCAACTGTCTACCTCAGTACCCCTCAATTCGATTTTAATTGATTTTGGGGATTTTTACATATATCCCTTCCTTAAGGCTCTTAACTACATATTTCCCCAATATTAAAATCCTAATTACATATTTACCCTTTTGACATACAATTACTCTTCTACCCTTTTGAATTTACAACTCCAACTGAAAAAGAACAAAAGTCTTCCATTCACGCTTTAGAGATTGACCACGATATAAGGAACAAAGCAGTAGTACGCGTCGGCTTCCGGCAGCAATGACTTCGGCTCCTCCGGTGTTCGATCTCAGTAGCATCCGTGAAGTTGGATGTCTTTGTCAGTCGATTTTTCCGTCTGGTAAGTTCACTTTCTGATGATATTTTATGGTTGATGCAACCCTAGTTCATTTTTTTATAATCTCGACCCCTTCTTTCTTGATCTGTTGACATGCTCTTTGAAGGTATTAACCCGCTTCTACATTCTCTTTGATTTAATCTTGGTCAATCACACCACCTGTGGGGTTTAAGGTTAGGAAGAAAAATCATTCCTGCTATTGTTGTTATATGTATCAAATGGTTCAAAACTGCTGCAAGTTCTAGTATATCTTTTTTTTTAATTGAGATGGCATGTGAGTTCAATAATGATAATGTTGAGTTTTTTCTTTTCGTTAAGGGAATGCATGTAAATACTTCTTTAATTATTTCATTAAGGGTAAAGTAGTCTTTTAATTGGTTATTTTTAATGAAATGGGGAGATATGTAATATAAGTGGTTTAGGGATGGGAAATATGTAATTAGATTTATAGGTTGAGTAAATATGTAATAAGGAAGATTAGGAAGGGGATATATGTAAATACCCATTGATTTTGTTTATTTGGTGCTCGATATATTTCATTTTGTTGGAAGGACCCATGGTGGTTCATGAAGCCCTAACCAACAAATGAACCCATATATCCCATTTTAAGTGATATTATTATTCTTCTTCTTCTTCTTCTTCTTATTATTATTATTCTTATTATTATTATTATTATTACTATTATTATTATTATTATTATTATTATTATTATTATTATTATTATTTTCTTCTCATAATGTTAAAGATAATGAAATGTTATATAATCAAGTCTCATAAGTGATGAAATTCTAAATCTTAACCGCAATCTCAACCTCAAATTGTTAATAAACTTCATAAGTTTCAATTTATGCAAACTCATATATTTACAACACTTAACCGAGTCTCATTAAATTTTACACATATTACCCTTGCAATATGACTTCTCGCCTCATCAACCGTAATCGTCACAATGAAACTCTGGCTGTAGGCCATAGCATGTCATCCCCCATTTATAAGGGAATTGTGGAATCCCTTCCAACAATCATCTCTTAGCTCCAAACCGCGAATGCTGCTGCCTCACCTGTGAATCCTAACCCAACTTCTTGCTTCTAGGAATTCACGAGTGCAAACCCAACCAATTAAGTTGGGCCCGAGGGTGCTACCACCCTCCTCCAATGGTTCGAACATATGGTTAGTGTGTTTCTCCATTGTGCATGTCCGGAAGACAAAAAGACCACCTACGTCTTAAGAGTCTTCAAATAGAGTGCCCTGACTAGGTGGAATGGTAAAAAGTACTCTCTTGGGGATGAGGTTGCCATGGCTTTGCCGTGGGACAATCTCAAGAAACTCATGCTCGAAAGTACTGCCCAAAAATCCAAAATATGAACTCCGGAAGTTGGAAGAGAAGATTTGGAACTTGAAGCAAGAAGGAGTTGATAATAACACTTACAATGATCGATTCCATGAATTGAGCCTCCTCATCCCGCATATGGTCACTCCTTTGAGTGGCCCATTTATAAGTACATCTCGAGTTCCCTAAGAAAATCCAAGATTCCGTTATGATCCATGATCCGAAAATCCATCTTGACGCCATCACTCCAGCCGATACCCTCACCGAGAACCACTTTAAGGCCGGGACCTTGATGCGTAACAGTTCCAAGAAACCCAATGATAAGCCCACACCCTAGCCCACTAAAGATTCCAAGCCCGAATCCCCTATGCCCGAATCCTTCAAGCACAATAATCACAACAACTCTTCCCATTAAAACAACAACAAGAGAAAGCTCAACTCCCAAAACTATGGCTTGGCCAAATCGCTAGCCCAACAAGACCCTCAAAACAAGAAGCCCTACACCGGCCCATAACCATATTGAAACACTTGCCAACGCCACCATCCAGCCTAATCCATTTATCGGTGTGCGGCAATTGCCACCGGTTCGGCCACCTTACCCAATATTGTCAAGAAGCATCTCATGTGCAAGCTTCTCCATCGCGGTTCGCACCATCAAACCAAACCAACCGAGCCATCCCTCGTGCTCCATTCATTAACCCCGTTAGGGCTTGTTACAATCGCGCTGACCCAAATCACCTCCGTAATGCGTGTCCTCGACTCATTCAAGTCCGCCAAGCCTATGTTGCACCACAACCCTACAACACCTACTACGCCTATCAAGTGCAAGCTTATCAACCCCAAGTACCCCAACTCATGGATCCTCCAAATCTTCAAGACCAACCGATGGTCATGCAAGCCTATTAGGCTCCAACCCCTCAAGCTTCGACTTCCCAAACCGAAGCACCTCAAGGAACTCAAGGGCAAGCTTTCACCATCAATGCTCACCAAACTCGTAACTCGAACGATGTGGTGAGCGACACGTTTCTAGTTAATAAGCACCATGCTTCGGTGTTATTTGATTCAGGAGCCGATAAGAGCTCTATTTCCTTTGATTTTGAATACGTACTTGATGTGCCCTGACTTAGGGCTGTAAGTGAACCGGTCGTCCGTTCGACAAGATGTTCGTTTATGTTCGTTCGTTTAATAAACGCACCGGAAATGGACAAAAACATTTCATTCGGTAAGCTTAACGAACGAACACGGTCAAGGGACAGTCCGTTCAATAGTGTTCGTGAACGTCTGGTAACGTTCATATGAATATGTCCGGTAATGTCCGTCCTGTAACGTCTGTCTAGAATCGTAGGTGTTTAGATCTATCCAATATTGTAATTTAATTGTGGAATTGCTAGTGTTATTAATCACACTTTTGTATTACTACATATGTTGGATATCTGTTATAGTGATCCACTTTATTTTAATATATTAAGTGTTAAGTATATCTGGATGTTATATGGTGTAATTCCAAATTTGTAGGTGAAGTTGTTTTAGATTTATGTTTGGAATTAATAAGTAACCGTTTATATTTGTCAATTGGTATCCGTTGTCCATTAATGTTCACATGTTTGTTTGTCCATTAATGTCCGTTAGTGTTCGTTTGTTGATTATTGTCCGTTAACATCCATTTACAATATTAACGGATGGATACGGACAAACTCAATTTCTTAATGGACGGACACGGACGTGACATTTCGTTGGGTAGAGTGTTTGTAAACCGTCCATTTGTCCATCAAAAGCTTAACGGACGTACACGGACATGCTCTCGTCCGGTCCGGTTCGGTCCGTGTACACCCCTATGCCCTGTAGTATATTATCTAAGCCCTTCACGGTAGAGATAACCAATGGTAGTTCAATCACTATTAACCCCGTCATTCGGAATTGCATGCTTACTCTCAATGGGCAAAAGTTTTCTATTGACCTTATCCCTATGAAAATGGGTATCTTTGAAGTCATCGTTGGTATGGATTGGCTCTCTCTCCATCATTCCAAAATTCTATGTTTTGAGGAGCTCATTCGAATCCCTATCGATGGGGTGTGATTCTAAACGTTCTCGGAGAAAGACCCTTCTCAAAGCTAAACCTCATGTCGTGCTTAGAAGCCCAACGTTACTTACACAAGAAGTATATCGCTTTCTTAGCCCATGTCACCACAAAATTCGATAAAGAAAAGAAACTTTCTGACATCCCAATTCTTTGCGACTTCCCCAAAGTCTTTCCCGATGACGTTTCCGGACTCCCTCCCGTCCTTCAAGTGGAGTTCCGTATTGATCTCATGCTCATATCAAACCCCATAGCCAAAGCACCTTAACGTATTGCACCTTCCAAGATGCAAGAACTCTCCAACCAAATCTTAGAACTAATGGACAAGGGTTTCATTCATCCGAGTTTGTCTCCATGAGGCGCACCTGTCTTGTTTGTCAAGAAGAAAGACGATACTCTTCGTATGTGTATGAATTACCGCGAGCTTAACAAGCTTGCTATCAAGAAACTTTATCCCCTTCCGTGTATCGATGATCTTTGCAATCAACTCCAAGGAACCTCATATTTCTCCAAGATTGATCCCCAGTCGGGTTATCACCAACTCCGTGTTCTCCAAGACCACCTTCCGTACTCGTTAGGGCCACTGTGAGTTCCGAGTTATGCCTTTTGGGTTAACCAATGCTTCCGCAGTTTTAATGGACCCTATGAATCGTGTTTGTAAACCGTACCTCGATAAAAGCGTGATAGTTTTCATCGAAGACATTTTGATATATTCTAAATCCGAGACCGAGCACAAAGACCATATGCATGCCATTTTTGAGTTGTTACGAAAGGAACAACTTTACGCTAATTCTCTAAATCCGAATTTTGGCTAAAGCAACTTCAATTATTGGGCCACATCGTCAACGATAAGGGTATTCACGTTGAACCCGTTAAAATCGAGGCCGTTAAAAATTGGAAGACCCTATCCTCTCCAACGGAGGTTTGTTCATTTATTTGTTTAGAGGGGTAAGACTGTCGTTTTATCCGCTACTTTTCGAAGATTGCTTCACCCCTTTCCGCACTAACCCACAAAGGGAAAGTTTACGAATGGGGTTATAACCAAGAGGAAGCGTTTCAAACTCTAAAGGACATGCTTTACAATGCTTCAATCCTTGATCTTCCAGAGGGCAACGACGATTTTGTTGTCTTTTGTGACACTTACCTCCAAGGTCTCGGTTATAATCTTATGCAACGAGACAAGGTCATTATTTACGTTTTGCGTCAACTCAAGGTTCACAAGAAAAATTACACGACACACGATCTCGAACATGGTGCGGTGGTTGTTGCCTTGAAAATTTGGAGACACTACCTTTATGGCACGAAATGCATGTTCCTTACCAACCATAAAAGTTTACAACACATTTTCGACCAAAGGGATCTCGATATGAGACAAAGACGTTGGGCCGAATTGTTAAGCGATTACGATTGCGAAATTCTCTACAACCTCGGGAAAGCGAACGTCGTGGCTGATGCTCTAACTCGTATGAGTCATATAAATCCATCTTGCTCAATTGTGTCACAGTACAATCCGACCTTCATTACCGCATCTTCGACGCACAACACATCTCCGTCACCAAAGATAACGTATACGGCGAGATGTCGTGTGGCGCCTAACTCCAACATGAAACCAAATTTAACGACTTACTCTATTATTTGAACAGTTAATGGGTTCCCGATCATGACGATCTTCACATGTTCATCCTCTATGAAGCTCATATGTCACGATACTCTATTCATCCCGGTGCGTATAACATGTTTGCTGATCTTCGTTCCATGTTTTGGTGGCCGGGAATGAAGAAAGATATAGCAGTATATGTATCTAAAGGCCTCACTTGCTCTAAGGTTAAAGCCGAGCATCAAAATTCATTTAGTTTGGTCGATCAACCTCCAGTTACCATTTGGAAATAGGACGATATACTCATGGATTTTGTTTACTCAAAGCCACATAGATAGCATTTAGGTGATTGTTGATCAGTTGACCAAGCCGGCTCAATTCATACCTTTTTGAGAAAAGTCCTCAATAAGCAAATTAGCCCGATACTATGTCAAGAACATTATTTGCCGCCATGGAACACCTTTTACCAGTATCTTTGATTGTAATGGTCGGTTTACCTCTCATTTTTGGAGTTCATTGCAAACCGCCTTGGGTACCCATATTGATCTAAGCATCGCTTACCACTCACAAATCGATGGTCAATCCGAACGAACAATTCAAACTCTTGAAGACAAGCTCCAGTCTTGCATATTAGACTTTGGTGGAAATTGGAATTTCCACTTATCACTTGTAGAGTTTTCCTACAATAATACTCTTGAGCTTGTTCAAGAAACTTCCGTCCGGATCACTCTTATTTGTCAATATCTTTTTGCCTTTCGTAGTCGTCAAAAGAGCTACGCTGATAAGCGCCGTAAACCTCTTGAGTTTAATGTTGGTGATCGAGTTCTCCTTAAAGTATCTCCTTGGAAAGGGGTAGTCCGCTTTGGTAAAAGAAATAAGTTATCTCCTTGTTTCGTTGGCCCGTTTGAGATCATTGAAAGAGTTGGTAGAGTTGCGTATCGTCTCGATCTCCCTAATGAGCTCTCCAGTGTTCATCCAACTTCTTACGCTTCAAATCTCAAGGAATGCTTAGCCGAGGGGAACCTCCACATAACCCTCGACAAAGTACAAATTGATGAATCTATGTGCACTATAGAGAAACCTATTGAGATCATGGATCATATGGAAAAAGAAATCAAGCGTAGTCATATTCCACTTGTCGAAGTTCGCTGGGAGTTTAAACGTGGTCCCGAGTTCACTCGGGAGCGTGAAGACCAAATGATGACCAAGTACCTGCACCTCTTCGTTAAGGCTTAATCTCTAATTTCGACGAATTTTCTATAATTAGGGAATGCTGTAACATTTTGGGTTTTCATTTTTTCTTGTATTTGTGATCGTTACCTGACCTGTGTTCATATTCGGGTATTTCTAATAATAAAAAATCCTACATTTGTTTAGTATATTTTTATTTTATTTATTTTTTAATTTGATCAATTATAACTATGAGAAATGTGCAAAATATACCCCTGTAGTTAACTTTATTCCACTTATGTACCCACCACCAAATCTAGGGTCCAAGTTGCAAAATAATCAAATCTTTCCCTCCTTCCTTCTCCCTCTCCCATCGCCTACAGTATCCACCCCAACTTTCTTGAGCCTTAGTTTTCGACCATAATAAATGAGTTTGACCTTGCTAAATCAGTTATTAACAAAAAAAAGGAGACAATTGGCACTATAATATTGGTAAATGACCACTAAATGACAACAAATTCAATTAATTAAAAACTGTTGCCTAATCGGACTTGTTAGTCTATATATACCAAGCCATAACTCAATTAAACTTGTCCACACCATATCTGCAACATCACAAATATAAACCCTAATGTAATTTCAATATACAAAGCTGTTAAAGAGCTAATCGAGATCAAGTTAGAGCAGTGAGCCTTGTTACGCGTTCATATGCAATTCATTAGTGTTTCTGGTAACTGATAGATGCATTCAAGTCGTTTTTCAACAATTAGCGTTATTCCCAACTCAATTTTAATAAACATCAAACAATTAAACTGATTTTAAAACTAGGGTTTGACCTTGATTTGGGGAAGAACTGAACTTTGTGCATTTATTTAACTGTCTCCATGATAGTAACAAATAATAGAGCTGGTCTGTTGGTCCATGTACATGCGTTAGTCACCTGAACCGGCCTAGGGTGCGGGTTCGAGTCCACCCAATTTTTGAGTTTTATTTTTCTAAAATTCATTTTTAATCATTCTGTTTATTTTTTATATATATACAACACTAAATACATATTATTTTTACGAACCGAACCTCAGATTATTATTTTCTTGTTTTTGAACCTTGTTGAACCCGTCTCGGATCTAGCCGTGTTGATACATCGATTATATAATATGAACATGAATACTTTAAATACGGTTTATTGATAAATATTGGATAAATTACATAATAAGTTATGGAGAGGATAAATAATAGATCTAGGACCTCACACCTCTCATATGTGTGATCTATCTTAATTATGAGCATGGATTAGCCTATTTATAGCCAATATGCTCCAGTTCGTTAATTTAGACTAATTCGTTATATCTTCATAACGAATTAGACTCCATTCGTTATGATTCCATAACGAATGATGATAACTTAACGAACCATCCTCCATTCGTTATATTACATAACGAATGGGCTTATAAACTTAACGAACTAGCCTAGACTATAACGAATGGGCCTCATTCGCTATACAATCCATAGCGAATGGGCCATTTACATTAAATATTCAATCTAGACTATCTATAATTTATTCGGTCGCTACGGACACCAAAACCGTGCACTAACAAACCTTATTTTATAGTTAATCCATAATATATATATATATATATATATATATATATATATATATATATATATATATAATAGGGTGAGGTTATTATAAAATGTAGAAAATGTCTAAGAATTGAAGGAAGAGTTCTTGACCATTGGAGGTGGTGATCCAATGGTCAAGATGGAAAGATGATCTAATCTATGGAGTGGTATATTTTTATACTTGTTTTATAACACTCTAGGGACATAATCGTCAAATGCGTTATATTATATATAGAAACTATCAATCTGTAATTAATCATTTTAATTCTCATAGAATAGATAAAATCAAAATTTCAATAAAACACACACACACACACACACACTTTACCATAAAAAAATAAACACACACAAATAAACAACTAAATATTTAAATAACCTTGTGTCGTCATTTGATCATCACAACGGTCGGTCCCAAAATTGATCACTCAAACTCACAATAAATGTTACAACCCACACAGTAACTGTGTCGACAAGAAGGTTGATGACTTTGCTATTTAGGTTAAGAACAGATGTTTGTTAACAACAGAATCACTAACAAACACTATTTGTTACTTAAAGACTATTAAATGTAACAAACACAAGCAATAACTCAAAAGATTTCCATTTATAGAAAGGTTTCATACAAATGTAAATCGATTAGGGTTTCTTGTAAGGAATGTTTATCTGTACTAATCTTAGGACAACAGTCACACTCAATCAGGAATATTTGTTAGGTCTGAAAAGTGTAAAGTGGCAAAATCTGTGGTAGGCGTGCCCTAAAATATTCTATTTATAGGCCTGCCACCACCTGACAGCTGTAATTCATTTTTTAGAAATCCTAATGATTTGTACATAATCATATAACATATTACAAAACATTCTAAGTGTAAAACATGTCTTCGGGCACACTTTGTGTCATTTGTCTTCTTCGAGCATACCTGGTAACCTTGAAGAGCGCTGGTAAACAGTTCTCCAGATAGACTTTACTTAGAGTATTTTCCTTAGAAAATACTCACCTAGCATACTTCAATCTTCTTAACCATAGCAACTTTTCTCGATATGGTCCTACGTGCAAACTGTTCTTCATGAATCCCTTCAACTCTTTGTCAAAGAATAACTTATTAAACCCATAGAGAAGAGGTCTAAAGTCTGGGTCCCCTCGATCACCCTACCTTGAACCTGAACTGGTCAACTGTTTGACTTGTGCTGGTAGCACTGTAGCTTGCTCGGAGTTGAACCTTGCTGGAGAAAGTACTTAGAATATTTCTTGATCACTTTCAACAAGCATGCTCGGACTACTGTTTATTAATCAAACCTTGCTAGATCTTCCAAATACTTGGCTTCAAGAGCTTGGTTTAGTCAAGGGTTTGCGAGAAAGCAAACTGTGCTCGACTTGAAGAACACCTTTGCTAGACAAAGTGAACCCTGCTCGGATTATCACTTAAGAAGACTTTAAGAAGATAACCTTGCCCGATAGGCAAATACCTTGCTAGGACGAGTAAAACCTTGCTCGGATGTCCAAGTGTGCTCGGTATCCATACTTAGCCATTTCTGAGGAGTGTTGAGAAGATTCCAATCTCCCTTAAGTCATATCATGTAAAATCTTTTACTCAACAATCTCCCCCTATATTGGAACACCTCAGCTGACCCAAAACACCTCTAAGGTTACATACACTTAGTAAAAAATACACATCAAAATCAAATTACTTATCAAAATCAAAAGATTACATAGTTGAAAATTTTTTCCAGTGGACATTACAAAGCAAACCATAATGCTAAAACAAAGTCTTCATTTCCTTGCGTTGTGGGCTGCTTTTCTTCGATCAACTATTACAGATCCTGCCTTTTGCTTGAATATAGATAATAGTTGTTGATGAGGATGATTATCAGAAAATGTCATGTTCATTATGTCCCTTAAATCCTCATTATGTAGAAAGGTCATATCACCACCATTTCTGATAATACCCAAAATCAGTCCATCGGAGTTGCGAAGAATGTAGTGGTCTTCGTTACTGTTGTAGTCAATTTGAGTAATTCTACCATTCTTCTGCACTTTGTGGTCAGGTCTTGTCATCCGTCTTCGCATACTGATGCACGTGTTCAAGTTGGACAGTGGGTTCACGTCTCTGGCTTTTGAAAGGTAGCCAAATTCAGCACTTCTTATGTCACTTATACGCTTGACTCTTCTGTTATATTCTTGCTTAGTCAGCTTCCACTTCTTCCCTTTATTCAACAGTGGAAAATTCTTCTCAGCTTCACCCTTCAAATATTTTGACAGTTTATTTTGTTGTCTCCCAGCCATCTTGTTTCTATCATGGTAATCATACAGATCAAGATTTGCCATTATCTCAAACTGCTCTCTCTTATAATCAGCAAAGTCATCTTTGAAAATAATCTCTCTTAATTCTATGCTTTGCATTATCACCTTCAAAGTATGAGAGACAAAGTCATAGTAGAGTGTCATTGGTAAGTCCACATCAGTTTGTGGCCTTTCCTCCCTTTGAGTTCCAGCTCTTCTAGGCTCACTTCTGGTTGTTGAGGTGTGTCTCCTTGAAGTAGAGGGCCTTGTTGGAATGGACTTTATTGGTTTGATGGCCCCTGTGATTCCAAATTTCTTCTTATACATCTCAACTACCAACTCAGTAGGCATAATCATCAAATCAACAATATTTTCTCCTCCATCCCTGAATAATCTTCCAATCATATCCATAATCTTGTCATCTCTAAGCTGACCAGCTGGTACAAATCGTCCAGCTACAAAACTCCTGGGGTTCACATCTTCTGTCAGAAGTTTCTCCCAACGTGTAGTTTTGATTGCCTTCGGTGACTTTTGTGTGTTCTCGGGCATTCTTGATTTTTCTAGGGCAACTATTATAGGTTCTCGGCCAACATCCCTTGTTCTCAGGAAGATTCAGGTGTTCTCGGTCTCTATTCAAGTGTTCTCGGCCAGTTCTCAGGGTTCTCGGGTTTCATTGGGGCAAGATTATCTTTGGATTGTTTACTTGGACTATAGATTAAAATGGAACAATTAACTAATGCATCATCAAATGCTGCTTACATCAAGATTTGGATTCCATCATGGGAACCGCTACTCGTGTACCCCGTTTACTGCCTCAAGAGGGGTTCGCCGAGTGGAAGTTCAGATTCGAGAAGTATGTGAAGATGAAAGATGCAAAAATTTGGAGAAGCATCGGCTGGGTTGCTCAAAAGATCACTTATTGAAGGGAAAATACTGATGAGGTGGTCGTAAAGCCTGTCGATATGTACGTCGCCGCAGATTTTGAAAATATTGAAGAGGATGAGAAGGCTCTTGCTACCTTAACAAAGGCACTTTCACCTGAAATTGCCTTGGGATTCAAAGAGCTGCAGTCTATAAAAGCATTATGGGAAGCTCTTATTGAGGTGTATGAGAGAAATGAGGATATGAGAATAAGCCTACAAGATATGTTACGACAAAATTTTATCATGTTCAATCATGAGCTGGGAGAGTCTTTGGAGACACAACATCAATGATTTATATCATTGGTCACTGAAATACGATCTTCAAACATAAACCTAACATATGTTGAAACAAATAATAAGCTGATCAACTCCCTGCCATAAAGCTTGGACATGAATGTTGCAGTGATCAAGAAAACAAAGGATATGGCCAGGCTAACTTTGTCAGAAGTGATGGCAATCATTAAATCCTGTGACATGGATGATAAGCAGCGTGTGCCATAAATCATGCTAGCTCCTACAATGTAGCTGGCTGCAAGGTTGCTTCTAATAATTCTCTCATCATCCTCTCAGGGTCAATATACTCAGCTACATCAATCTCAGAACAACTTCTCAATGTTTAGGTATGCTCAAGGTCAATTCACTCAGCCACTACCACAATATACTCCTGTGTTCTTTCAACAACCTGGTCCTGTAACTAAACCTCAATCAACTGTTGGATCTTTGAGTCAGTCTCCCACCCAGGTTCGCATTATTTCAAATGAGACTCAAGAAAACATTACGTTGATGGAAAGTTTCATGAACTGCTACAATGTCTTTCTAGCTGGAAATCTGGTCCAACCAGTTGTAGTTGCTAAGCTAGATCAAATCCATCTGATTATTGGAGGAAATGGATATCTCTTGACAAATAGCCATGACAGTGTTTAGAGCAAAGAAGTTTACCAAGAGAACATGCAGAAACAACTGGAATATGCCAGCTAACCAGAATGTGGTATTTAATAAAGACACTCTGAGGTGTTATTACTGTCACGAGCCGTATCACTTCGCTCATGAATGTACGAATCCAGCCAAGGAGGGAAACATGGAAAGAGCATTAGTTCCGGTGAGTAGTGCAAGAGGAGAGAATACAACTGGTTCAAATGAGGGTGAGCGGGGATTGGTGGCTCAACAGTTTTCTTGGAATGACTAGATGGCAGCTCTCAACATCAGAAATCGGACTGCTAATTTTTCCCGGATTGATGTCACTAAAGAAGAAAATGATGCAGAGGAACCTGTTAAGAATATTCAGTTTTCCTTCATGGCCTTCACTTCTCTAGCTCATTCGAGGTAAGTTCTGAACTATGTTCTCAGTCTTGCGTTAATAAGGTAGATTTCTATAAATCTCACAATAGTAATATGATTAGAGAAATGGAGGGAATAAAACATGAATATTTCACCCTTAAGAAACTAGAAAAGGCTTTAAAAGAAAAACTAGAGGCACAACAAAAGGATTTCTTAGAACTATAATCCGATTTTAGCATAAAATGCTGCCATCACTTAGATGCAAACCAGAAAATTGCTGAGCTAACCATCTAGTTAGAAGCCTCTAAGTTGGAGATTGCTAAGTTAACTAATAAATTTGAAAATGCTGAATTTAATTTTAATAAATTCGATGTCTTTAGTGCTGTTGTTGAGTTAATGATTGAAAAACAATTAAAATGGAAAGAAAACAAGGGAGAGGGTGTTGGGTACAGTGTGGTTCCCCCTCCATATAATGATAACTACATTGGACTCCCTCTTAACAAAGAAGAGGAAGAAACGAAAAAGTTCATGCTGTATGGTAAGCCGACTTCTAATGGCAAAAGTGCTCTAGATTCAATCAACGCTACTGAATCAACCTCAAGGGTGAATGACATGTATTTGCTTCACGTGCAGATGAAGTAATTTTTGAGTATTGGACTGATGAGGATGATGATTTATCTGATTTGAATAATAAAGACATTAATTCTAATGTTTCGTTAAATTTGCCTGTTTTGAACTCTGTTGCTACAAATGTTTGTGTGGGCTCTGCTTTTAAGAGCAAATAAAATTGTGCGGTTGATTTTGCTAAAACTTTTAAAAATGGCAGTGTGGATTCGAATAAATCTGATAAAAATAAAAGTTTGCATAAATCTTTATCACCTAAGTTTTTAAAAAAAGAAAGTTCACGTATTCACAATTGTGATAAATCAAGTGCTAAGTCCAAAGCGGGACAAAATGGCTCACACAACCGAACAAGACCATGATTTGACCACAATAATTTTTATGTTTAAAGACAAACGTGTTTTAATTCTGGCATTCCTCGTTACATTGCTAGAAATTGCCCACACCATCCTTATGCCCCATACTATGGATATCACTAGAGGAATATGCATCGAGATACCTTCCATAAATTTAATTCTAATAAATCAAGGTATTATAAGTCAAATCCCTCTGACGATGATTGGAAATGAAACAACGCTGGTAGATTGAACTCCCATCAGACTAAGCCTTTTTGACGTGTGTCTAATGAATGACTTTTCTATGGAACTAACAACTAAGCTTTAAATTTATAAAACGATCTCCTAATGAATCCACACACAACCGGCAAGTGTACCGATCACAAGTAGTATAGACCTAAAAAGTCCGAGTATCGAACACAAGGACATGTGAGAACGCTTATGATTACTAAACCCTAGACAAGACCTTCCTAAGAATAATATTTTTTTTAATTTATTTTTAATAAATAAATTACTTGACCTGAGTTACTTTAACTAAATTAATTAACTTAACTTAAATTAACTTGACGAAACACTTAATGAAATTTAGAACAAATGGAGAAAACATCTACCTATGCAAGAACCATATTGAAGGTCTAACAAGCTAATGGATTGAATGATCTCACGACACTGGTACCTAAAGATGACACAACTAAGGTTTGCTCAAGAAAGCTAGATCACCTCTCGGTCTCACTAACAAACCCTAACTTACACTTAATTGATTTTAAGAACAAATCGGGAAACTAATGCTAAGGTGTTCTAATGCCGACTCTCCTCTCGGACTCACCGACACACAACCCTAATGGAAACAAATACTACGCAACCAAGGAAAGAGGAACAATTTGGTTTAACATAAACTAGATCAACTAATTGCTCACAAACCCAAACCCGACAAGAACCGAACCCGCTCTTGTGCAATCCTAATCCTAACAAGTAAAAGCAATGAGACGACTTTACTTCCTATCACATCTCGGTCCCTAAGAAGATGTTTACCCGCTAAATTATACCAATTAACAATCTCAACAAAATCCTACGGTTGATCCTACCGCAAACAAACTCTAAACACAAAGTAAAGGCTTGAACATACAACTATCAATCAAAACCAATTCAATTAATCGAAGTATGAGATTATGAGATAAAACCAATAAAATCACAGCACCAAACACAACCTAATTCATCATTAAACCAAACTTTCAATAGCAATCAAATCATATTGATCAAACAATCCAATAAACTCATTAAAACCTAACAATAATCATCAAACCTAGGTAGAACACAGAAGATTAGCTACTCATAATTTTTGGACAACAACTATAACTCAAAGTAAATATCATATTAATCATCAAGCTCATTCTCCAAATCATTCAGCAATCAATTATAATCAATAACAACTCAATCCCTAACTCAATTGCAAAAGAATTCAACTTTAAAGATCCAAGTCAAATGAGTTATGAACATAAACAAGAACACAAAGATTATGAATATTATACTATCAATTTGAGCTGAGTTTTGTGATGAAAATTAGTCCCGAGCGGCTGTCCCAAGTCTCCTTTGGTCTCCTTCTTCTTCACTTGGTCACACAAGATGCAAAAACGACTTTCTTTGGAACCCTAGAAGCTGCCGATCGGAAGTTTTTTGGATGGTTGCTGCTGATTTCAGGAATTAGAGGCTGGTTATTTTATGCTATAATATAATAAATCATGCATGGGCTTCACACAAATGGATACGGGCCGAGCCTTTAACTTGGGTCTTCAAGAATAGTGCATAAAAGGCCTCTAAATCTCTTTTAAAGCTCGGTTTCTTTTTCTTTAAACCCGTAACCTACAAAATACATATCCATGTAAAATCATACTAAAACAACTTAAAAACATTAAATATTAGATAAATAAGCGATTAAAACAATGATAAATGGTGCGGAAAATTAGTGTGTTTTACAACACATCAAATATCTCCACACTTAAGACTTTTTCGTCCCTGAAAAGAAATCTACACAGGATCGTAACCAAGTGAAAACAACAAACTCCCAGATTATTTAACATTCTAAAACACAGAAATAGCTCGACATATTGACTGGGATTGCTGGTATATTTGTCCACTTTAAACCCAGCCACTAACCAATTAAGCCCCCAATTGCATTAAGAGTTTTAAGTCCAAAAATCAAGGCTACACCTACCCCATTTCATACAAAGAGAGCTAGAAAAACTAGAGTCGAAGCAGACTGGTTCGACAAATCACCATAAGACAAAGACTCATTGATGGTACTAATTAGATGCACTCGGTGAAATTTGATGGATGAATGGTCATGTGGAGGTCGTACGAGCTATTCCTAAATATTATTGGACTTTGTCCTATAATCCCTAATTTGATATTTATTGACTAAGAATCTCGAGCCCCAATAGTGTATCCTCAGAGTCACTATCCACTTGGTAACACGTAAACTCTTAATCACGTCTAGTATGTGCACCTTTGGCCTCTTTTACCAACTTTGAGAATGCTTCTTTGTCATTTTACAATACATAACTTTCTCAAAATCATTTGCTTTTTGGAACAACTTTTCGGAATACTCATAACTTTCATAACATACTTTTTTTTATATCACCCTAAAGTATATAACTATTTCTAAGCTCGTAAAAGGATGGACATGTGGTGGTATGCTGGTTTGAGTGCATCTAAGTCTTACCATCTCAAAGTTTTTAGATTATGGTAATCCTCCCTAAGCATCGAAATTTGGTTTCACCATTTTTTTAATTATTATATATATAAAACCTGCTAAAGAGGACTATCAAAGCTAGTTGGGCCTACCGACACATCCCAAATCAAATATGCAAACCATCTCTTCTTTTAATATTATAATATGTTTTTCAAAATTTCCGAGAGCTTGTTAACACAACGGTAATAATATCATTTCCTGCTTAATGTAGAAGAAAAACAAATTTCAAGGGACATTTTTCTTTAAAACTTATTTTATATTTTTTTTCTTCAAATTCAGTCGCCCAGCCACTTTCAGTTTTCGGGTCAATGGCTATCCCGTATGTCTACAGGTAGATAACGGGACCAAACATATACAAGTATATGTCCCTCGAACTTAAATAGCCGACATAATTTTCAACGAAAGAACAAAACACACAACAGTCGCCCCAGTCACTTTCAGTTTTCAGGTAAATGGCTAACCCGTATGTCTACAAGTAGATAATATGACCAAATATATACAAGTATATGTCCCTCAAACTTGAGTAACCGATATAATTTTCAGCGAAAGAGTGCAAAAATTTTATTATTATAATTTATTTTTATATTTATTTTTTTCAAAAAAAAATTTCTACAACTAAGTAAAATAAATTCCCATCCCCACACATAGAATTAAAGAGTCCTAGCTGAGAACAAGGAAAAGGCAAAACTAAATATAAAGTGGAATAGACTCCCCTAGTATATGTGATCATGCAAGTGTGCGGTGAATCATGTTCCTTGCTCTCCTATTCGAACGCAAGATTAAAACTCAAGTGCTCTCTATCAAGCTATCACTAACGAACGAAAGTGGCAATCCTTAAGCAAATTGCATCCCCACACTTGTTTAAAACTCCAGCTCATCAACCGTCATCAACCAACTAAGGAATAACCTTCAAGTAAGAGAAGCAACAACCCGGAAAAACTCGAAAATAAAAATAAAAATGAAGATAAAATAATAAGTAAAGATATTACCGGGTTGCCTCCCAGGAAGCACTAAGTTTATTGAATAGTTTTCAGCCGGACTCGCTCCCAAAACCTCAATCAGGAGGCCTTCCTTTATCCTCTTCCCATCGATGCTTCTCAAGACTCTCCTTTTACAATTAGTCGGGAAGAAACCAGTTTCACAACTCTCATGGGCCCGACCAGATGAATTAAACTCGGCCCACCAACTCTTGAATTCCCCCAAAATTGGTTCAATAAAGTAAAAGGGGGAAGTCAATCTCTTCATCACACTACGATTTCTTCACCAAGCAATCCTCCTTATAATTCTTTTAGCAAAATTTTTAAACCTTAACACGTCCCGAGTGGAGATTGAGTACGGTTCGTGTTTCGGTTTTTCACAATCGAGTTGAAGTGCCGGA
The DNA here is from genome assembly GCF_021521415.1 of Bidens hawaiensis. NCBI lineage: Eukaryota > Viridiplantae > Streptophyta > Magnoliopsida > Asterales > Asteraceae > Bidens > Bidens hawaiensis. The sequence continues at coordinate 332,932 of NW_027492610.1, read as the reverse complement.
TGGACCAAATCACTAACTACTTCATGGCTCTCCTTACAAAGCTCCTTCTTGATCCCCACACTTGGCTCGCTATACATTAAATGTTCAAGCAGCTTTAGATCACCAAGTGGGTCAAACTCGCCTTCATCCGTAATGGCAAAGTCCATAACTCTTCACCAAACTCATCCTTAAATTCTTCCTCACAAGAGGGAACATACTCCTATACACTATGCTCCTCCATTCCGGTATCTTCAATCTCACTCAGGGTTTAAACAAAGGTGGATTCAAAGGCGGAATATATTCCAAATCATTTCTAATGGAAAACAATACATCATCCAATATTGCCTCCAATTCTGGGGTGGGCTCTAATATATTCCCTAACAAATCTTTATACCCTAAGAAGTTCCCCATTTGATCATATGCAAATCGGTATGGAAGAGGCTTTGCCAAAAGTGATTCCCATGGATCTTTCCATGCCTCGACTTCTATATTCCTCCTCTCATAAGCATCATGCACCCAGTGATTTCCGCCACAAACTTTGCACCATGGTTCTCCAACTTGTAATATGAACTTTTTTCCTGTAAAGAACACTCAAAAGAAACGGATCACGGGCACCAGAATAAATATAATAAAATAATTATAAAATAAAACTAAATTAAAATACTTACATTAACTAATTTAAACTAAATATATACACAAAAATACAAAAGGCAAGTCCCTAACTTGGGTCGTTCTCAATACGCCATAAACCGTGTCCCCGGCAACGGCGCCAAAAACTAGATGTGTGTCTAAGGAATAAATTTTCTATGGAACTCACAACTAAACTTTAAATATATAAAACGAAACTCCTAATGAATCCACACACAACCGACAAGTGTACCGATCACAAGTAGTATAGACCTAAGAAGTTCGAGTATCGAACCAAGGACATGTGAGAACGCCTATGATTACTAAACCCTATACAAGACCTTTCTAAGAATAATATTTTTTAATTGATTTTTAATAATTAAACTACTTGACCTGAATTACTTTAACTAAATTAATTAACTTAACTTAAAGTAACTTGACGAAACACTTAATGAACCTTAGAAGCAATGGAGAAAACGTCCACCTAGGAAAGAATCATATTGAAGGTCTAGCAAGCTAATGGATTGAATGATCTCACGACACTGGTACCTAAGGATGACACAACTATGGTTCGCTCAAGAAAGCTAGATTACCTCGGGTCTCACTAACAAAACCTAACTTATAGTTAATTGATTTTAAGAACAAACCGGGAAAGCATGCTAAGGTGTTCTAATGCTGACTCTCCTCTCGGACTCACCGACACACGACCCTAATGCAAACGAATACTACGCAGCCAAGGATAAAGGAACAGTTTGGTTTAACATAAACTTGATCAACTATTCGCTCACAAACCCAAACCCTACAAGAACCGAACCCGCTCTTGCGCAATCCTAATCCAAACAAGTAAAAGCAATGAGACGACTTTACTTTCTATCACTTCTCGGTCTCTAAGAAGGTTTTTACCCGCTAAATTATACCAATTAACATTCTCAACAAAACCCTACGGTTGATCCTACTGCAAACAAACTCTAAACACAAAGTAAAGGCTTGAGCATACAACTATCAATCAAAACCAATTCAAGTAATCGAAGTACGAAATTATGAGATAAAACCAATAAAATCACAGCCACTAAACACAACCTAATTCATCATTAAACCAAACTTTCAATGGCAATTCATGTCATATTGATCAAACAAGCCAATAAACTCATCAAAACCTAATAATAATCATCAAACCTAGGTAGAACAAAGAAGATTAGCTACTCATAATTTTTGGACAGCAGCCATAACTCAATGTAAAAATCATATTAATCATCAAGCTCATTCTCCAAATAATTCAAAAATCAATTATAATTAATAACAACTCAATCCCTAACTAAATTGCAAAAGAATTCAACTTTAAAGATCAAAATCAAAAGAGTTATGAACATTTACAAGAACACAAAGATTATGAATATTATACTATCAATATGAGCTAAGTTTTGTGATGAAAATCAATCCCGAGCTGCTGTCCCAAGTCTCCTTTGGTTTCCTTCTTCTTCACTTGGTCACACAAGATGCAAAAACGACTTTCTTTGGAACCCTAGAAGCTGTCAATAGGAAGTTTTTTGGATGGTTGCAGCTGATTTCGGGATTTAAAGGCTGGTTATTTTATGCTATAATATAATAAATCATGCATGGGCTTCACACAAATGGATACGAGCTGGGCCTTTAACTTGGTTCTTCAAGAATAGTGCATAAAAGGACTCTAAATCTCTTTCAAAGCTTGGTTTCTTTCTCTTTAAACCCGTAACCTACAAAATACATATTCATGTAAGATCATACTAAAAAAAGCTAAAAACATTAAATATTAGATAAATAAGTGATTAACTCAATGGGAAATGGTGCGGAAAACTAGTGTGTTTTACAACACATCACCTTTCATGTTTCAAAAACGTGATGGAAACTCGATTTTGGTCTCAAGACCAAACTTGGCCTCCAGATCGAAATCATTCTAGAAGTCAAAGTCCAATGCGCTTCCGTCCGTAAACCAGAGACAAAGTCAACCATTTATGTTAATAACAAAATTTTAAAACCCGAATATAAATGGTTGCCCAAATCTCCAGTGTCCAAGTCATCATAATCTTCCTGCTCGATCTTAGATAATCAGGAAGACATGTCATGGTAACCTGTAACACGTTTAGATGAATCAGGCTTACCCAGCACTAGTATGGACTGGGTACCAAAAACTAATTAATCCCGCACATTGTGCATTAACATCTATGGAGGAATATCATCAGACCTTGGTATGTTGATAGTGGCTGTTGCAGGCACATGATAGGAGACATCTCTCAGCTGAACGACATTCAAATATTTAGTGGAGGGTATGTTTCCTTTGTGGGAGGAGAAAAGGAAAAGATTAAATAGAAGGGTACTGTAAGTAATGGTGTTCTTAAATTTGAGAATGCTAATTTTGTTCCGGAATTGAAACACGGTTTGCTCAGCGTCTCGCATATATATGATAAAGGGTTTTCAACTCATTTCACTAACAATGAGTGACTTATTTTAAAACCTAGTATCATCATACTTGAAGATTAGGCTCTTGTTCGATCACAAAGGAAAAATAATGCATACCTGATCGACATGAACAAAAATGTTCCAGCTGAAATTACCTGTCTATTTTCAAAAGTATCGGAACATAATGCCATGCTCTGGCATTGTCGTCTTGGTTATGCTATTGTTAAAACTTTAATCTGTCTTGCTAAAAATTAACATAGTCCGTGGTTTTCCTGTTAAAGATTTTGTAATAATCGAAAAATGTATAGCTTGTGTTTACGCAAACATCATCGTAAATCTCACAAGCCAAAATTGGTCAATACTATTTCCTCGTTTTTTCAATTGCTTCATATGGATTTGTTTGGTCCGATTCACGTATTGAGTCCTTCTCGCAGCTCTTATTATCTGGTTATTACTAATGACTACTCACATTTTACTTGGGTGTTTTTCTTGTCAAATAAGAGTGAAACTGCATAATTCATAAAACGATTTGTGGTGCTTATGTAGAATCAATTCAATCTGAAGCTAAAAGAAATTTGCAGTGACAATGGCATGGAGTTCAAGAACTCAACGTTAAATTATTTTTGTGCCGAAAAGGGAGTACATAGACAGTACAGCTTAGCTCGCACACCGCAACAACATGGTGTTGTTGCGAGAAGGATCAGAATTGTAATCGAGGCTGCAAGAACTATGTTGTGTGATTCCAAGCTACCCCTGTTCTTCTGGGCTGAAGGGGGTCAACACCGCTTGTTACGTTCAAAATCGGGTGTTGATCAACAAATCACAAATGAAGACACCCTATGAAATTGTTTATGGTCACAAGCCTACTGTAGCACACTTTCGAGCTTTTGGATGTCCGTGTACTCTACTAAATCTCAAATCGACTCCAAATTTTGGAGCTAAGACTGATCATTGATACTTTGTTGGATATATTGGTCGCACTGCCTACAAAGTCTACAACAAGGCAACAAAGCCATTAGTGGTTTTCTGGGCATGGGTACAAGAAAGGAACCATCGATCAGACTTTGTTCCATAAAACTGTTGGGAAACATCTGATCTTGGTTCAGATTTATGTGGACGATATCATTTTCGGCACCACCCGTACTACTCTATGTTATGAATTTGAAGAAGTAATGAGAAGAGATTCGACATGAGTTCGTTGAGAGAGATGACCACATTTCTGGGATTACAGGTTCGTCATAGTTAGACATGAATTTTGCAACATCAAGGAAAATATGTCGAGGACGTGTTGGCGAATTCGAGTTCCAAGATTCTAAGAGTGCGGCGACTCTTATGACGGGAATACCTCTTCTTTCATGTGATCCTGAAGGGAACTCCGTAGTTCAAACGTACTATCGATCAATGATCGGACAGCTGATGTATCTCACCACCAGTCGCCCAGACATCATTTTTGCAGTCTATCAATGAGCACATTTCCAAGCTAATCCTAAACTTTCTCATATAGTCGTTGTTAAACGTATTTTTAGGTATCAGAAAGGGCAACCAAAGCTAGGTCTTTGGTATCCCAAAAACTCATAATTTGATTTATATGCTTTTGCTGACAGCAATTATGGATGTGATGATATTGACAAGAAATCTAAGTCTGCTGGATGTCAATCCTTGGGTGATCAACTCATTTCATGGCAATGCAAGAAACAACAAACAGTGTCCACATCCACTGCTAAGGCTGAGTATGTTTCTACTTCTGCCTGCTGTTCACTGGTTATCTGGATGCAACACCAATTGATGGCTTACGGTTTGGAATTTCTTGACACTCCAATCTTCGGTGATAATGATGTTGTTATTCCTATTGTTAAAAATCCTGTTAAGCATTCTAAAACCAAGCATATTGATATAAAAGTTCATTTTATTCGTAACTGTTACGACTGAAAATTGATTCATCTTGAACAAGTTCACACTGATAATAATGTGGTAGACTTATTTGCAAAACCGTTCGAAACAACCAAATTTAATGTGCTTGTAGGGTTTCTTAAAATGCTTCGTTTCGACTATTGAGTCATTTTTAGGTTAAATTTGTACATAAAAGTATTTTTTTCTTTCTGTGTATCAGTATCCCTGATGGGCCGAGAACATGTGTATTCCTGGGCCATACCATCAGAGTCAAACCATTTACATTATAAATTCCTTCATGGGCTACTCTGATAGGGCCGAAAACAGATTTTCAAAAACTCAACATGGGCTTGATCTATATTTTAAATACAATATCTTATGGCATTCGTTTCGACGAGAGTAAGCATGAGGTAAAAATAATAATAAGAGTTAATAATAAAATTAAATTAAAAATAGCAATAAGGATACAAAAATTTAATCACCATGTCTTCTTGTAATTTAGCAACTTTTGGGGATCAAATTTCAGTTTCGATAAGCGAGCAAACTTTTATGAAAAGATCCGAACATGGAATCATATTGATTAAGATGCTTTCACAGTGATTCATTTTCAGCATTATTATGATATAGAGAGACAGGTTGATAGCAGGTATAAACATACTAAGCATGATTTTCATTGCATCAGTGATATGATAAAAGTTCAATTAGGCCTAAAGCATAGATAGACCTCACTCATGGACCAGTGATACCTCCTATCTCTTCTCAAAGCTTATTTGGCTTTCCCCAGATCACCTCAATTTGACTCCACCCCCTAATGCTTGATCAAAGGATTTTTTTTATACAAATAAAAATTTTAAGCTTTAAGGTTGAACTTTGGACTTACAAGTCATCCAGACTTACATGCCTTACATTCAGAGTGTTTAGGATTTATTTGAATGCCCCACCCTTATAGTTCTAGTTTGACCCTTTAAGCTTTTGAAAAACGAACTTTAATAACACAATTTTTTTATAACTAAAAAGAACAGTATTTTTGGTAATCAAGACACTAACAGGCTCGTGTCTGACAGGGTAATTTCTTTTATACCTTTCACTCGAAGAGATATATCTGAGAGACATGCACATATCTTCAAAATGACTCTACATAGTAAGTTTAGCAGATTTAGTTTATATCATTACAACTTTTACGCATCATGAAAAGCTACCATACAAATCAATGATTGATCAAAAGCCTTTTAAGCTTAGTGACTTCACACATTAGGCACACATAATCAATTTACCATCATTTTCCAAAGGTTGAATCAATTTCCATTTGAAAAATATTTTAAGTTTATAAAAAGATCATAACTGAATAATCATATCACTTCCCTCAATGTGTTACGGAAGACAATTTTAAACTTAGTCGCCCCAGTCACTTTCAGTTTTCAGTTAAATGGCTATCCCATATGTCCACAAGTAGATAACAAGACTAAACATATATACAAATACATATCCCTCGAACTTTGAGTAACCGACATAATTTTAAGTGAAAGAATTTAAACAAAACACACCACAATCGCCCAGTCACTTTCAGTTTTCAGGTGAATGGCTGTCCCGTATGTCTACAAGTAGATCACAGGACCAAACGTATACAAGTATATGTCCCTCAAACTTAAGTAACCGACATAACTTTAAGTGAGAGTGTAATTTTTTTTAAATAACACACACACACATACACTCTTTTTGATTTTTTTTTTAATATTCTCCACCTAAATTTGTGCAAAAATTTTACCAAAGTGAATGAAAACATTTATGTACAAATTTAACCTAATATAACTTAATCATCGAAACGAAGCATTTTAAGAAACCCCACAAGCACATTAAATCTGGCTGTTCCGACCAGTTTTGTAAATAAGTCCGCCACGTTATTATCAGTGTGAGCTTGCTCAATATGAATCAATTTACCGTCGTAACAGTCACAAATAAAATGAGTTTTATTGTCACTATGCTTGGTTTTTGAATGTTGAACATGATTTTTAACAATAGCAATAGCTGCATCATTATCACCAAAGATTGGATTATCAAGAAATTTCAAACCCTAATCCAGCAATAGGTGTTGCATCCAGATAACCGACATAACTTTAAGTGATAGTGTAATTTTTTTTAAATAACACACACACACTCTTTTTGATTTTTTTTTAATATTCTCCATCTAAATTTGTGCAAAAATTTTACCAAAGAGAATGAAAACATTTATGTACAAATTTAACCTAATATAACTCAATCATCGAAACGAAGCAGTTTAAGAAACCCCACAAGCACATTAAATCTGGCTGTTCCGACCAGTTTTGTAAATAAGTCCGCCACGTTATTATCAGTGTGAACTTGCTTAATATGAATCAATTTACGGTCGTAACAATCACAAATAAAATGAGTTTTATTGTCACTATGCTTGGTTTTTGAATGTTGAACATGATTTTTAACAATAACAATAGCAACATCACTATCGCTAAAGATTGGAGTATCAAGAAATTCCAAATCGTAATCCAGCAATAGGTGTTGCATCCAGATAACCTGTGAACAGCAGGCTGACACAGCAACATACTCAGCCTCGACAGTGGATGTCGATACCGTTTGTTGTTTCTTGCACTGCCATGAAATGAGTCGATCGCCCAGGAATTGACATCTTTCAGATGTAGATTTCCTGTCAATATAATCTCCACCATAATTGCTATCAACAAAAGCAAATAAATCAAAATATGAGTTTTTGGGATACCAAAGACCTAGCTTTGGTTGCCCTTTCAGATCTACAAATACGTTTAACAACAATTAAATGAGAGAACTTAGGGTTAGCTTGGAAACGGGGCATTTACAGACATCAAACATGATGTCAGGTGACTGGTGGTGAGATACACTAGGGATCCGATCATTGACATATAGTAAGTTCGATCTACGGAATTCCCTTCAGGATCTGATGAAAAAAGAGGTCTTTCCGCCATAGGGGTTGTTACGCTCTTAGAATCTTGAAACTCGAACTTTGCAAGCATGTCTTCGACATATTTTCCTTGATGTAGCAGAATTCCTGTACACATTTCAAATCCCAGAAAAGTTGTCATCTCCCACAACGAACTCATTTCAAATATTTTCTTCATAACTTCTTTAGCTTCAGAACATAGTACTATACTGGTAGACCTGAAGATGATGTCATCTACATAAATCGGAACCAAGATCAGATATTTCCCAACAATTTTAAGGAAAAGTGTATGATCGATGGTTCCTTTCTTGTACCCATGCCCCAGAAGGTGAGCCGTCAAAGTTGCATACCATGCCTGAGGCGCTTGTTGAAGACAATAAAGGGATTTGTTTAGCTTGTAAACATGATTGGGTTATTTGAATCAACAAAACATGGTGGCTGATCCACATAGATCTCCTCCTTGACTTCTCCATGCAAAAACGTTGTCTTGACATCAATCTGGTAAACTGTGAATCCCATGTAGGAAGCATATACCAGAAAAATCCTAATGGCCTTAAGTCAAGCAATAGGAGCACAAAGCTCAGTGTAATCTAAACCTTCAACCTTATGAAAACCACGAACTACAAGCCGCGCTTTGTTTTGAACAATAACACAAGTATCATCTTCTTTGTTACGAAAACCCATCTTGTATCTAGCGCTTTCTTTCCAAATGGAAGCTCAAACAATCTCCAAACCTTGAGTTTTTCAAACTGATTCAATTCCTCATGCATGGCGTCCACCCAGCTTGGCTCTTGCAGCGCCATTTCAGCTGACTTACGCTCAATCTGAGAGATGAATCTGGAAATTAAACAACTGTTGTTGTGTCATGTCTGACTTCTGGTTGACACACCTGTTTCAAGAGAACCTATGACATTGTCAATTGGATGATCTCGTTGAATTCTTGGTGGAATTGAATGGCCGGTAACAGAGCTGGTAGATGGAAAATTTGTTGGATCTTCAAGTATTTCAGAAAGAGGATTTTTCCATCCAGATGTAACCGTACTATGTGAGTACGAAGTACTGGCAATGTATTCATTTGGTATGACATCTAAGAATAGAGTGCTTCCAAAGATTTGATGAATAGCACTCTCCCCCATCAATTGGTGAGGCATCAGCTGCAGGCTCAGGTGAAGACACAGCCTCAGCAACACTTACCAGTTGACTAGCTGACAATGGCTAAGTAGTGTCTATTGATTTCGACGGATCAATACTCAGCACTGTAGATATATGAGTGTCATTTGGAATGTCTTCTTCCTCATCAATAGAATTTGCAGCACCAGTACCTGAATTTTTTGTCTCCACAACTAGAAACACGTTAAATGGCTAAAACAGTTCATTATAATCAAATAACGAGTCAGGACCGGTACGAGCATCAGTCTCATTTTCTTATAGCCAGTGCACTGTAAGGCCCCATTACCGGTGCCTCCTAATTGGACATTGGATTTACTCATAAACACAGTTCTAAATATCAGAGTTAATTAAAACTTTGCGCGAAATATAAAACTTTCAGTAACATAACAATAATAAACCATAACTTGTCTTAAAACATTATTGTCTTTCAAATTTAAACAATAAGTATAAAACATCATCAGTCTTCAGATGCCAGACTCTTATTCTTCTGCCATGTGTCCCCGCTCAAGCCAGCTGTCTCATTCTGCTCACTTGCGTGCATACTAAAAGTCAGCTACGCTGAGTGAGTTCTAGTTAATCATATATCATATAATACATACTCTTACCTTCAATCATGCATCCGAAGATACATAATGATTACTGTAATAACTTACTTTCATTACATAATTTCATACATACGTTCATACTTTATTACTTTCATACTATACAATTACTGTTCATTCTATCTCAGATATTATTAGGGTATAATCCCTTTTTCCTTTGTCTATCTCAAATATTATTAGGGTCTGATCCCTTTCTTGTCTATCTCAGATATTATTGGGTCTGATCCCTCTTTCCTTTGTCTATCTTAGATATTTTAGGGTCTGATCCCTTTCTTGTCTATCTAAGATATTACTAGGGTCTGATGCCTTTTTACTTCTCTATCTCAGATATTATTAGGGTCTGATCCCTTTCTTCTCTATCTCAGATATTATTAGGGTCTGATCCCGTACTTCTTCATCTCTGTACATACTGTCTTTACCTACCCGTAATATACATATACTTTCTTTTATCATTTTTACATACTCATATGTTATACATATATCTAACATACACATTCAGCTATCATATACATACCTCCCTTGTCAATACGTGCAATATCTGAAGATCGTTCACGTACCGACAAGCTTTCATTGACATTCGAAATATACATGCATAAATAACATATAAATCATACATGGCATACACTTACCAATTAAGGTAAATGTATAAACTATCACATCGAGTATGCACACAGCCCCAAAAACATAACAAGGAAATGGGGCTAGAAACTCACATGGATTCTGTTCCTTTCTCTGTTAATAGTTAATCCTTTCTTTTGTTGAGCTCTGCTAACTGTATATAAGTTATGCGTGTCAATACCCGTCTAATCTAATCTAGTGGTCTAGTATTAGTTTACTTTTACTTAGTATTTTTTGGGTTTTTATTTATTTTAACGCTCTAGTATCATATCACATTAGGTCTTTACAATGCATTCCATTTGTGTATACATGTATATGTATACTGGTCTCAATGTAGGCGAACTTGCATATAAGAGAACTTACTTGTCACACCCTCAATTTCCACATGCGGGGTTTTACCGCGAGGCGCGTGACAAACCAGGATCTCAATCATTAGTTACAACAAACAACGTCTAAATATTTTAAATAAACTTTATTGTCCCATATTTTGGAAAACCATTCAGAGTTAATGTCTTAATGTTTTAATACGCGGAAGCGTAACATAACGGGAAACATCCCTTAACAAAACCAAGTAGTCTAAGGCGCCCAAAACACGCACAAGCCATAACATTATTAAGTAAAAAGATTCCAACTTATAATGCAATGTCTATTGGTGATCATGAATACAACTCCTATCCTTGCACTATCAGCGAACTGAGAAAGACATGCTAAAATGGGTCAAGACGAGGGTTGGTGAGTTCACAGTTTGAGTTTAAAAACAAGTTTGTCAAACAAACCATTTAGTAAGTAAAAAATGTAAGTAGTAAAGCATGGATAATGTTTGCATTAGTAGTACCGCTAGTTAATTAGGCTAGCAATCATGTTACATTAGTGTGAGTTCCACTGTGACCAAGCCTGACTTGTTAGTTTGTTGCCACCCACGAAGTCTAATATAAGACTAGTGTGTTTCTAATAAATGAGACGCCAGGCGACTCCCTCAACCGAGAGCCCCGAGGGGGTTTGTCAAACCAGTAGTACTACCTTTCATTACCGAGCCAATGTACAATTGTTAACGGTCCAATGTGCATGGAGGACTTCAGTTTAAGTGCACTATGTACCCATGAGGTATTAAAATCTCTACAGAATCCAAAATAGTTTTGTACGTTGCATGCTTTCCCCCCAAAAGGAGTAAGAAAAAAGTGGGGTGGTGAAACTCACCTCGAATGCAGTTCAAATTGAAAGTCAACTTCCTAAGTCAAAGTTGTTCTAGTGCCTAAATTATACAAGCACTATAAGTATTTGTTAAGCGATTCCTAAAACCCTTAGTATCCAAACAATTCCCTTGTATTGTTGAAGTTTGACTTCTCGTTTGACTTTTGACCAAAAAGTCTAAGTTGTTGACCGTTGACTAAAAACTCCAAGTCTCGATGACCGAAGACTAAAAATTGAGTTTTGTTGACCGTTGACCAAAAATGTTGACCTTTGACTAAAACATTGACCTTTGACTAAAATGTTGACCGACGACCCGTTAATGACTTTTGACCAATATTCTAGACTTTGAATGATTACATGATGTTCCTAATCACAATTTAACAATATTCAAAGTAATGTGCACTTAGCCACTTTTCATACAATCCTATGACTAAGTCTAACTTCTACCACTTGCAACACTTCACAAGTAAGACTAACCACTTAGTCAAATAGTTCTAACTTGACCCATAAAGTCAAAATTCAAATTAGCACAATCAATATATTACAAATTACAACTATTTTAACTAACCAATATATTGATCATCCTTAATAAGTTTTCAATCATCAAAACTGATTTTTCCAACCAACCAAAGCTTGTAATTAAATTACCAAATAATTCACACATATTCTTACAAGTATTAGGTATAACATATATTTTTCGTATAATTTTACAATTCACCTAAACATACAGAATATTCACACTCTACAACAACCTAATTTCAGTCCCTATTTTAACACAGCAGTCCACAAATCTTTACCAAATATTTTATATTTGTCCAATTGATGCAAAACCAATTGGATTAGATTTCTACTTCAATTTACAACATTCCAGAAGTGTAATCATACCCATATCTATTTTTAATATCAAGTAATGTAATTTATAACACAACTCAGAAAATTTATCTTTCAATCAGGATTGCAACCCGATTTTGTAAATTGATAAACACTAGTCATACCAAGTCCAAAAATTAAGATTATAGACTTTTTGAAAACTAGACTCAACGTACTTATTCATAGAATCAAAAATCAACCAGAAACACCCACATATCATCAAGTTATTCATCATACAATCTAAAACACAGAATCTGCCAACAAGCAGATTCAAACCAAAAAATCACAAAATCATGATTTTTACATCCTTATGATCTTAAATCATCAAGGAACATTTTTATACAATCAAATTTCATGTCTTTCTATTATCCATTTAAATTCATAAGAAAAACAAATATACTTATAAAAGATTCAAACTTCTAAACCAAAACACATACAACTCTTTTCACTCATCAAACTATGATCATCTCCTTTCTATGATCCAAATCATTTCGATACAAGGTTCATACTTATAGAATAAAACATAATAACCTTGTTTACTTGATTGATCCAAATATTTACTCCCCTTGCTTCCCAAAAATCACCAAATCTTTTGTGTATGGAAGTGGGCTTGAAAGAGAGTGTTTGCAAAAACAAAGTGAGTGTGTGTGTGTGTGTGTGGTTCACGGCCAAGGCAAGAGAGGGAAGGGAAAAGGAAAATTTTTAGAATCCAATAGTTTGTAACCTCTTTGTATTAATAATCTTTTATTATTGATTTAATGGAATAATACCTTAGGTTATCTTTTATTACTCCATATGTGACATGCTACATAATTTATAAAACATTTCCTATGTATTATAATCTAAGGTTCTATAGTTTAATTTAAACAACCAACATGTAACCTAACGTATAATGTGACTTGTTTAATCATCTTTCTTTCTTATAAATCATATAAGCATGTAACAACTAGTCATATAACATATTGATCGTATAACACATTATACTTATCATATACGGTACATGCCACATACCACGTTTATTATAACATACATGACGAGTTTATTATTCTAGTTATAACCAGCCACTTATTCTTGTTTAAGTCACCAATAACACACTAACTTAAATGTATGCATACATGACACTACATGTATTAGAGTTCATTAACACAGTTAACAGAACTAACTGAGTTTACAAACATAGTCAACAAGATTTAACTCTGTTTAGTTAACGAAGTTAACTTGAAAAATGGCAGTTTTCACATTACTGATAAGCTGACTTATTGATAAGCGAACTTATTTAGAAGAGAACTTAAATATATAAGCGAACTTAGATATATAAGCGAACTTATTGATAAGTGGACTCAGGTGTGGCGAACTTAACAACAACGAATTTAGCAGCGAACTTATACGGCGAAATTGATCAGTAGGCGAACATATACGTGAGCGAACTTGCTCAGCGAACATGCTTGCAAGCGAACTTGCTTGCAGGCGAAGTTGTACAGTAGTAGTTACGGGTTTGGTTTTAACCCCATAAACATCTTAGTTTTAACGTGAAATCCTTTGATACTATGTGAATAATTCCCGTAAACATTCCCATGGCCATTTTTGGATAAATCGCGACCCGGAAATTTATAAAGTTTGGACCTTTAATAACCATGAGTTCGTTCAAAACTAGATCTAGGGTTTATTTAAACGAGCCGTTCATAACCATGAGTTCGTTAAGTCCATTTTAATCTTCAAGTTTGCAACTTTACGATTTGTCTAGACCCGATCTATCATCCTACCAATTTTCATGTAAATCTGTTCATGAAAAGTAAACCTTTTTAACAAAAACGTACCTTTGAGGTTTTTGTTTGAAATCACTCTAGAGGCCCAAAACCATATCAAACAAACTCCTATTTGAGTGATTCAAGCGGCCACGGAACCATCTTGTCCCGACATACAAACCCATCAGCTTTCCTTCGCTGGAAACCGCCGCTACAGTCGCCGGAATAGCTGAACAGTCACCGGAATCTTCACTTTTGAGCTGCTATGGTTTTGCTGATGAAAACCAAAATTCCCGACCTCTGATCGAAGATCTTTTCGGTGGAAAATTTTTATTTATATGTCATGAATACTCGGTTAAAATTTGAGACTAATCCGACGGTTAGATCTCCGAGAATCTTTGTGTCTTGGTGGGTGGTTTTCTCAAAAACGAGAATTGGGTTAAGTGTGTGTTTTAATGGTGTAGGCTATGGTGTGGAGATGTATGAAAATGGAAAGGATTAGGGTTTTAAGGGGTATTTATACTCCCTTAACCTATGAACCTTAGGTCCATATTTCCCTTTTTGATCCATAATTAATTACATTTAATTAGCCTACTTATCCTTCCATCTTTATCATTTTACTATTTTTCTATTAACTCAAGTAAACTTTTCCATCTTAAATAAATAATATATTAATTATTTATTCTTAGAAATTTTGGGATGTTACACGCACGTCATAAGATTCCACTATCTGATTCGTTGACTTGTTGTAAACTCTGTAGGCGGTACGACCAGCATATCTAACAAAGTAGCAATTATCAGCTTTGGCTCCAAACTTTCAAGTCGTTTCGAGATTCAGCAAAGTACATGGAAATCCAAAAGCTTGAAAGTGCGCAACCGTGGGCTTGTGACCGTAAACACTCTCATAACAAGCCGTCCTAACAACTTCAGCCCCCAAGAACAATGGTAGCTTTGAATCACACAACATAGTTCTTGTTGCCTTGAATATTGTTATGTTTTTTCTGTTGGCAACTACATTTTGTTATGGTGTGTGAGCTGATCTGTAATGTTAAAGCACCCCCTTTTTGGCACAAAAGTAATTCAGTGTTGAGTTCTTGAATTTCGTGCCGTTTTCACAGCGAACACTCTTCAACCTTAGATTGAGTTGATTCTCTAGGAGCACCACAAAGCGTTTTATCAATTCTGCAGTCTCACTCTTATTTGACAACAAAAACACCTAAGTAAAACTTGAGTAGTCATCAGTAATAACTAGACCATAAGAGGTGCGAGAAAGACTCAAAACCTGAACTGGACCAAACAGGTCCATATGCAGTAATTGAAAAACTGATGTAATGGTATTAACAAGTTTTGGTTTATGAGATTTACGATTATATTTTCCCAAAGTACAAGCCACACATTTTTCAATTGTTACAAAATCCTGGACAAGCAAACCACACACCAAGTTGTTTTTAGCAAGACGGTTTAGATTTTTAATGTTTGCATGACCAAGACGATGATGCTAAAGCTTGGCATTATGTTCTGAAACTTTTGAAAAGAGACAAGTAATTTCATCAGGAACGTTTTTGTTAATGTCGAACACGTAAGCATTATCTTTTCTTTGTGATCGAACAAGAACCCAGTCTTCTGGTATGAAGATACTAGGTTTTAAAATCAAACACTCTTTATTAGTAAAATGAGTTGAAAATCCTTTATCACAGATCTGCGAGACACTGAGTAGACTGTGTTTTAATTAATGAACAAAATTGACATTTTCAAATTTTAGAACACCATTACTTATAGTACCCTTCTGAGTAATCTTCCCCTTCTCTCCTCCCGCAAAGGAAACATATCCACCGTTAAATATTTGAATGTCGTGCAGTTGGGAGATGTCCCCTGTCATGTGCCTGGAACAATCACTATCAACATACTAGGGTCTGATGATATTCCTCCGTAGCTGTTCTTGCACAATGTGTGTTATTAGTTAGTTTTTGGTACCCAGTCCATAGTAGTGTTGTGTATCCCTTACTTATTAAAGTGTGTTATGGGTTTCCATGACATGTCTTCCCTATTATCTAGGATGTAACATGATTTCTTGATCATCGAAGATTTAGGCAGCCATTCATATCTTGATTTTAAACTTTGTTATTTATATGAATGGTTGATTTATTCTCCGGTTTGCGATTGGAAACTAAGTTTGACTTTGACTTCCAAATTTGTTTTGGACCTCAGGCTGATTTGGTTCTCAGGACCGAAACCGGGTTTCCATTACGTTTCCGAAACGTATTAAGCTTAGTCTGATGAGAGTTTGACCGGTCAGCATTGTTTCTTTTCCAATCACCATAAGAGGGATTTGCCTCATAATACCTTGAGTTTTTTAAAGTGTACTTGTAAAAGGCATTTCTTGGCACATTCCTCTGATGATATCCATAACAAGGAACATATGGACGGTGTGGACAATTTCTAGCAATATGACCAGGAATCCGACAGTTAAAACATGTTTAACGTTTAACGTAAAATTCATTGTGGTCTACTCCTGGTGTTGGTATGTTATGTGAGCTCGTTTGCTTTGCTTGGTCTCTACCACCTGACTTATTGCTTGGTTTATCACAATTTTAAACATTTGAACTTCCTTGTTTAACAAACTTAGGTGATGAATATTTATGAGAACTCTTATTATTATCAATTTAATTCAAAACCACACCACCAGATCTCAAAGTTTTAGAAGAATCAACCACAAAATTTTCTTTGCTCATAAAAACAGAGCCTACACAAACATTTAAAGTCTCATAGAATTCAAAACAAGTAAATTAAAGGAACATTAGAATTAATATCTTTATTATTCAAAACAGGTAAATCATCATCCTCATCAGTCCAATCCTTAACAATTAATTCATCTGCACGTGAAGTAAACGCATTAGTATCATTCACCCCTGAGGTTGATTCAGTAACTTTTAATGAGTCAGTTGCACCTTTACCATTTTCAGTTGCCTTGCCATATTGCATAAACTTTTCCATTTCTTCCTCTTCTTTGATAAGAGGAAGACCGGTGTAGTTATCATTATAGGGAGAAGGAACCACATTGTACCCAATGCCCTCACCCTTGGTTTCTTTCCATTTTAATTGTTTTCGATCATGGATTCAACAACGACACTAGAGACAACGAATTTGTTAAAATTAAATTCAGCATTTTCTAATTTATTAGTCAACTTGGCAATCTCAAACTTAGAAGATTGTAATTCAGCTGTCAAATCAACAATTTTATGTTTAGCATCTAAGTGGTGACAACATTTTATGCTAAAATCATATTGAAATTTAGAAAAATCTTTTTTTCTGCCTCTAGTTTTTCTTCTAAAGCTTTTTCCATTTTTTAAGAGTAAGATTCTCACGTTTTATTCCTTCCATTTCTCTCATCAAGTAACTATTGTGAGATTTATATAAATCTACCTTATTAATACAAGATTGAGAACATAATTCAGAACTTACCTTGGATGAGCTGAAATAAGTGAATGCCATGAAAGCAAATTGAAGTTCCTTAACTTATTCCTCGTCAATATTCTCTTCTTCAGCAACCTCCGGGCAAATTTTGCAGTCTGATATTAATGTTGAGAGCTGTCATCTGATCATTCCAAGAGAACTATTGAGCTACCAAACCCCGCTCACCATCACCTGAACTTGCTGCATTTTCTCCTCTAGCATTTCCCACTGGAACCAGTGCTCTTTCTCTGTTTCCTTCCTTAGTTGGATTAGTGCACTCACGAGCGAAATGACCCGGCTTGTGATAATTGTAGCACCTCATAGTATATTTATTAAATCCCACCTTCTGTTAGCTGGCACATTCCAGTTGTTTCTGCTTGTTTTCTTTGTAAATTTCTTCGCACGAAACACTACTGTATGTCATGTATATGGATATTTCAATGTGATATCAAACTATCTCGTTGTTAAGAGGAAATTAACAATAGATGATTCAATGTTAAATGATTAAACACACGATGAACACAAGCAAAATGCTTCAAAACACACGTATTATTACGTCTGGTGCTTAAGCACAATATTTCACGATATCTCGTTCACTAAAAGTTATGAACGACCAACCTTACAATAACCTAGACAGAATGTATATATAGGCACTACACCCTAGCCCAACATAAACCAAAAACCAACCGAGAACCGAGATCTTATAATTCGAAAACAAAGTACAAACCTAACTATTACTAGTCCAACAATCTCCCCCTTGGTTTGTATCTTCATCTTCAATCATGCTCAAGAATATTTGCATCCGCCTCCTTGTAAGCACTAGCCCATAAACTCGTTCGGATAATTGACCCAACCATGCCTGTATACTCTTTAGCTGCTAGCTCGTAACACGGCTGAGCCATGATCTGAAATTTGCTAAGAGTTTTAATATCCTTTTCCTCCGAACTTCAGTAAATCACTTGGTCAACGAATCCACCCTTTTCATAGATGGATAACGACCGTTGCTGTCTCACGATCATACGTCCAGAACTTCATCTCATCTAAGGCGCCATCTGGAATTCTGGTAGATAAAGGAATATGACCTGCCTTCTTAGTTGCCGGCCACATAACATTGGCCATTTTCTTTCTCGTCTTCGGATCTCAGACCCCTTTGGCTTTCTTTAAAAATAAATTAACGGTAGTCATATTCGGGAATCCTCGATCAGCTTCATTCCTCAGGAAGTTCCAGAAATCTATGGCCTTCTTGTCCTTGTTAGGGTTATGAAAGGGAGAATTAATAAGGTCACTGAGATCAACCTTCGTCCAAGATCCAAAGTCCTTCATTTTCTCGTAATATTATGTATTCCCAGACCTTCTTTTCACCCACCACATAGCTTTGTCAATACCAAAACCCCAAGACACGACCCCCGATCAATCACCATATTTGTCAGAAAAACCCTTTTGAAGTTCCAGAATAAACTTGTCTGGGCGATCAGAAGATTCCACATTCTGATTTGAATTCTTCATTATGAGAAACTTCTTTTAAAGCCTTTCAGATTGTTCCGTTATTCTTGTCGGGGCAGCAAGGTATTGTTCCAGTGCATCAGAAGCGTCAATGTTTGAAGCAGAACGCGCACTGGAACTACCACCTTGACTATCAGTAGGAGCCTTCGCAGCAACGTCCTCACCGCTTTAGAATTCATCTCCAAACTTTTAGATAAGATTTTGTTGGAGGTCATGGTATAATGCAGTGAGACCACCCATGTTTGCTTGAAGCTCATTTATCTTCAAATCTTTTTCAGTAAGCAGCACACCCGGTATCGGATCTTTCTTTCTTCATTTTCTTGGAATGAGATCGGTGGCTAGTTCTCCAGGAAGATCTTCATCTTGTGTCACAGTGACTGATTGAGGAGGTTCAAAGCAGTCGACTGGAGCTGAGCTTTAAATGTTTCGAAGTGTTTACACTTATTAGCAGTATGTATATATGTTCTTCTTGTTGTTCAGTCTTCATCTGTTGTAATGGAGAACTTTCTGGTTCATCATCATCATAAATGGTCTCATATGAAGAAGTGAACCTTTGAGCAGGTGTCACATGCTCATTAGCTATCGAGGCACTGCCACCAGCGGGAGTAGCCTCATTTTCAGAAAACTTCCCAAACTTGACAAGTTTGTGAAGGCCTTTGTATACGACTTTTGTCCCCTTTCGAGATTGCTTCATCAACCAAAAAGTGTTGGGGCCTATGGCTTTCAAATCGAGCGTTTCTACAAATTTGAAAAGATCAAGGTAGTGTGAGTCAAAAATCAACTACAGAAACCTTGGGTATATAAAAAACATATCCTTCATCTTCCCCTTGATATTTCTCATCATCTCATCGAACACAAACTTGGAGTAATTATAGTTCCAGTCCATGATCAGAGCAAACACAGCTGGCATCTGAATGCGGCTGATCTCGTCTGAGCCCCCCTTTTGTCCTGAGACACATGTGAATCAAGAACCTCCAGTAAGGATGGAAAAGTTTCTTGATAGCTGGAGGGATAGATCCTTCATATCCCATTCTTAGTGCAACTTCAGCAACGACATCAGTGGGATATTCAGTTGGATAGTCGGGTTGATCTTTCCTCTTTTCTTTCTTCCTTTGGAAATAGGGGAGTGACCTCAAGTGTACTCTAAAATACTAAGATTAAGCTACAATTGGACGTCCCGTCCCCTTTTGAAGATCCGGGAACTTATGCGGGATCTCCAAAGCAGACCGGTTCCTGCTTTCCAAGCGAGAGATGCTTTATTGAAAGCTCTCGCCCAATGGGAGAGGGACCAGACGCATGATCCATGAGGTTGGCCGCCCAGCGTCGGCTCTACGAACTAACAAGGGGTCGGTCGCGAGAGATAGAAGGGGTGGTCCGGCGGGTAGGCTGGAGGGGGCTCCCTGAATAGTAGAAATTCTCGAACGATGGCCAATGAAATGACCACAGGCTTCTTTTGAATCTTGGAGTCAATTGTTACGACTCCCGTTACACCCCGTTGATTAATGGAGGCGTTGTTCCAGAACTCCGTCACCATATTTTTGGAAATAACAGGAGTTTCTCGTATAGCGTGATAAATCCTGCACGTGTTGAGTCCCACAATCACTGAATTGAATTATTTGTTTACCAGAGGTGGATCATATAACCATCCGGCTATATTGTGAGTATCTACAAACTTCTATGGTGCTTGATCAGCCATGACTGCAAAAAACAAGGCAAGTTAACAAAACATTTACTTAACTTAACAATCACTCAATATTATAAGGACAAATATAAAATTGGTTAGAGAACAGGGACCAAGAATGTTATTTTAGATAATATTGATCATTCAATGTAAATTAATGTCAATTTTAGTAAGTTTTTTTGTCCAAATAATAGGTTTTCGGTCCAAGAACTGAGTTCTCTATCCAAATTCACCGAGAACAATAGTTCTCGATCACTCAGTAGAAGCCCTCGGTCAACAGGTCAACCGAGAACCCATGATATTTCAAATAAACTTAAGAGGTCTTTGTTTCGGTCAAATGTCTCGAGAATCCTATATATTTAAATCTAAAGAGATCTCGGCCAGGAAAAACCTTGGGTTTCTCCTCGAACTATGCGTAATCTTCTTAAAAACACCAAAATCTGCCATTGATATTACACCTGCAACTTTAGTCACTCACAACATGTTAAGCCTACAACTCACAGACATCATAATCTCTATCCTAAACAATATTATAACAAGATTAACAACAATCTATCAATTCCATCCACTTATCATTCACAGTGAACCGAGAAACCCTTTATCAAGCTTTTGTTTACCTATTAATCAACGTTGATCACGTAAGAGCTTGAAAAATAAGAATTAAATGGCTTAATGGCTCAAAGTTTAAGGGTTTTCGGCTTAGAGAGAGTTTGCATATCAGAATTATGAGAACAATAATGCAGATAAACATCTTTTATATTTCAAAACATTAAAGGGGCGAAAACTCTGATGGGTCAAAAACAACTTATGAACCGGGACCAGTTCATCAAATTCAAACCAATATTTAATGAGTCACATTAGCTGAAAATAATTTTTATACCCAACATGGGCTTGATTCATGGTTTTAAAAAATGATCCCTTATAGCATCCGTTTCGATAAGAGGTAAAAATAAAATAAATAATGATTAAAAACAAAAAAAATATAAATAACGAAACAAAATATTTAATCACTTGGTCTTCTTGTAACTTAACAAATTTTTGGGATCCAATTTAAGTTTCGATAAACATTGAACCTCTTAAGAAAAGATCTGAACATAGAATCATATTAATTAAGATTCTTTCACAATGAGTCATGTTCAGCATTATTATGACATAAAGAGACAGGTTGATAGCAGGCATAATTAACTTAGCATGATTTCATTGCATCAGTGATAGGAATTGGGTTCAATTTAGAATAAATCTGTCACACCCTAAATTTTCGACTAACAGGGCTTTACCGTGAGGCGCGTGACATACCAGGATCTAGCCATGTGTCATAATAAACAACTAATTGATAATGGAAAATATTTAAATATAATTTCTCATCATAAATGAGGTAAGTGCATTTACAATAAAGTTTTTACATTTGCGGAAGCGTATAATTTAGGAAAACACTTAAAAACCAAGATTGCGTGTCAAGACGCCCAGACATAACATTTCATTAAAGACTCCCGGCATAATTCGGTGCTTAGTGGGGTCCATGCATCCTAGACTCATTTCAACTTCGCACGTGCACCTTAAACACCTGATAAAGACATGCTAAAACGGGTCAACACAACGGTTGGTGAGTTCACAGGTTTGAGTTTAAAAACAAGTTTGTTAAACAAACCATTTTGTAAGTAAACGTTGTAAGCAATAGAGCATGGATATTGTATGCATTAGTAATACCGCTAGTTAGTTAGGCTAGCAATCATGTTACATTAGTGTAGGTTCCATTGTGACTGAGGCTGACTTGTTTGTTTGTTTGCCACCCACGGAGTCTAATATAAGACTAGTGCATATTGCGTTCGTAGTAAATGAAACGCCCGATGAGTCCTTCAACCAAGAGCCCCGAGGGGGTTCGTCAAACCCAGTAGTACTACCTTTCATTACCGAGCCAATGTACAATTGTTAACGGTCCAATATGCATGGGGGACTTCTGTTTAAGTGCACTATGTACCCATGAGGTATTAAAAAGATTACAATTATCCAAAAAGTTTGTATGTTGCATGCTTCCCCCTCCCCCACCCCAAAAAAAAAGGAGTAAGTAAAAAGTGGGGTAGTGACCCATAAAGTCAAAACTCAAATTAGCACAATCAATCTATTACAAATTATAATTATTTTCACTAACCAATATATTGATCATCCTTAACAAGTTTTCAATCATCAAAACCGATTTTCCCATCCAACCAAAACTTGTAATTAAATTACCAAATAATTCACACATATTCTTACAAGTATTAGGTATAACATATATTTTTTCTTGTAATTTTCTAATTCATCAAAATATACAGAATATTCACATTCTACAGCAACCTAATTTCAGTATCTATTTTAACTCAACAGTACACAAATATTTGCCAAAAATTATATATTTGTCCACTTGATGCAAGACGAATTGGATTAGCTTCCTACTTCAATTTAAAACATTCCAGAAGTAGAATCACACCCATAACTATTTTCAATATCAAGTTATACAATTTACAACACAACTCAAAAAATGTCTCTTTTCAATCAGGATTGCAACCCGATTTTGTAAATTAATAAAAAGCAGTAAAACAAAGTCCAAAAATTATTATTCTTGAACTTTTGAAAACTTGATTCAAAGTAATTAATCATAGAATCAAAGTTCAATCAGAAACACCAACGTATCATCAAGTTATACAATCTACAATCTAAAACACAGAATCTCTCAACAAGCAGATTCAAACCAAAAGTCACAAAAATCATGATTCTTATATCCTTCTGATATTTAATCATCAAGGAACCATTTTTCATAACCAAATCTCATGTCTTTCATTATTTTACTGATTTATAAAATAATATTTAGTTACAAAAAGTTTCCATCCTTTCTTTTATAATAAGACACAAAATTTCTTTTAACAATCAACCTTGATCATCCTTGATTCATTTTCACAAATCCGATTATTTGGATACTAGGTTTCATGAATCAAAAATCAAAATATACACAAGAATATATACTAAACTATACTTACCTATTGATTGATTCAAAAATCCAATACTCTTTCTTCCAAATTCACCAAATTGTTAATGATTGTTGAGAGAGATTTTGAGAAAATAAAATGTGTGTATGTGTGTGTGAATTGGACGGCCAAGGAGAGAAAAAAGAAAAGTTTTAATCTTCATTGTTATTTAATCCTCATTACACATTCATTTACACCCTCATTAAGTCATCATCAGTTTGATTCAACATTAGATAACTTTATTTTATTTAATTTGTGACATGTTACATTTTATTATAACCATTTCCTAGTAATCATATGTTGTGTACTAGTTTTTTGTTACTTGTCATGTAATCTATCATATGTTGTGTTATTTTAATTATTTAATTCTCTTACAACATATAAGTATACAACAAATAATCATGTAGCATATTAAGCATGTAACATAATTACATCCATCACATATAACACATGTAACATATCATGTGTGACAAGTTTATTATAACCTATCATATATTATAACACGTGTGACAAGTTTATTTTCTGGTTATCAATAACTAGTTACTCTTACTTGGGTCACCAACGATACAACTAACTTAAATGCACGCATACATGACACTACATGTATAAGAGTTCCTTAAGTTAGTTAACAGAACTAACTGGGTTCACTGACACAGTCAACATGATTTAACTGGGTTTAGTTAACGGAGTTAACCTGAAAATGTCGGGTGTCACATCATCCCCTTGTTGAAAGAATTTTCGTCCCGAAAATTGATATGCTACTAAGTACACCAGTCGCCATACGTCTATACGTTTGGTCTTAGTAAATTGAGTAGACTTCATGTCTATATGTTTGTTCACTGTACATTCAGTACCTTAGTAGACTTTCAGTCTATATGTTTGTTCACTTTACATTCAGTACACGAGTAGACTTTCAGTCTATATGTTTATTAACTGTACATTTAGTATGTCGGTAGACTTTCAGTCTATATGCTTGTGCCACTATATTTAGGCAGTATTACTCGTATTTAAGCAAAATTTTCAATTTGTCACATCATCCCCTTGTTGAAAGAAATTTCGTACTCGAAATTTTGCTTATGATATACGGAAACTACAATCATAGTTTCTTGATAGTGAAAGCGTCTGAACGCTTGACAGTATAAATAGGAAGTGCTGAGACTAACGATTTTAATGTTATTGGGAAACAAACGAGATTCAAGTATTCACTTGACTAGAGATATAAAAATAAACCGAGAGGTTTGTCATAAGAATTTCCGATCAATGTTTGTAAAAGTTGATGCATTCAACAACGACGTTTTAAGAATTTAGGAAAGTCATTATAATAAGCATCCATTGATATACAGAAATGACAAAATTTCAAAAGCAGTAAAGGGGGTTGAGTCTCGACAGTTCAATCTCATTTCAAAATAATCTTAGTAATAGGTACGGCTACCATTGCAGAAGTGATACAAATGTTAAGGATTTAGAAAATAAGGCTTCTATATCTCAGGGAGATGGTGATTCATAAAGATGAATTTGTACATAAGAGTTTCATTTACCGATCAAGTCCGGCTATCGAGCGAAGAATACTGATGTGTTGTAAAACACACTTAATTTCCTTATCGTTTTATCATGATTTAATTGCTTTTTAGTTTAATTATTAAGAGGTTTAGCTTGTTTTTGCTTAAATTTACAAAGATGGATGTTTACTTGTAGGTTATGAGTTTTAATGAATAAAAGTGGCAAGTTTGAAGACTCTAGGGGCTTATTTGAGCAACTTTGAAGACTACAACTCAAGGCCCGACCCAAGCCCACAAGTTAGAAGCCTTACATGCATAATATATTAATTAAACAAAAGAAAAAAGAACCCTAACAACCCATCAATCCCGATATCAGCCCCCAACTAGTAAAAAAATAACCCTAAAAGCTCCCATTCAAGAGGAAAAATTCGTTTTTTGCAATTCTTGAGCCAAGGGAAGAAGAAGGAGGCTAAGGACAGTTGTGGACAGCAGCTACGGGTCATATACATTCATAATCTCAGCCATATAACCTTAAGTAATCATCCATAAACTTTGTCCTTTGTTCAAGAACCCTAACTTGTTAAGTAATTTGAATGAGTTTTATTACGTAATAAAGCTTTTTGTTGGATTGTTTTGCAAGTAATTTGAAGTTTGACTTGTGTTTGATTGTTCTTGATCATTGAATGAGTTTTATTACGGTTTGGTTGAGTTATTTGATGTTTATATTAACTATATGCTGCTGTCCAAAATCAAAGTTAGGCTAAACTAGTTAGTTCTACCTAGGTTAGATGATTGTTGTTAGGTTTTAGTAAGTAGTTTGGATTGTTGATGATCATGGCTTAAATTGTTAATGTAAAGTTTGGTTTAACATTGAATTAGGTTGTGTTTAGTGACTGTGAATTTGTTAATTACACTTATAAACCTCTTGCTTTAATTAATTGAATGAGTTTTGATTGATTGTTGCTTGTTAGGACTCTTTATTTAGTGTTTAGGGTTTGTTTGCGGGTTGATCAACCGTAAGGTTTAAGTGAGTGTTTTAATTGAATATAATCAGCGGGTAGACACCTTCCTTGAGACCGAGAGGTGATAGGAAGTAAACTCATCTCATAGCTTTTACTTGTTAGGATTAGGATCGCGCGAGAGCTGGTTCGGTTCTTGTCGGGTTTGGGTTTGTGAGCGATTAGTTGACCTAGTTTAAGTTAAACTGAATTGTTCCTCTATCCTTGGTTGCGTAGTATTCGTCTCCATTAGGGTAGTGTGTCGGTGAGACCGAGAGGAGAGTCGGCATTAGAGCACGTTAACAATTCATCACCCGGATTGGTCTTAAAATCAACTAAGTGTAGGTTAGGGCTTGTTAGTGAGAGCGAGAGGTAATCTAGCTTCCTGAGTGAACCTTAGTTGTGCCATTCTTTAGGAACCGGTGCCATGAGATTCTACAGTCCAATAGCTTACTATACCTTCAATATGATTCTTACCTAGGTAGACGTTTTCTCCGATTGCAGTGAAGTTTCCAAGTTTCGTCAAGAGTTTCATTTAATTAAGTTTAGTTTAGTTAATTAATTTAGTTAAAGTAAGTTAGGTTAAGTAGTTAATTACATTAAAAATCATTTAAATATTATTAGGTGAGTCTTGGTTAGGGTTAAGTATCATATACATTTTCAAGTGTCCTTGTGTTCGATACTCGGACTTCCTTAGGTCTATACTATTAGTGATAGGTACACTTGCCGGTTGTGTGTGGATTCGTTAGGATTTTCGATTAATAAATTTAAAGCTTAGTTGTGAGTCATTTAGAAAGAGCATCATTATACACACATCAAGTTTTTGGCGCCGTTGCCGGGGACACGGTTAGAGGCGTATTAAGAACGACTCGAGTTAGGACTTACCTTGTTGACTACTTGTTTTTCTTATTTGTTTTGTTTGTTAGTTTAAAATAATTTAGCTAATTTTAGTTTATTTCGTTTAGTTTAATAGTTGTATGCGACGTACTCGATCTCTAGGACCACCAGAAACCGAAGGATTTTATGAACCAGAGAGAGAGCTTCGTGAGAGACGTCGTATAAACCCGTCTTCCAGTTCACCTACGTCCGTCGGTAATACATTCTCTTCTCCTACTTTTTCTGAACCCGTCATTAGGGATTGGATTATGGGCGACGAGAATCCACCACCGAGGAGGACAGTTGCAGACCGGGCCCGTCCGGATCCAGCATTGCTCCAGCAGCTATAGGAGTTCAAACGACTTGGCAGATTCCATCTAATGTTCTGAACACGATTGCTCATTCTGCTCAATTTCACGGGTTACTCCATGAGAACCCACATACTCATATCACTTGCATTACACGAATTTGCGACACGTTTCATCTTGCCGGCGTATCCGAAGACGCCATCAAACTCTGAATCTTTCCGTTCTCACTTGTTGATTGTGCGAGTCTGTGGCTAGAGTCCCTCCCACAGGGATCCATTGATACTTGCGCTGCCATGCAGACCAAATTTCATGAAAAATACGATCCTCCGGCTAAGGCCGCTCGTTTGCGTAACCAAATCCATTCTTTCCAGATGGAGGACACCGAGAGCTTCTACGAGGTGTGGGAGAGATTTAAAAATCTACTTGCTTTATTTCCGAACCATGGCCTACAAGACTGGGCGGTTGTTGAGAAGTTCTACAACGAAGTGACGTACGCGACTCAGACCATGCTCGACACAGCTGCGGGAGGTAACCTATTGATAACGAAGGATACGGATGAGTGCATTGATCTGTTCAACAGGTTAGCCATGAGTGGATACCAGCGACCACAAGCTAAGAGTACCAAAACCGTCGACTCCTTATCACGCAGCATGCATTCGGTCGACACGTGCACCGCACTTGCGGCACAGGTTGAAGCGTTAGCAAAGATCGTGAAGGACTTGCAGGTGAAAAGTAAGTTATGCGAGATCTGTAGAGGGGGGCATGATATCGTTCAGTGCCCCGTTGGTTTCCAGGAGGAAGCAGTCGACTTCGTTAATAATCCAAACCGAAATCAAAACTCTTTCAATTCTTATAATTCGGGATGGAGAGGTAACCAAAATTCCAACTGGAGGAACGAAAATCAGTCCGGCTTCCAGCAACGTCAGAGCCTATTCCAGGATTCCGGTGAGGGAACGAGTAGTGGGGAGAAGAAGCCCACGTTAGAGGAGATGATGGCACAGCAGACACAGATGCTGTCGCAGTATATGACTCGCGGGGACTCCCGTCACAAAAAGACTCAAGAGAAATTTCGGGAGCACGAGTCATTCATGAGAAATCAAGGAGCATCGATTCAAAATCTTGAGCGTCATATGGGAGAGATAGAAAGTCGTCTAAATGAGAGGTCGCCAGGTACACTTCCAAGTAACACTGAACAAAATCCGAAGGCGTTCGCGAAGGCTGTGACGACGAGGGGCGGTGCAGGGGCACGTAGCGAGCCCGTGATTCAGGAAGCGACAAGAGGAGGCGTTAATGAACCTGCGGTAGATGTAGAGGAGCAGGTAGACGAGGAGATTCAGTTGGAGTCTCCACCGGCCAGGGTGCATCAGAGGCACAGCCCAGGAAGTACAGCACATGCCGAGAACCAGCCACTACCCAGCATACCACCGAGAGTCTACAAACCTAGACTCCCGTATCCCGGGAGAGTCCGTAGGGATAGAGACGAGGAGCAGAACTCCAAATTTCTTGATCTTCTGAAGCAACTTCATCTTAATGTCCCATTCCTTGAGGCACTCACGCAAATGCCCAAATATGCAAAGTTCCTTAAGGATATTCTTTCGAACAAAGAGAAGCTAGCCGAAGTCTCCTCCATTCCCCTGAGTGCTGGTTGCTCTGCAGTCTTGCAGAGAAAGTTACCAGAAAAGATTTCCGATCCTGGGAGTTTCACGATTCCCTGCATCTTGAGTGATAATATGGTTGTTCATGCGCTGGCGGATCTTGGTGCTAGTATTAATCTCATGCTGTATTCCATGTATCGCAAGTTGGGTCTAGGCGAACCGAGGCCTACTCGTATGAGTATCCAGCTTGCTGATCGTTCCGTGAAATACCCCCGAGGGGTGGTCGAGAGCATGCTTGTTCGGGTCGACAAGTTCATCTTCCCGGTGGGCTTTGTCATCCTGGACATGAACGATGATGATAGTGTCCCACTTATCTTGGGCCGACCATTCCTTGCCACTGCACAGGCGTTGATCGACGTCTGCGAGGGTAAGTTGATCTTAAGAGTTGGGGATGAGAACGTTACTTTTGACGTTCGACAGTCAATGAAACACCCTAAGTCTGCTGATGACTCCTTATACTTCATTGATACCATCATGGAGCATGTCGGGGAGTTTCTCAGCGAAATCTGTGGAGGATCTGCCTCCGACACCCAGATTCTCGATAGGGAGATTCCAGAGATTGAGATGGTGGCAGTAACTAATCAGTCCTTAGATGACGACACCGAGTCGCATACCCCTGAATTTGGCGTGTCTACTAAGATCGTACGAGACGATATGATGGACCGACCTTCGGTCGAGATTACTCCTTCTTCCTTAGAGATTAAGGATTCGCCTGCCCACCTTGAGTATGCGTTTTTAGATGAAGAGAGGAAGCTGCCGGCTATCATTGCATCTACTTTGACGGAGGTCAAGAAGGCGAATGTGGTTATCTTGGATATCGAGGGTTGTTATGAAGAGCTTGTGGAGGATACCTCTATCGAAGTAGATGATGTGCAATTTGACCCGGGTGGTGACATTGAAGGAATAGAAAGATTAATTCTCAGAGAGACACCACAGAAGAGGGAACGTGTATACTTGGATCAAACGAACTTGAAGGTGAGGATTAGACATACGAAACAACATAAAAAGTTGACACACAGCAAAGATGACATCCTCCTTCATTACACGACTCGTATAAAGTTTTGTCCGGGTAAGTATAAGTCTTGGTGGTCCGACCCGTTTCAGTTTTTCAATATCTCTTTAAATTTTTCTGGTGAGTTTTTCCCAACTAATAGTAAACGAATAAAACGAAACGGGTCGAGTGGGAAACGGATAAAGGAGAAACCACCTGATTGAAATTGAGATTTGGGGTCAGGCTAAGGACCCGTTAAACTAAGCGCTCTCTGGAGACAGCCCGAGATTTAGAGTTTTGTTTCTTTTATTTTTGTTAATTAAAAATTTAAAAAATCATAAAAATAAAAATAAAAAAAAAATTAAAAAAATACAAAAACACAAAAATATGTTTATTTTTTATGTTTTTGTTTTCTGTTTTGTACGCCGCTACATGCGAGCGAGTTTGAGTTTTTACAGGTATTATTATGCGCATGGTAGCTCTGATGACGTTTTGGAACTGGCTCACCCGAGGATGCGGCCGCGAATGAAATGCTATACGGTCGTTCGTTCGAGTCATATACAGCTGATGAAGAATCTGCATCTAAACCAGGGGAGTAACCCGTTCTCTATTTCAATTTCTGTTATTTCAAGTTTTAATTTTATGCTTTACGTTTTATTTTTATTTTATTTCTTTTCCTTGTTCTCATCGAGGACGATTTCCTTCTAAGTGTGGGGATGGGAATTTATTTTACTTAGTTGTAAAAAAAAAATAAAAAAAAAAATAAAAAGTTTTCACTTGTTTTTCGTTTTCATACGTAGTTTATGTTAAAAAAAATGTCCATTGTTTTTAGTTTTTTTTGCATTAAAGTGGGAGATGATGATATTTATCGGAAATCGGTTTTTCAAACTACTAATAATATGAGATAAATAAAAGAAAACGCACTTAACTTGGGATGTGTCGGTAGGCTCAGCCTTGAAAATGAAATGGCAAATTTGATAAAACGGTTAAACGAAAATCTTTTGTGGGTAAAGCGTTTTGTCCGTGGAAAATAAGCAATGAAAGGTTGGGCCATACTCAAGCCTCAAATTTTGGTATGAAAAAGTAGAAATATCATGAGTTTTAAAAACATTTGAATACGTTATCATATGATGCTTGGGTAGGTTTAACGTTAGAGTATGCCGTGTAGCCTGTGATATAAATCTTAAACTGCTAGTTTAGTGTTTTACACCTCATTGGCATATGGTTTTATAACTTTAAATCCTGTATTGATGGGATGCTTCGGGTCCGGAGACCATGGGTCTGTATGTAATCTATTCATCTGGGTATTCACAATTCCTAAGTGGGGTTGTGGATATTTAAAATAAAGCCAAAGAGCAAACCCTTATAAGTCTATAAACATGATCACAAAAAGTACAAAAGTACAAATACACTACAGACTTGATCATCCACGTTGTTAGCCATGTGGGGTCTCCTTGCTCGCGTCTCATTACCATTAAGAAACGGACCACAAGGGACACGCTACATGTAAGCCCTACAGATGAAATTTTGCATACTCACCTATGGTGATGGATTTAGGGTATTGCTTGATAACGGGGGTATGTCATGTTGTGGGGAACACTAGCTATTAATTAATTGAACCTTAATCGTATCTAATGGCTGTTTGGTAGACTTTGATGCTTAAGCTTAGGTGGATAAACAATACCCTTGATCGTCTTAACTATTCATAAAAAATTATAGTAACAAAAGTTTTAAATCTGCTAACTTTGAGGTTTAAGTCAAGTTGGGTTGGTCTGGTCCGGTAAATGCTGAAAATAAGCGGGTCTTAATTGTGTAAACCACTGAGTAATGTTATTGTCGGATCTTATTTGTCCCGGTAAAGATTAAGGCATGGGTTTAAGTGGACAACAATATCGGTGATCGCGGTTTTTGAGTTCTTCTAAGCTTTAAAAATTAACCTAAATGTTTTTAAGACTGTATTTTCCGATTCTGATACAACTGCATTAGACTTTTTCAGGGACGAAAAAGACTTAAGTGTGGTGATGTTTGATGTGTTGTAAAACACACTTAATTTCCTTATCGTTTTACCATGATTTAATTGCTTTTTAGTTTAATTATTAAGAGGTTTAGCTTGTTTTTGCTTAATTTTACAAAGATGGATGTTTACTTGTAGGTTATGAGTTTTAATGAATAAAAGTGGCAAGTTTGAAGACTCTAGGGGCTTATTTGAGCAACTTTGAAAACTACAACTCAAGGCCCGACCCAAGCCCACAAGTTAGAAGCCTTACATGCATAATATATTAATTAAACAAAAGAAAAAAGAACCCTAACAGCCCATCAGTCCCGAAATCAGCCCCCAACTAGTAAAAAAATAACCCTAAAAGCTCCCATTCAAGAGGAAAAATTCGTTTTTTGCAATTCTTGAGCCAAGGGAAGAAGAAGGAGGTTAAGGATAGTTGTGGACAGTAGCTACGGGTCATATACATTCATAATCTCAGCCATATAACCGTAAGTAATCATCTATAAACTTTGTCCTTTGATCAAGAACCCTAACTTGTTAAGTTTAAGCTTTTTGTTGGATTGTTTTGCAAGTAATCTGAAGTTTGACTTGTGTTTGATTGTTCTTGATCATTGAATGAGTTTTATTATGTTTTGGTTGAGTTATTTGATGTTTATCTTAACTATATGCTGCTGTCCAAAATCAATGTTAGGCTAAACTAGTTAGTTCTACCTAGGTTAGATGATTGTTGTTAGGTTTTATTAAGTAGTTTGGATTGTTGATGATCATGGCTTAAATTGTTAATGTAAAGTTTGGTTTAACATTGAATTAGGTTGTGTTTAGTGGCTGTGAATTTGTTAATTATACTTATAAACCTCTTGCTTTAATTAATTGAATGAGTTTTGATTGATTGTTGCTTGTTAGGACTCTTTACTTAGTGTTTAGGTTTTGTTTCCGTAAGGTTTAAGTGAGTGTTTTAATTGAATATAATCAGCGGGTAAACAACTTCCTTTAGACCGAGAGGTGATAGGAAGTAAACTCGTCTCATAGCTTTTACTTGTTAGGATTAGGATCGCGCGAGAGCGGGTTCGGTTCTTGTCGGGTTTGGGTTTGTGAGCGATTAGTTGACCTAGTTTAAGTTACACTGAATTGTTCCTCTATCCTTGGTTGCGTAGTATTCGTCTTCATTAGGGTAGTGTGTCGGTGAGACCGAGAGGATAGTCGGCATTAGAGCACGTTAACAATTCGTCACCCGGATTGTTCTTAAAATCAACTAAGTGTAGGTTAGGGCTTGTTAGTGAGAGCGAGAGGTAATATAGCTTCCTGAGTGAACCTTAGTTGTGCCATTCTTTAGGAACCGGTG
Source organism: Bidens hawaiensis (assembly GCF_021521415.1). Taxonomy (NCBI): domain Eukaryota; kingdom Viridiplantae; phylum Streptophyta; class Magnoliopsida; order Asterales; family Asteraceae; genus Bidens; species Bidens hawaiensis. Next base: position 299,550 of record NW_027492610.1, on the reverse strand, counting down.
CCATGAGATTCTACAATCCAATAGCTTACTATACCTTCAATATGATTCTTACCTAGGTAGACGTTTTCTCCGATTGCAGTAAAGTTTCCAAGTTTCGTCAAGAGTTTCATTTAATTAAGTTAAGTTTAGTTAATTAATTTAGTTAAAGTAAGTTAGGTTAAGTAGTTAATTATATTAAAAATCATTTAAATATTATTAGGTGAGTCTTGGTTAGGGTTAAGTATCATATACGTTTTCAAGTGTCCTTGTGTTCGATACTCGGACTTCCTTAGGTCTATACTATTAGTGATCGGTACACTTGCCGGTTGTGTGTGGATTCGTTAGGATTTTCGTTTAATAAATTTAAAGCTTAGTTGTGAGTCATTTAGAAAGAGAATCATTATATACACATAAAATACTAATACGTCTTGTTTCCTATTTTGGTCAATATGGTTATTTGAGTTCATGGAACTCAATAACGAGGAAGTTTGTAATAGATTACAACATCCCAAAGATATTGTTCGTAAGATTCGGATCACTATTATGCTGATTAGCCAAGGTTGAGTTTCCTCTATTCCACATGAGGAACCATTAAGAAAATATACTACGTGCCAAATTGAACTATGATTTAGAAGTCCATTGACTTTTGCTTAAAGTATGGAAGCTAGCGCTCTTTTAATCATGGAGGTATGGTTTATCGGATTGGATCGTTCTTATCATAGTTAAGGTAGTAATGTTTTGTGAAATGATTGCGTTCAACATAAATTTTGAGGTTGATGGCGTGGACACGAAGGACATGTGTCCCGTAATAAAGTGTTGATGAAATTACTCGTACCCGAATTCCTATCAAAGAAATTTGGTTAAAGTCAAAATTTCTCCATTTCTAATATCACGTGATTTGGAGATACCAAGGGAGTTACTTTAATAGATCGAAGAGAGAAAAGAAAAAAAAATCTAAGGTGAGTGTCAAATGCATTCGTTGATAATTGATACTTTATCAAGGTTCAAAAACGGGATGAGCTCTTCCACTCCTAAATAGTGGAGTTAACCTTCCGGAAGGGATACAATGTCATTTCAACCAAACAAGTTGGTGTTATAATTATTTTAACTGAATGAAGTCCCAAATTAGGTATAGTTTTGAATATTCGGGAAATACCAAAGACTTGCCATATTTGAAATTGAAAGGAATGGTCAAAGGTTCGTTTCTTTCCTCTTTATTGTTAATACCCATGATTACAGAGGATTGTGCATTTCCAGTCAAACGAATTATGATCACACCAAATGGTGTTGCATCCCAGGATAAGTTAATAATGGAGATCGAGGAAATTAGCTCCCATCTTCAATGAGGTTTTCTAATTGTTTGAAACAAGTCAAACGTTTTCTTATGTTTGTATTTGTCTGGCCTCAAAGGACATGATATGGTTTTAGCCTAAGAGTTTGTCGTTATCACTAAGATTGAGAGATGTGGTTCAATGTTAACTACGTTTAACCAAATGCAGAATGCATACCCAATGGGTTCTTTAATTGAGACTGGCCTTAATTAGTTCCATGTATCGAAAGAAAAGACATTATCGACTAGCTCGGTCAGCAGGTTTAGTCCTTAGGTAGGATGGGCATCTAATGTATCTTATGTAGGAATACTAATCATCAGTCACAATGACACGATTTCCCCTGCCCTCCACTCCAGCGGGCATTGTGATTCAAGTCCAACATCGAACAAGCCATATTTAGAAAATATCTCTCCTAGCATGAGCGAATCATTTCTAGTTTATAAGGTAGCTCTTGTCTACAACACTTTGGTGCGAATACCGATTCTGGTTAAAGCGAATATAACTATGCTCAAGGTAGGAAAGTCGGTTAGTGATATCCCCAACATCAACATACCGTTAGCGTTTATATAGGGTGTACCGCAGCTAACTCACCCACTAATAGCACATCTTCGGTGGTTCTCATTACCAATCCTAACCAAACTGTATCTTCCCAGTGTCAGGTGTAACTGGTAAATTTCTCTTCCCCGCTTTAGGCGATAAAACATGAGTATATGTTTTCCATCTAAGATAGACCAATATGAATACTTGAATGGATGGTTACTCGTCGTTCCTTGCGAGTTACGGATCTGAGGAGGGTTTTGACGATGAATGGTCGTTCACCAACTGATATGATTTATTCACGTTAACTATTTGGTCCTCAATCGTGCGGTATAGGGTAACCTGGAAATATAAATGTGTTGTTTTTAAAACATTGCTCCTAGGGGAAATAGAAGTCATAATGAAGACACAGTTATTCAGGTTTCATTCAAATTAAGGTTCGTCACAGGCAAGTCATTATCGTAGGTTGATCTTCTATTGGATAGTATATCCATCAGTTTGCTGTTTGTTTACTAGAAGAAACGTTCAACCATATGTCTCGCCAAGGTCATACTCGATGTTCTATTGAAGTCTAGGTTTGGTATTTATCACTTTGTTATGTGCGTGCAAATTGATGGCATTAGCGGGTTCGAGCTTGTACTGAAGAAAAATGGGAAGAAATCAATTTAGTTTCGTTCACAAGGGCATTCAATAATACTTAGGCTATTCGGGGTTTGACTCAAACTAGAGCGACTCAGTGCTGGAGGTTTGTATCGAAAAATCTTTTCGTTGTTACTATAGGCATATAAGATGAGTTACACCATCAGCCTTTGTAGGTTCCCGTACGGATCTTACACGGGATATCGCTATCTACGCAGGTGCGGAATCCCTGCGTAGGTAGTTACGAGCGTAGAATACGTAAAACACGAACACACGATACAAACGAAACCACGTTATATTATAACTCGAACCACGTCTATTACAGACACTTGACAAGTGAAATGATCACAACTATCACGGACTCTAAAACGAACTATCAAAAACCGAACACTTAAACAGTAACCCGTAGGTTACTTAAATACACGACAACTTCGCCACAGGCGAAGTTGTCAATAACTTCGCTCGTTGAACAAGTTTGCCTAGGCGAACTTGTCAACAACTTCGCTTGTTCAACAAGTTCGCCTAAGCGAACTTGTTGACAACTTCGCTTACATACATAAAGATAAACTTAAACACAATCACATTACAGACTCGATTACAAACGCTAGACTATGAACTACTGACATCTATGTACCAACAGACTCCCCCTTGGCAGTAGCTTCATATCTTGATCTTCATAGCTTGTGTCTTGTAATCTCTCGTCTTCTCTCTGCATCCCCTCAAGCATGCACTCCCTGTCTAACACATACAGAGACCAGCTTCTGGTACTTCTTAGCTTCCTCTTTCCAAGCAGGAATGTAGAAAATCTTCTTAGCATGTAGTACCTGCAAGTCAGCTTGAGACAGATTGACTAAGTGCATAGGATCATACACCCTCATAATCTCTTGCTCATCTTCATCCTCCATGACTGCTTCAGCAGTCTCACAGTCCACGTACCACCATTTCAAATCTTTTAAGACATTCTTGGGCATCACCTTCATCGGCACTTCTTTTAAATTACGGACTGGTTTATACTTCATAACCATCCATGGTTTGCCGTCTGCCCTCATCCCTCTATCTTTATCTTCCACTAACTTCCCTATCTGAGGCTTCAGAAGTTCAAACTTTTTATCTTTGATGGCCTCCTTCCAAACAATTTTCCCAATCATCCTCGCCATATTATCATTACTTCTGTTTATCAGCCCCAGTCTCGCTAAGTCTTTCACCTCACACTCCGGTAAGGTATTCAGGGATCTTAACATCCTCTTGAAGTACTGAATGCCGTCGTAACGTTTGATCACAAATAATCTCAACTCTTCATCGTACAACCAGCATATGATTCCTTTCTTCGACTCTGCATATCCCTTTATATTGTACGACTTTTTGAACATCGTCTGTACTGCTGGCTTCTTCGTCTTTACAAACCACTGAGCGCAGCCTTCCTTCCAGTTAGGCTGATCTTCCCACTCAGTGTTGTCAACCTCAGCAGCTTCACATATAGTCGACTGTTCAACCACAGGGATCTCATGCTCGACATTTTCTTCAACAATCTCTCCTTCCTCTATCACATTCTCAACCACAATTTCTGCACCAATCTTTTCAATCTCACTGATTGGCAGAACATCTTCATCAAATAACACATCGTCGCTGAACATGTCATCATCAAGTTCCTTCAGCGCATCGATCACGTCATCCTCCACCATCACTACATCATCACCACCAGCCGCTTCGGTAGACTCCCCCTCAGCTGTGGAAGCCCCAAGAGCTTGAGAGGTTCTTGGCAGCTCACCACCTGCACCTTCCGGTGCATTGGGATCATCGTCTCGGTCTTCTCGACGCTTGGTCCTCAATTCATCTCCTCTACAGCTCATCTCCCCCTGAGATGCCAAGAACAACTTCAAGGCATCTATTATTTTCCCGTGCTCAGCCAGGAGGGATGCCTGCAGTTGATTTGCTTCCACTAGGCTTTGAATAGTCTTTGACTGCTCAGCTACAATCCGCTCTAGTGAAGCTATCCGTTCCGAGTCAGAAGAGGGCGTGTCCGCAGGTGGTACCGTACCCGATACTCCTGCAGTAGTGGTGACCGTAGACTCAACAAATCGTGCTACTACCACCGATGGAGTAAGCGTTGGAGGTGGTAGAGACACAATTGCTGGAGCCGACGTCTGGACGGCCGTGACCGATGGAGTGTCAGCCGACGATGTAGCCACTACGGGAACAACCGTAGCGCTTGTACTCGATACCTGCACAGAGGTAGGAACAAGGGACATACCAGACAAGGCAGGTGGAGCAAAACGTGCAAACCTTGAAGTCTCTCCGGCTCCTACACCCATACCTGTCGTTTCCCTTCGTGAGCGCTTTCTCACTAGCTGCACAGCTTCTTCTTCATCATCTTCCTCATCGTCGTCGTCAACAATTCTCTTCTGCTTACCCACCGTTCTCTCATGCCTCACCATCATCCGTCTGGCCTCTTCCATCACATCATCAAAATCAGCTTGTGGACCCGAGACTTGAATATTCTCATGTGGATCAACTCGGTCCATATCAAACAATCCTTGCCCGTCGAACATGGCGTCCAGATCAATCTCTGCAGCTGTCACAGCAGCAGATACAGCAGGCGCAGCTGATACAGCCTGGGGTGCTGCCGCCTGTTGTGGTCTTGGGTCTCTGAACTCGTCCCCCGCCGCAGGCACATACTCCGGGTTTATAAGATACCCAAAGAGAGGAGTATGCCTGGGACGCAGCTCAGGCTTGCTTCGTGCACTGGAAGTGCGACACTGTGCAAAGATACGTTTTGTCACACTTTCAACGTATCGTATAGGGCGTCGTTGAGGCAGCGTCGGAGCCACATGATTGAAAATCATCTGTAGAAATCGAGGATACATTGTAAACCGCTCACGCGCCACAGCCCTTCGTTGCCTGTCGATCTCGTAAAAGATCATTTGGCTGAACGAATATCTTTTATTATAAGTCAATGCAGTCATAGCAGACTGCATTGTCGCACCCATTCCATCAGTGCCTGCCTTCCGTCCTGACATACATACGATCATGACGTGCATAAGGAAGCGCTACTGATCTAAGAGGAACCCCTTCCTCCGTTGAGTGTCTCCTAAGAGACCCGAATATCCCATCCTGAGGAACGCCCCATCACGGAATGGCGCAACAAACTCCGTTGGGTCATCCCTCGTTTCTTCACCAAACTGCAACGCCACCCGTATATGTTCAGAAGAAAACTGAACGATTTGACCGTTAACGGTGGCTCGCATGACCGGGGGCTCAACCCGGCAATCATACTCTACCGTCTGCCAAAAGTCTTCAATGTTCGGTAGCGAAATGGGCAGGGTAGTTGTTATTGCATGATAAATCCTTGAGCGCAGGAGAAAAGTAATTATCTCCCTATAATCCTCCACGCCTTTTGCATCTGGGTCAAGTGTTATGAACTGGTTATGGGCTGGAAAGAATTGTCTTTGATCATCACCGTCATCACCTGCACCTCCAACAGCAGCCATATCTGCAATAAACGAACCAAGTTAGATAAACGATTAAGTTGTACACATGTTCGCTTGATTACCAGGAGCGAAGTTGTGATCAAACCTGTATAGGCGAAGTTAAAGGTGAGGCGAAGTTGGGAACAACTTCGCTTCATATTTAAGTTCGTCTAATTAATTTTAAGTAAAATGTTCGGGGCGAAGTTAGTGATAACTTCGCCTCTTCACAACATCGCCTCAGGCGAAGATAAGGGTTAGGCGAAATTAAGCCTTAGGCGAAGTTGTGGATAACTTCGCCTCAGGCGAAATTAATCGTCAGGCGAAGTTGAGGATAACTTCGCCGAAACCCTAACTTCGCCTGAACTGAATCGGCGACTGTTAAGATTCTAACAGTCGGAATCCGATGTTTCGGCAAAGGTTTGACGATGAAGAACTCAAAAACACTTGATATTAAGGTTATGTGGACGAACAGTTTGTCCATGAACACGTAATACAAGCTTGTAAATCACGGTTTTGAAAGGTCACCGGACCGAGGTCACGAAACCGTTCAAAACGACCTATGAAAAGCATCACTGTCGATGGATATACGATTAATCGATAACACCCACCTCGAATCTATGAACGAAACTGAGAAAAAAAGAGTCGAAATCGAAATCGAAACAAGTTCGCCGGAAACGATATATGTTCGCCGGAAATATCTAATAAGTTCGCTTGAAAATCTGATGAACAGTTTGACCCTTAAAATCCTTTATATAGAGGCGGAGTTATACAGGCGAAGTTACGGATAACTTCGCCTAGGCGAAGTTATTTTCAACTTCGCCTATTCAACAACATCGCCTAAAATTTCAAAAATTTACCCTTAAGATTTTAACAGTTGTTCTTTAAGAAATAAACGACATGATCAATTCTAAGTAACCAGATAAACAATCATAAAACTATCTAAGTACAAAAACGTAAAAATATAAAGTATAAGGGATCAAATTTCAGTCTCGGTAGGGATTGCTATGTTTTAGAAAAGATCCGAACAGGAATCATACTAACTACGTGACTGTCACTTAGATCCGTGTTTAGCTGTATTATGACATATAGAGACAGGTTGTAAGCAGGTATAACTTAAAGTGGTTTTCATCGTTTCTGTGATACGAGTTAGGTTCAATTAATCCTTAAAATTTAAGTGGGTAACAACTCAGAAATATTGATGCCTCCTATCTATCCTCAAAGCGTATTTGGCTTTCCCCAAGTCACCCCGAATTGACTTCGACCCATAGTGTCTGATTAACTTGTAAGTATTCTATGTCTGGATCCCGTATTCATTCTTACTCCATGATTGAGAAGTCTCGATATCTTGAACTCTCGAATGTTACAATAACTTCATAAGTACTAAGTTTTTTTTTTTTTTTTTTTTTCAAACGTACTTATAGACTTCAGAGTAATAAGCAACTGCAAGTCCCGAATCTGGATCACTGCAGTGTCTTGAAACGCCTTCTTCACGTGAATCAGAACACACATGGGCTCGTGTATGACTGGGTAATCGCTTTTCTGCCTATCATTCGAAAAGATATATATGAAGACACGCAAAACTCTTAAGGAGTTTCCACGTAAAATCAAGTAAAATTAGTTTGTATCACATCTACTTTTACGCACCATAAAAATTACCATGACATACAATGATTGTCCTAAAGCCTTTTAAGCCTAATAACTTCACTAGTTAAGCACACACACAATCAGTATATATATCATTTTCCATGGTTGGATCAATTTTCCGTTTAACATAGCTAACTAACTTCTTACGAAGTAACAGACTTGAAAAGTAATTTCATTTCCCAAAAAAAATTTTGACTTCAGTCACCCTGATCACGTCAAAGTCTTCAGGTAAACGGCAATCCCGAAGATCCAATGGATCAACTGGACCGACCACATACAAGTATGTGTCCTTCTCACTAAGAATGACCGACTAATTTTCAGCGATAGAAAGAAAACACATCTTAACTGCCCCGGTCACTTTCAGTCATCTGGTTAATGGCGACCCTCATTCTCTAAGTAGAAACGAGGACCAAAACATATCCGAGGATATGTCCATCAAACTGAGGTAACCGACTAATTTTAAGCAATAGTGATGTTTTTTTTTTTTTTTTTTTTTTTTTTTTCAAATAAACACAAAAACATGGTTACTCGGGATTGATCATCCCGTTCAGCTCAATTAGGTTTTGAAATCTGGATTTATCAAACGCTTTTGTAAATAAATCAGCGAAATTTTCTAGCGTATCGACCTTTTCGACCTTAATCAGTTTCTTCTCAGCACAATCCCGTATGAAGTGATGACGAATGTCAATATGTTTAGTTTTACTATGCTTCACGGGATTGTTAATTACTGAGATGGCAGCAGTGTTATCAATTAAAATAGGAGTGAGTAAGAAATTCAGACCATAGTCGCGCAATTGTTGCTGAATCCACAAAACCTGAGAACAGCAGTTGGATGCTGCCATATATTCAGCTTCGCATGTTGAGATTGCGACTGACGTCTGTTTCTTGCACTGCCATGAAACTAATCTTCCACCGAGAAACTGACATCCTCCTGTTGTCGACTTCCGACTCTGATTGCACCCTCCATAATCAGAATTCGTATAAGCAACCAGTTCCACGTCTCCTCCCTTCGGGTACCACAACCCTAGCTTCGGCTTGCCTTTGAGATACCGCAAAATCCTCTTCACACCCTTCATGTGAGATTCCTTTGGGTTTGCCTGAAAACGAGCACAAAGACAGACAGCAAACATTATATCAGGCCTAGAAGCAGTTAAATACATCAAAGAACCTATTATAGCCCGATACTGAGTTGGGTCCACATCTGCGTCACCGTCTATTTCAGCTCCCAACTTGTGGTTGACGCAAATTGGAGTGTCAAATGGAGAAGAGTCCTCCATCTTGAAGCGCTTGAGGACATCATGAACATATTTTGTTTGATGAATGAACATCCCATCCTTCTTTTGATCAACCTGCAATCCTAAAAAGAACGTTAGTTCACCCATAGCACTCATCTCGAATCTTTTCTTCATAACGGCCTCAAAATCCTGACACATGGAGACTCTTGATGCAGCAAATATGATGTCATCCACGTAGACTTGAACTAGCAGGAAGTCACTTCCTTCTCTCTTCCCAAACAGTGTGCTATCAATCAAACCCCTTTCAAAACCATTCTCTAGCAAGTAGTCCGATAACGTTGAATACCAAGCACGAGGTGCCTGATGTAATCCATACAGCGCCTTGCTCAACTTGTACACATGATCAGGAAAGTCTGGGTCAGGAAATCCCGGAGGTTGCTCAACATACACAACCTCATCAACTTTCCCATTGAGGAACGCACTTTTCACGTCCAACTGAAACACTTTCATCTTCTTGAAAGCAGCAAACGCCAAAAACAATCTTATCGCTTCCAACCTGGCCACCGGAGCGAACACTTCATTATAATCTATCCCCTCTTGCTGATTAAATCCTTTAACGACCAGCCTCGCCTTGTTTCTTATAATAATCCCCTTTTCATCTCTCTTGCACTTAAACACCCATTTTGTGCCTATAGCATGCACATTCCTTGGTTTTTCAACCAAAGTCCAAACTTCCATCTTCTTAAATTGAGCCAACTCTTCTTGCATGGCCTCGACCCACGAGCTGTCCTTAAGAGCCATTAGATAATTTTTCGGTTCAATCTGGCTAATAAAGCATGAGTACAAACATTCGTTCATTATACTCGTTTCCTTAATGCTTGTATAAACACAGGTGTGCTCATTCAAGCTACTTCTGGTTTGTACACTGGAGGACACATCACCTATAACATTCTCCAAAGGGTGGTCTTTGTGAATTCTCGTGGTCGGCACAGCTCCGACATGCAGATTATCTTCTAAATTAGTAGAGAGCTCATCAATGGTTGTTTCTGGCTGAGAGTGAAAAGGATTGATAAACTCTTCTTCAGGAGAGACAGCAGGGGAATCGATAGAATTTGATGAGGAAGGTTGACAATCATCAAATAGCTGTCTATGTGCCAAATTTTCTTCCTCATCTAGAATCATCTTCGTAGCAACACGTTCTTCTTCTTCTGTACGAACCAAATCAGGTATGTTAAAAGACTTGAAGAGCCTATCATAGTCGAAAATCCCAGGAGGTCCGATGCTCGGTCTTGGCGATCTGTAACTCGTAATGTCGGTGTTACATACCACTTCAACCTTGCCGTTCGTTGTATTAAAGACACGCCTGTTGGGAGTCCCAACTTCATAGCCGACTAAGATTCCTTCATCGGCTGTTTCACCAAATTTTGAATGTGCCTTTAAAATTGAACACGGGGACCCGAAAGCTTCAAGTCCACACAAATTGGGCTTTCTTCCATGCATCAGCTCGTAGCATGTTTTATTAAGTCTTTTTACCGTTAACACTCTATTCAGGACATAGCAAGCTATAGAAACAGCTTCAGCCCAGAACACCACCGGAAGCTTCGAATCAGCCATCATTGTTCTGGCTCCTTCAATTAAAGTTCTATTATTCCTTTCAGCTACTCCATTCTGTTGCGGAGTATACGGAGCGCTGAATTGGTGTTCAATCCCTCTTGACAGACAGAAGATCTCCATTTCAAAATTTTTAAACTCAGAACCATTGTCACTTCTGATGAACTTCACTCGTTTATCCATAATGTTCTCAACTTTGGTAATCAGATTCTTCACCAGTTGAGCCGTTTCGTCCTTTGATTTCAGGAAGTATACCCACGAGTATCGTGAGTAGTCATCAGTAATCACCAAGCAATAAGTTGTACCACCTAGACTTCTTACATTCACAGGACCGAAGAGATCCATGTGAAGCAGCTCTAGTGTACTAGCAATTGAGTTTACTTTCTTGGTGAGATGGGACTTCTTGTGCTGCTTTCCCTTTTTGCACGCAAGACATTTGTCTTCAAAATTGAAACTTTTTAAAGGAACACCCAACACAAGCCCATGTCTGACAATATGGTTCATCTTCCGAAGATGAATGTGCCCCATTCTCCTGTGCCACATTTCAGATTCCGATTCGCTTGCTTTCGTCAAAAGGCACGATTCTTCCGTTGACATTTCAGTTGAACTTAAATCCATCATATACGTATTTCGATCACGTGGAGCCTTCATTACTATCCACTCTTCTGGTATTTGAAAACCAGCCTTTAACACAATCGCATCAGTCTTCATGAAGTGTACGGTATAATCTTTATCACAAATCTGCGACACACTCAGCAGATTGTGCTTAAGTTCTTCAACAAAATTCACATTTTCTAACGTCATTTTCCCGTTAGTTACCGTACCCCTTCCAGTTATTCTGCCACCACTCTCACCGGCAAAACTGACTCTTGCTCCCTGAACAGGTTTTAAATCTTGTAACAAATTCTTGTTACCAGTCATGTGCCGGGAACAGCCGCTGTCCACAACCCAAAGATTATTGGAAGCCCTGTTCAACTTTTCCTGCACAAACAAAAGAGACTATTAAAATTTGGGGACCCAAGACCTCTTGGTCTTGGGTCGACTAACCTTCTTATCAGAACTCACACACCTTGACTGACCATAGTTAGCATTAGGAAAATTTTCATGAGTCCTAACAGGATACCTCCTTGGAGACTGATAGTGAGGCCAACCAAACTGACGAACATTAAGAGAATTAAAAGAATTATAGCAGTTGGTTTGGTTATTAGTAGTGTGAAAACGAGATGTGTTTCTTTGAAAACCGGTATTATATCTCAAATTTGAATGGTTTTCATTTTTAACATTTAAACGATTACTAAAAACCTTAGTCTCAGTTTTCGAGGGCCTCACCTCTCTAAAACGCTGCTTCAGAGGGCAATCAGCAACAAGGTGCCCTGTTTGATTACATCTAAAACAACATCTATATTCAGCTTTCTTTTCAGCAGATGTTTTAGATGTGGAGGCAGTATTACCACCCTTACGTCTCACATAGGGTGGGACATATGGGTTGAGTGGAGTACTCTTTTGAGTTGATTTAACCTTTTCTCCACTAGTGGGTAATACTTCCTTCTCTTTTGTCTTACCCGACTCGGATGACTTATCCGAATCAGATGAGACTGGACTTGAAATTTTAATTTTTGAGACAGGCGAACTTGTTTCGCCTTTACTAACTTCCGGTACTTTACCAGTTTCCTTAGCAGTACCTGTCTGATCAGCTACAAAATTAACAGATTCATGAACACTAGGATTGAAAGTATAATTATGGTTATATGGTGGTGGAACCTCATGGTAACCAATTCCTCCCCTCTTAGGTGAGGAACCTTGATCACTGACGAGGTGATCAAGAATAGCAGAGGAATTCCGGAATTGCTCCAGTTTCCTATTTAGTTCCACCACTTTTACCTGGTGATCAGCAATCTGCTTTTCTTTCTCAGCAATTAACTTGGTTTTCTCTTCTAAAACCTCGTAGCTTAGATCGATGACATCAATTTTTTCAGCTAATTTTGTTTTTAAACTTTTAACGTCCTTTTCACACGCTTTAATTTTTATTCTATAATTATTTTCTCTTGTCTTTGTAAAATGATGATCTTCTTTCAAGGTTTTAAATTCGGCATCCAATTTAACATACTGATCAGTAATTGTTGCAAGCTGTTCAGACAAGTTCTCACACTTAGTACAGATAGGTTTAGTACATACCTCGGTGTTCTGATCATCAGCCATGAAGGCTTTTTCATTTTCAGCAGCTTTCACACATTCTTCAGCTGCAACCTTCGCCATGTGAGCTTGCTCAAAGAGTTCTCCAGAAAACATATTCCAGTTGTATTCACCAGCATCAGACATCATGGCTCTATTCCCATTGTTATTTCCACTTTGCTGTGTAGTCCTTCCCTGACTACGTTCTACCCGTGCATTAGTGCACTCTTTTGCAAAGTGTCCATTCTGTTGGCAATTGTAACACCTCACCCTTGACTTGTCAAATCCTGGCTTTCCACCTACGAACTTTCTGCCAGTCTTCTTCATGAAACGCTTCACTCTTCTGACTATCATCGCCAACTGCCACTGCAGATCCATCTCCTCCAGATCATCAGGATCGATCTGGTCATAGTCTTCTTCCAAAACAGCAGGGTCCACAATCTTCCCTTGTATGTAGTTCTCGTAAGAAGCAATAAAATATGCATAGACTGCAAACTGCTCTTCAGCAGATTTGACACTCATTGGCATCTTGGAATAGTTATTGCTTAAAGCACTAGGAGAGAAACTACTTGTGGATGCTTGAGGTTTCGAAGCACTTGATCCTCCAGCAACGAAGCAAACATCACCGTTCATGTTTACAGACACATTTCCTTCATGAGAAGAGTTAGAACCTGACTCTCCTTTGGAGTAGTAAGCAGCAGAGTCAGGCTTCGAACTTGAGCCTGAGTTAACTTTGGCACCATACAAACCAGGGTCTTGAACCTGATCCGTTGGTGTCTCTTTTCAAACCATATTAAGCTCAAAGGTTCTGAGCTTGTTTACTGCTGTCTCCAAGTCATAATTGTGAAAGTCTTTGTCTTCCCTCATTAGAACAGTGTACATTTCCCACTTCGGTGGGAGAGCATCGAGAAGCTTCTCAACTATTTCCTCCTCTCTGTAAGCAATAGAATAGTTGTTCAGCTCTGTCATTAGATGATAATATCGGGTGATAATATCATCGAGCGATTCGTTCTTCAAATACTTGAAAACAGAGAACTGGGTCTTTAACAACTTAATCTTCGAGGCACGAATACCCACGTTCCCTTCGAATCTATTCTCAAGAGCATCCCAAAGCTCTCGTGCAGAAGTGTACTTCTGGAATGTATGGAGAATTTCTTGAGGAAGAGCCATAGTAATTGCAGCATGGGCCTTGCTCTCGGCCTCATACATCTTCTTCTCTTCTTCCTCCATCTTGTTGTACTTCTTTATCACATCCCGACCTTCGTATTCCATTGTTGGTGGAATATATCCATCCTGGATGCACACCCACATCTTTGCATCCTGGTATTTAATATACTGAATGAATCTATCTTTCCACGCTACAAAGTCTGTTCCTTTCATCAACCTTGGGGCCTTAGTAGCCGACCCCGCTTCAACTTCCATTTTGACTAACTCTGAGATGTTAATCGGCGACATCTTCTCGAAAACACGAAAAACCCGAAAAAAGCAAAAATTCTTCCAAACAGTACTATAGGCGAAGTTAAGGATAACTTCGCTTAAGTGTTAACTTCGCTGGAAAATCTGTAAATTCGCGTGACTTGGCGAAGTTGAGAATAACTTCGCTTAAGGTAAGCGAACTTAGGAGGTAAGCGAAGTTGAGAATAACTTCGCTTAGGCGAACTTATGAGGTAGGCGAAGTTGTGGATAACTTCGCTTAACCTTATATCTTCGCCGAAACCCTACTTCAGTGACGGCAACTTCGCCTGAAGAACAACAACTTCGCCCGAAGAACACTGAAAATATTCAGATCTGTTTTCGACGATTTAGCAGTTTCCGGTCGGTGTAACGGCTTGAATATGACTGTATAAGGTGAGTAAAACACAATATCAACGAAAACACGTCCCGCGAATAGGTCAAACGAGACGTTTTCTACACCCGCGTGAAATCCCGAACCACACAATCGAGCCGAGGCTCTGATACCAATTGTAGGTTCCCGTACGGATCTTACACGGGATATCGCTATCTACGCAGGTGCGGAATCCCTGCGCAGGTATTTACGAGCGTAGAATACGTAAAACACGAACACACGATACAAACGAAACCACGTTATAATATAACTCGAACCAAGTCTATTACAGACACTTGACTCGTGAAATGATCACAACTATCACGGACTCTAAAACGAACTATCAAAAACCGAACACTTAAACAGTAACCCGTAGGTTACTTAAATACACGACAACTTCGCCTCAGGCGAAGTTGTCAATAACTTCGCTCGTTGAACAAGTTCGCCTAGGCGAACTTGTCAACAACTTCGCTTGTTCAACAAGTTCGCCTAAGCGAACTTGTTGACAACTTCGCTTACATACATAAAGATAAACTTAAACACAATCACATTACAGACTCGATTACAAACGCTAGACTATGAACTACTGACATCTATGTACCAACAGCCTTCACATACGATCAAGTCATTACTTCAGACGATTAAGAATCATTGCTCTAGGGCCAAAAACATTCTAGGAAAAGTTGCATAGGGAATTCCCCAATCCTTAGGGAGGTGTCTTTAGAGCTATGGTTCGAGAGGAAGATTCAACGCTTTATGGAAGGTTACATAACTAAATTACTGATTTCCATGGGAGTTGAGGTAGGACAATACTAGTATCTAGTTCAAGGGGTCAAGATGAGGCGAGTGATTAAAATTGTTTTTGACAATGTTAGCCAAATAGGGGTGTTAAAGAAGTTATTTCTCATAGAGTTTGTTATATGGTTACGGTTCCATCCGTG
Source organism: Bidens hawaiensis (assembly GCF_021521415.1). Classification (NCBI taxonomy): domain Eukaryota; kingdom Viridiplantae; phylum Streptophyta; class Magnoliopsida; order Asterales; family Asteraceae; genus Bidens; species Bidens hawaiensis. Next base: position 284,169 of record NW_027492610.1, on the reverse strand, counting down.
CAAAAGGTATTCCAAGTTATCGCATTCTAGTGGAGTTTCGATGGTTTAAATTATGTTTTCCAATGTCCTTGAGAAAATGGAATTATCTTTTGGAATGGTCTTATTATAGAGTTTGTCATGGTCGGAAAAAAATTCAAGCTGAAATGGGAGTTAACAATTGGTTAGGGTAAGTATATCAACAGGAACCTTTAGCTGGGTCGCACAAACATGGTGTTGGTTTACAAGAGGTTCTTAAAACTTCACATATACACTAGGGTTAGAGGTCTTTTCATGAAATGCTAGAAAGGTTTCGAATTCAAATTATTTTCATAACAAGGTTTGGAAAGGATATCTTAATCTTGCCCAACACTTGCATATTGGAGACTAAAACAAAAACAAAAAAAAATTCAGTAATCATCCTCAATCGGCTAGTCACTTCTACTAATTACAGAACATATTATACAATGTCTACTAGTGTTGGACAAGTTATGAGATCTTACATCAACCGTGGAAACTTAGGTTTGAGATTCACGGACTATGACCACACTATGGGAATCATCAGGATTCACATGCACCATAAATTATTATTAAGTGTGCACACAAAATAATAATTCGGTATACATGATCAGCCCAATTCCTCCCACCAAGAGTCAAGTTGTCCCTTAGTTTGGATTGCCAAGTACAGAATGATACTAATTGTGACAATCGTCAATTTCAGGTTAACTCCGTTAACTCAACTCCGTCAATTCAAACTTAAAGATCATTGAATCTATAACGCACACTTCATTGCATTTAAACTAGGGTTTAAATGACGCTTAACACTTACTACATGTGTAGTCTTTCGGGATTTTCACCGAAACGCAAACGAGTTGACGCAAACGATTGATAAATAAACGAAAAACGTCAAAACAGTAATTATGTGATAATTATGTGTTAGACTTATGTGTTATGTGATAACATGATTATAAACGTTAACTCAAGACGAAAACAAGTTAGTTAGGCTATAAAAGTAATACTTAGAAGTGGAGGGACTTGAGTGTAACTTGTGTGTTTATAAATATATCCTAAACACTTAACCCTAACTTATTATTATTAACCCCAAAGCTCCGATCGGCCTCCCTCCCTTGCTCTCCTTGGCTGCCGTCCACGAACACACACATATACACCATCAAATCAAGCCTGTGATTGAAGAACTAGGTGCTAGGAAGGTATATTTGATTATCCCTAACATTCTTGTTGCTTGATTTTGATGTTTGTTGGGTTAACCACAAACCCTAGGCTGCCAATTTTGAGTATGCATATAGTTAATATGATTGTTGTTATTTGGATAATGAATTGATAACTAGATTGATGTTGATACATGTTGATTGTTGTGTTTTTGATTTGAGTTCAAACACAAACCCTAATCAAGTATGTAATATGTAATTGATGTGCATGGAGGGTGTTTATGGAGTCTAGAGGGTTATATGGATGCATGATAGTTCATAAATTGTTATTATGTTGAGTTTGGATGTAAACAGATTCTGGACAGAATGTGTATACGATGTTTAAGTGACTGTAACGAAGTGTAAACGTGAAAATTGGTTGAGATTGTGGGTACTGCAGTAAACTAGGTTGAGTCTAGTTTCTATAAAGTATAAGTTTGTAACTTTTGGACAAGTAGAAGTTTACTTTTATGATTTTACAAAAACGTTGTGCAAAGCTGAGCTGTTAGACCTGCTGTTAGGTTATGTTGTAAATGTTATATCTCATGAACTACGAGACCAATTGGGTTGGTTCCACTTCTGAAAGTTGACTCATTGAGTTAGGAACCAAACCCAAGTGGTCTTGCATTTATTGGATTTATCGTTTTACGGGAATTGCAAATAACATTATGTTGCGCATGGATTTGACTGTTATGAGTTTGCTGTAATGATTTGATGATTGTGAGAAAACTATGTGGAATAAAAATATAATTAAATATGTTCTAGAAACCTAAGACATATGTGCTTCTGTGATAATTTTTGGTAAATTAATTGAGATGCTATGATCGGTGAAATAGTACAATCTTTATAGTAGGATTTCTGTCTCGGTGAAACTAGCTGCTGAGTTTTTTGAAAATGCATGAAACATGATACTTGCTATATAATTGTTATGTTTGGACCAAATTACCCTTGCGGGGAATAATTGCTAATTGATTGTCATAATTTGACCAAATTGCCCCTATGGGGAATAATGGCTAGTTAATTGTCATGATTTGACCAAAATGCCCTTACGGGGAGTAATTGCTAGTGATGTACTTTATGAATACATGACACGTATATGATTGCTTACACATGTAATGTGTCACAAAAACACTTGTGAAAGTCACACACGATTCACAAACGAAACACGAAACATGTTATGTGCATAGGTATTATGTGCCGGGTCTAGAGACTCGATAATATTCCGACACTTAGAAAAATCTCTTTGTTGTTTTAGAACGTTAGAGAGAGTTTTTCGGTGACGCGCATCTTGGTGATTTATTTGGGGAAATTCTTCGCAAACAGTGAGTTTCACTTTCCCCTCTTTAAACTGTTTTCAAACGTTTTTCACTTGGGGGAGATAACATACTCCACAACGCATTTAAGATTTTGTTATAAGTTATATATCACTTGTAAAGGCTAAGTGGCAAACGAAACATTTGAAGTCCTACACATCGAACCGGTTAATATTTAGAATAGCGAGTCACTGTTGAGTAGTACTACTGGGTTTGACAAACCCCACCCAACGCTAAACTCGACTGGAGGTCGAGCGGGTGTAATTTTGGCTAACACGTACCATGGTCTGGAGGACCTGGTGACAAGGCACTTACTAAACGAGTCAGCTTCGGTGTCGAACACTTAGTAATACTTGTTGTATAGACTAGCTACCTATCGATATATAATTTGACATAACACTATCTGGTAACGCGAAACGCCGTAACGTGGTTACGCAAAACGCTTAACGAAAAACGTCGTAACGTGGTTACGCAAAACGCTTAACGCAAAACGCCGTAACGTGGTTACGCAATACACTTAACGTAAAACACTGAACTCAAACGCTAAACGATTTATTTTATATAACTTGTGAACTCACCAACCTTGTGTTGACACTTTTAGTATGTTATTCTCAGGTAGCCGAGGCGGGCGCGCGGTTTAGGAACATGCATTGTGTGATAAACTTTTAACTATGCATACTTGTTTTAACTGTTATCCTTGGTTTTTAAATCGTCCTGCGTGACGTAACATTGTTCTATGGTTTTATGCTTCCGCACTTATTTTCATTTAAACGTTTTTATGGTTTGATTATAACTGATGATTCCGATCCTGTTAGTTCACACCCTCTGACGGTAAAACTCCGTTAGTAAATTTTGAGGGTGTGACAGATTGGTATCAGAGCCATTGGTTATAGCGAACTAGAAGCTGCATGCATACTAGACTATAACCGCGACGACCCATAAGTTATAATGATACGCACTACATAGATTTGTGTAGTCTTGTAATCTTATCTCTTTACCTCTTTCACTCATACGCGCGCGCATACACGGCTTACCTGAAGGAATGTCGACGCCGCCATCATCATCATCATCATCATCCGATCCGATGACTCATGCTCACGGGAAAGAACCGTAGATACCTACCGCATCGCCGCCCTGAGTAGTCCCGGAACTCGAAGCTCCCGCACCGAAGAGGTACCGCCTATCCGGAGGCATATACGAAAACGACGTTAGCTGGGATTGGTACCCTAACATGATCAGACGTATGGTCTATCGCGAACAAGTTCCCCCGTTGCCTCACCCTAACCACCCTGCTTATCCCAACACCCTACCACCCATAACCGAACCTGTAGAGAGAGTTCTCGCAGCTGTTGTTTCATGCTTGGAGCGTGACGTGGGTTACATGTGCTATACGAGAGCGAACGTTTCCGGACTGTTAAAAGACGTAACCGAGACTAAGGAGGAGATTGCCCGCATGGCAGCGGCAATGAAGGAAATGCAAGAGGCTAGTGATCAACAGATGAAGATTATGAGGAAGATGCAAGCCGAGATGATAGACTTGCAAGAGCAACTCCAAGTAGCAAGGACCCGAACCGAGATAGCTCGAGAGCGTTGCGATGTCTTACAAATGCAAATTGCTCAGAACGCAGCCGAACCTGAGGCCGAACCTGAGGCAGATCCCGAAGAGGAGCCTGAGGAGGAACCTAAGGAAGATCCCGAGGAGGAACCCGAAGAGGAACCGGAGGAAGAACTGGCTGAGCCAGAGGCACACTCAGAGGTGTCCCCAGACGATGTGCAGATGTGCAAATTCTTGGATTGGAACTGGCTAACGCGATGAACTGGGAGGAGTTCAAGAACATGATGCGAGAGGAGTACTGTCCGAGAGAGGAGATTTCAAAGTTGGAGTCAGAATTTTGGTCACTGAAGATGGTGGGCTCGTAAATTGAAGCCTACACCACCCGTTCTCACGAGTTGGCTGTGATGTGTCCGCGGATGGTGGATCCGCCGAGTAAGAGGATTGAAATGTACCTTGATGGGTTAGCACCGCAGATTCAGGGCACGGTGACGTCTTCCAGACCAGCCGCGATTCAACAAGCGATCCGTTTAGCTCACAAATTGACGGATCAGGCTGTGACCCAAGGTGCGTTACCACCTAGGGTTCAACTACTAAAGGCCGTGACAACCCGAATAATGACAACCACAGCAACAGCAACCCGAGCAGCGGAAAGAGGAAGTTTGACAACACCAGATCCTCGTCCTCGAACCTCCCACCGCAACAACACTACCGTAAGCCCGAATTCACTCGGAGCTTTAACAATCAGAGTCACAACAACAACAACAACGGTAGCGGGCAGGTTTCGAGGGATATGCTGGGAGATATCCAATGTGCAATAGGTGCAACTATCATCATGTTGGCCAGTGTGACCGCGTCAAGTGTCAAAGATGCGGAAAGATGGGTCACCAAGCGAAAGAATGTAGAGGAGACCTTGCGGCAAAGGGTACTCCTAAGCCACCTATGACGACGAAGGGATGTTTTGAGTGTGGGCAGGAAGGTCATTTCAGGAAAGATTGTCCCAAGCAGAAACAGAACGACAACAACGGGGGTAATGGAAGTGGCAGTAATGGTGGAAGCAATGGCAAGGGAAGAGCTTTTGTGATTGGGTCGGGTCAAGCCCGCAATGATCCGCACGTGGTGACTGGTAAGTTCCCTGTAAACGATTGTTTTGCTTCTGTTTTGTTTGACACTGGAGCTGATAGGAGTTTTGTGTCGAAAGCCTTTAGTCAACTCTTAGACCTAACTTCAACTCCGTTAGATGCTAAGTTTCCTTTTGAATTAGCTGACGGTAAGACTATAGTAACGACTCATGTACTTGCGGGATGTAAGTTAAAACTGTCCGGTCATGTCTTTGATATCGACCTTATTCCTTTTACGCTTAGTAGTTTCGATGTCGTTGTCGGCATGGACTGATTGCCCGAGAACCGAGCGGAGATTATATGTCATGATAAGATAGTCCATATTACCACCGCTTCCGGCGAGATCATTTCGGTCCGAGGTGAGAGAAGCGGCATGACCACCAGCATCATTACCCTCATGAAGGCGCAGAAGTACCTACGAAAGGGTCATCCGGCAGTTTTGGCGCAGATCATTGAGAAACCCGCGGAGGAGAAACGAATTGGAGATACCTGTCGTGCGAGACTTCCCGGAAGTTTTCCCGGAGGATTTTCCCGGACTCCATCCTGTACGACAAGTCGAGTTCCAAATCGAGTTGACACCCGGTGCAGCACCCATAGCACGAGCCCTGTATCGGCTCGCACCGGCGGAACTACAGGAGTTGTCCACTCAGCTGCAAGATTTGTTGGATAAGGGTTTTATCCGACCTAGCTCATCGCCGTGGGGAGCCCCTGTCTTGTTTGTCCGAAAGAAGGACGGGACTTTCCGCATGTGTATCGACTACCGGGAGTTGAACAAGGTGACGGTCAAGAACCGTTATCCTTTACCCCGAATCGATGATTTGTTTGGCCAGCTTCAAGGATCGAGTTATTACTCGAAGATCGATCTGCGATCTGGTTATCACCAACTAAGAGTGCGCGAAGAAGATATTTCAAAGACGGCTTTCAGAACACGGTATGGTCACTACGAGTTTTCGGTTATGCCTTTTGGACTAACCAACGTACCAGCCGTATTTATGGATCTCATGAATCGAGTATGCAAGGCGTACCTCGACAAGTTTGTGATTGTTTTCATCGATGATATACTCGTCTACTCCAAGAACGAAGCTGACCACGAAGAACACTTAAGGGTAATTCTGGAATTGCTGAAGATGGAACAACTGTATGCTAAACTCTCGAAATGTGAATTTTGGCTTCGCGAGGTTCATTTTTTAGGACATGTGATCAACGAAAATGGTATCCATGTCGATCCCGGTAAGGTAGAGGCCATCAAAAACTGGGAAGCACCTAAGAACTCCGACTGAGGTGCGGCAATTCCTAGGACTGGCCGGCTACCACCGACGTTTCATCGAGGGATTTTCAAAGATTGCTCAACCCCTCACCGCTTTGACTCACAAAGGCACTAAGTATAATTGGGGTGACGCGCAAGAATCCGCTTTTCAACTGTTGAAAACCAAACTCTGTAGCGCCCCTATTTTAGCCCTCCCCGAGGGAACGGAAAATTTTGAGGTACACTGTGACGCATGTATACAAGGTCTCGGTTGTGTGCTGATGCAACTCGAGAAGGTTATAGCCTACGCCTCTCGACAACTACGGGTTCACGAGAAGAACTACACGACCCATGATTTGGAACTCGGAGCTGTGGTGTTTGTCCTTAAGATATGGAGGCATTACTTGTACGGTACCAATTTTACCATTTACACCGACCACAAGAGTCTCCAACATATCTACGATCAGAAGGAGCTGAACATGCGACAGCGTCGTTGGGTCGAGCTGCTTAAAGATTACGATTGTGCCATCAAGTACCACCCTGGCAAGGCCAATGTAGTGGCCGACGCTCTCAGCAGAAAAGAAACAGATAAACCCAGACGAGTGCGTGCATTGCAACTCACAATTCACGCCAACTTACCCGACCAGATTCGCGAGGCGCAACACGAAGCTTTGAAAGATGATAATCTTCCATCGGAACTCATGCGGGGCATGAACAAGCAACTTGAAACCAGATCGGACGGGGTCCGATATTTTGAGAACCGGATTTGGGTTCCACGATACGGAGAGTTGAGAACTCTAGTGATGGACGAAGCTTACAAGTCCCGATATTCTATCCACCCTGGCTCAGATAAAATGTACCATGATTTAAAGGCACTTTACTGGTGGCCGAACATGAAAGCCGACATTGCCACCTACGTGAGCAAATGCTTGACTTGTGCCAGAGTCAAGATAGAATACCAGAAACCATCTGGTCTACTGCAACAACCGGAACTCCCAATGTGGAAATGGGAACACATCTTAATGGATTTTATCACGGGTTTACCTAAGACACCGACGGGATGCGATACCATCTGGGTGATCGTAGACCGATTGACTAAGTCTGCACACTTCTTAGCGATTAAGGAATCGGACAAAATGGAAAGACTAACTCGCGTTTACACGAAAGAAGTGGTGTCTAGACACGGAGTGCCTGTCTCGATCATTTCCGATCGAGTTTCTCGTTTCACTTCGCACTTTTGGAAGTCGCTGCAAAGCGCACTACACACCCGTCTTGATATGAGCACAGCATACCATCCTCAGACGGATGGGCAAAGTAAACGAACTATTCAGACCCTGGAGGACATGTTGCGTGCATGCGTGTTGGATTTCGGAAAAAGTTGGGAACCTCACTTACCTTTGGTAGAGTTTTCGTATAATAACAGCTACCACGCAAGTATTAAAGCAGCGCCGTTTAAAGCGCTGTACGGACGGAAGTGTCGATCACCACTCTGCTGGGCAGAGGTGGGTGACAGTCAAATCACTGGTCCGGAACTGGTACTCGAAACTTCAGAAAAGATTGTTCAAATCCGAAATTGCATGGCAGTAGCACGAGATCGCCAAAAGAGTTACGCCAACAAGCGCCGAAAACCTCTCGAATTTCAAGTGAATGACCAAGTGTTACTCAAAGTCTCACCTTAGAAAGGTGTGGTTCGCTTTGGTAAGCGAAACAAACTCAACCCACGATATGTTGGTCCTTACCGGATAACTGAGCGCATTGGTCCGGTGGCGTACCGACTGGACCTACCAATAGAACTCAGTGGCGTACACGATGTATTCCACGTATCAAATTTGAAGAAATGCCTATCTGATGAAACCCATGTAGTCCCTTTGGAGGAACTGCAAGTTGATGAACAGTTACGTTTCATTGAGGAACCAGTCGAGGTTTTGGATTGGGAAACCAAAACGCTCAAGCACATCAAAATTCCAATTGTTAAGGTTCGTTGGAACTCGAGACGTGGACCGGAGTTCACGTGGGAACGCGAGGATCAAATGATGAAAAAGTATCCTCACCTTTTTGAAGGGCTAACCAAACACAGAAAATAGCGAAACTCGGCAAACCGTCAGACATCACCGGAGGTATGAATTAAATTTCGGGACGAAATTTCTTTCTACTAGGGGATGATATGACAAACTGAAATTTTTTTCTTACTCTTTCAGACTCTCATCACGACTTGACTCAAATTTTCTGGACGAGAATTCTTTAACATGGGAATGATGTGACAATCGTCAATTTCAGGTTAACTCCGTTAACTCAACTCCGTCAATTCAAACTTAAAGATCATTGAATCTATAACGCACACTTCATTGCATTTAAACTAGGGTTTAAATGACGCTTAACACTTACTACATGTGTAGTCTTTCGGGATTTGCACCGAAACGCAAACGAGTTGACGCAAACGATTGATAAATAAACGAAAAACGTCAAAACAGTAATTATGTGATAATTATGTGTTAGACTTATGTGTTATGTGATAACATGATTATAAACGTTAACTCAAGACGAAAACAAGTTAGTTAGGCTAGAAAAGTAATACTTAGAAGTGGAGGGACTTAAGTGTAACTTGTGTGTTTATAAATATATCCTAAACACTTAACCCTAACTTATTATTATTAACCCCAAAGCTCCGATCGGCCTCCCTCCCTTGCTCTCCTTGGCTGCCGTCCACAAACACACACATATACACCATCAATTCAAGCTTGTGATTGAAGAACTAGGTGCTAGGAAGGTATATTGATTATCCCTAACATTCTTGTTGCTTGATTTTGATGTTTGTTGGGTTAACCACAAACCCTAGGCTGCCGATTTTGAGTATGCATATAGTTAATATGATTGTTGTTATTTGGATAATGAATTGATAACTAGATTGATGTTGATACATGTTGATTGTTGTGTTTTTGATTTGAGTTCAAACACAAACCCTAATCAAGTATGTAATATGTAATTGATGTGCATGGAGGGTGTTTATGGAGTCTAGAGGGTTATATGGATGCATGATAGTTCATAAATTGTTATTATGTTGAGTTTGGATGTAAACAGATTCTGGACAGAATGTGTATACGATGTTTAAGTGACTGTAACGAAGTGTAAACGTGAATATTGGTTTAGATTGTGGGTACTGCAGTAAACTAGGTTGAGTCTAGTTTCTATAAAGTATAAGTTTGTAATTTTTGGACAAGTAAAAGTTTACTTTTATGATTTTACAAAAACGTTGTGCAAAGCTGAGCTGTTAGACCTGCTGTTAGGTTATGTTGTAAATGTTATATCTCATGAACTAAGATACCAATTGGGTTGGTTCCACTTCTGAAAGTTGACTCATTGAGTTAGGAACCAAACCCAAGTGGTCTTGCATTTATTGGATTTATCGTTTTACGGGAATTGCAAATAACATTATGTTGCGCATGGATTTGACTGTTATGAGTTTGCTGTAATGATTTGATGATTGTGAGAAAACTATGTGGAATAAAAATATAATTAAATATGTTCTGGAAACCTAAGACATATGTGCTTCTGTGATAATTTTTGGTAAATTAATTGAGATGCTATGATCGGTGAAATAGTACAATATTTCTAGTAGGATTTCTGTCTCGGTGAAACTAGCTGCTGAGTTTTGTGAAAATGCATGAAACATGATACTTGCTATATAATTGTTATGTTTGGACCAAATTACCCTTGCGGGGAATAATTGCTAATTGATTGTCATAATTTGACCAAATTGCCCCTATGGGGAATAATGGCTAGTTAATTGTCATGATTTGACCAAAATGCCCTTACGGGGAGTAATTGCTAGTGATGTACTTTATGAATACATGACACGTATATGATTGCTTACACATGTAATGTGTCACAAAAACACTTGTGAAAGTCACACACGATTCACAAACGAAACACGAAACATGTTATGTGCATAGGTATTATGTGCCGGGTCTAGAGACTCGATAATATTCCGACACTTAGAAAAATCTCTTTGTTGTTTTAGAACGTTAGAGAGAGTTTTTCGGTGACGCGCATCTTGGTGATTTATTTGGGGAAATTCTTCGCAAACAGTGAGTTTCACTTTCCCCTCTTTAAACTGTTTTCAAACGTTTTTCACTTGGGGGAGATAACATACTCCACAACGCATTTAAGATTTTGTTATAAGTTATATATCACTTGTAAAGGCTAAGTGGCAAACGAAACATTTGAAGTCCTACACATCGAACCGGTTAATATTTAGAATAGCGAGTCACTGTTGAGTAGTACTACTGGGTTTGACAAACCCCACCCAACGCTAAACTCGACTGGAGGTCGAGCGGGTGTAATTTTGGCTAACACGTACCATGGTCTGGAGGACCTGGTGACAAGGCACTTACTAAACGAGTCAGCTTCGGTGTCGAACACTTAGTAATACTTGTTGTATAGACTAGCTACCTATCGATATATAATTTGACATAACACTATCTGGTAACGGGAAACGCCGTAACGTGGTTACGCAAAACGCTTAACGCAAAACGCCGTAACGTGGTTACGCAAAACGCTTCACGCAAAACGCCGTAACGTGGTTACGCAATACACTTAACGTAAAACGCTGAACGCAAACGCTAAACGATTTATTTTATATAACTTGTGAACTCACCAACCTTGTGTTGACACTTTTAGTATGTTATTCTCAGGTAGCCGAGGCGGGCGCGTGGTTTAGGAACATGCATTGTGTGATAAACTTTTAACTATGCAAACTTGTTTTAACTGTTATCCTTGGTTTTTAAATCGTCCTGCGTGACGTAACATTGTTCTATGATTTTACGCTTCCGCACTTATTTTCATTTAAACGTTTTTATGGTTTGATTATAACTGATGATTCCGATCCTGTTAGTTCACACCCTCTGACGGTAAAACTCCGTTAGTGGATTTTGAGGGTGTGACACTAATCATGAAAAGGTGAGCAAAAAGACTTTTTATTGATCGTACATAGATTAGTTCAGAGTTTCACCCCAAACTTTGGTTGGGAATAGATTATTCGAGTATTCACTCGAGTCGAACACACTAAGAGTTCAGCTTTACAGATGGCAGAAGAATACATGTTCGTGAAACAAACATGCAATCGAAGTATGACTTAGACATAAGCTACAAAAAAGTGAAGTAAGCATTTTTTCCCTCTAAGTCATAATAGACTTTGAGTGTACCATAAGCAAGATGTTTTCAGTTGCGCAATCAATCTACTATTCAAGCAGCATCTACTAACGAAATGAGCGCGCGGCTCAGGAATGAAAATTATGGCATCTCAATGCCGATTAATTTCTATAAAAAAATGCCTTCAAGGGTCTGCCTCAGAGAGGTGTGTCTCACCCGAGACTCAAGTTTGGAGTTTGGAGCGGAGTATGGCTAGCAGGTTTAGGATACTCAAGATGGTAGATAGATAAGAGAGTCACTTCCGACATACCCAACTCTTGAAGAGATTATACTCGTTAGGAGTTGCCCGTGCAAGGGTCTGAGATGACTCATCATTCTAGACAATGTCGTTGCTATATTCAAGCCGGTATTTCTTCGGCTCCAATGATGTGAGAATGGGTGAAGGTTCCAATGTGACAACAAAAGTGGCGTGCTCCTTATCCAAGGATAATGTTGTGGATGATGTCGACATACCCGTATGGCATTGTAGAGTTAAGTGGTTATGTATTAACATACTACGTACCCCAAGTACAAAATAAATGTGTATGCAAATGCATGATTAATATACTTGTCATAAATGAGTGTAGAAGCTAAATGTGAATTAATGCGGTTCGAATACGACATGTGCACATATACCGTGCATACATGAATGAAATGTATGTCTAGGTTTGTATGTATTAAAATTGACACAAAGATTTGAAAAAAGATATAGACTGGTTTTTGAAAACAAACCTAGTTCACTATAACCAATGGCTCTGATACCAATCTGTCACACCCTCAATTTTTGACTAACAGGGTTTTACCGTGAGGCACGTGACATACCAGGATCTAGCCATGTGTCATAACGAACAACCAATTTATAATGGAAAATATTTAAATATAATTGCTCATCATAAATGACGTAAGTGCATTTACAATAAAGTTTTTACATTTGTGGAAGCGTATAATTTAGGAAAACACTTAAAAACCCAGAGTGCGTGTCAAGACGCCCAGACATAACATTTTATTAAAGACTCCCGGCATAATTCTATGCTTTGTTGGATCCATGCATCCTAGACTCATTTCAACTTCGCATGTGCACCTTAAACACCTGAGAAAGACATGCTAAAACGGGTCAACACAACGGTTGGTGAGTTCACAGGTTTGAGTTTAAAAACAAGTTTGTTAAACAAACCATTTAGTAAGTAAACGTTGTAAGCAATAGAGCATGGATATTGTATGCATTAGTATTACCGCTAGTTAATTAGGCTAGCAATCATGCTACATTAGTGTAGGTTCCATTGTGACCGAGACTGACTTGTTTGTTTGTTTGTTTGCCATCCACGGAGTCTAATATTAGACTAGTGCATATTGCGTTCGTAGTAAATGAAACATCTGACGAGTCCCTCAACCGAGAGCCCCGAGGAGGTTCGTCAAACCCAGTAGTACTACCTTTCATTACCGAGCCAATGTACAATTGTTAACGGTCTAATGTGCATGGGGGACTTCAGTTTAAGTGCACTATGTACCCATGAGGTATTAAAAAGTCTACAATTATCCAAAAAGTTTGTATGTTTCATGCTCCCCCCCTCCGAAAGGAGTAAGTAAAAAGTGGGGTAGTGAAACTCACCTCAAATGCGGTTCAAATTGAAAGTCAACTTCTTAAGTCAAATTTGTTCTAGTGCCTAAATCATACAAGCACTATAAGTATCTGCTGAGCGATTCCTAGAACCCTTAGTATCCAAACAATTCCCTTGTTTATTTGAAGTTTGACCAAAGTTTGACTTTTTGCGGACTTTGACCAATGTTTGACTTATCGTTTGACTTTTGACCAACAGGTCCAAGTTGTAGACCGTTGACTAAAAAGTCCAAGTGTCGACGATCGAAGACTAAAAAATTAAGTTTTGTTGACCGTTGACCAAAATGTTGACCATTGACCAAAATATTGACCGACGACCCGTTGGTGACTTTTGACCAATAATCTAGACTTAGAATGATTACTTGATGTTCCTAGTCACAATTTAACAACAATCAAGTAATGTGCACTTAGCCACTTTTCATACAATCCTATGACTAAGTCTAACTTCTACCACATTCAACACTTCACAAGTAAGACTAACCACTTAGTCAAATAGTTCTAAGTTGACCCATAAAGTCAAAATTCAAATTAGCACAATCAATCTATTACAAATTATAATTATTTTCACTAACCAATATATTAATCATCCTTAACAAGTTTTCAATCATCAAAACCGATTTTTTCAACCAACCAAAACTTGTAATTAAATTAGCAAATAATTCACACATATTCTTACAAGTATTAGATATAACATATATTTTTTCTTGTAATTTTCTAAATTCATAAAAACATACAGAATATTCACATTCTACATCAACCTAATTTCAGTATCTATTTTAACTCAACAGTACACAAATATTTGCCAAAAATTCTATATTTGTCCAATTGATGCAAGACGAATTGGATTAGCTTCCTACTTCAATTTATAACATTCCAGAAGCAGAATAACACCCATAACTATTTTCAATCTCAAGTTATATAATTTACAACACAACTCAGAAAATGTCTCTTTCAATCAGGATTGCAACCCGATTTTGTAAATTAATTAAAAGCAGTCAAACAAAGTCTAAAAATTATTATTCTTGACCTTTTGAAAACTTGATTCAAAGTACTTAATCATAGAATCAAAATTCAATCAGAAACACCAATGTATAATCATGTTATACAATCTACAATCTAAAACACAGAATCTCTCAACATGCAGATTCAAACCAAAAGTCACAAAAATTATGATTCTTATATCCTTATGATCTTTAATCATCAATGAACCATTTTCAATAACCAAATCACATGTCTTTCATTATTTTACTGATTTATAAAATAATATTTAGTTACAAAAAGGTTTCCATCCTTTCTTTTATAATAAGACACAAAATTTCTTTTAACAATCAACCTTGATCATCCTTGATTCCTTTTTCACGAATCCGATTATTTGGATACTAGGTTTCATGAATCAAAAATCAAAATATACATAAGAATATATACTAAACTATACTTACCTATTGATTGATTCAAAAATCCAATACTCTTTCTTCCAAATTCACTAAATTTTTAATGATTTTTGAGAGAGATTTTGAGAAAATAAAATGTGTGTATGTGTGTGTGAATTGGACGGCCAAGGAGAGAAAAAAGAAAAGTTTTAATCTTCATTGTTATTTAATCCTCATTACACATTCATTTACACCCTCATTAAGTCATCATCAGTTTGATTCAACATTAGATAACTTTATTTTATTTAATTTGTGACATGTTACATTTTATTATAACCATTTCCTAGTAATCATATGTTGTGTACTAGTCTTTTTATTACTTGTCATGTAATCTATCATATGTTGTGTTATTTTAATTATTTAATTCTCTTACAACATATAAGTATACAACAAATAATCATGTAGCATATTAAGCATGTAACATAATTACATCCATCACATATAACACATGTAACATATCACGTGTGACAAGTTTATTATAACCTATCATATATTATAACATATGTGACAAGTTTATTATTCTAGTTATCAATAACTAGTTACTCTTACTTGGGTCACCAACGACACAACTAACTTAAATGCACGCATTCATGAAACTACATGTATAAGAGTTCCTTAACTTAGTTAACATAACTAACCGGGTTTACTGACATAGTTAATATGGTTTAACTGGGTTTAGTTAACGGAGTTAACCTGAAAATGCCGGATGTCACAAAATCTTAGATGGACATCACTCATGGACCTGTGATGCCTCCCACATCTTCTCAAAGTGTATTTAGTTTTCCCTAGATCACCCCAATTTGACTCCAACCCTGTAGTGCTTGATCAGAAAAATTTCTATATACAAACAAAAATTAATCTTCAAGGTTAAATGTTGGACTTACAAGCCATCTGGACTTACAGGCCTTTCATTCAGGGTGTTTAGAACTTATTTAAATGCCCAACCCTGTTAGTTCTAGTTTGACCCTTTAAGCTTTGGAAAAACGAATTTAATAACACTAATGGGCTCGTGCATGACTGGGTAATTACTTTTCTGCCTATCATTCGGAGATATATATATGGAGACATGCATATTTTTTCAAAATGACTCTCCACAGTAAGTTTATCATATTTAGTTTATATCACTTCAACTTTAATGTATCATGAAAAGTTATCATGCAAATCAATGACTATTCTAAAGCCTTTTAAGCCTAGTAACTTCACACGTTTGACACAGAGATCAATTTTACTATCATTTTTCAAAGGTTGGATCAATGATCAATTGAAAATATTTAAAGCTTCTAAAACTCTTAACTGAATAATCAAATCACTTCCCATTGAGTTACAGAAGACAATTTAAAATTCAGTCACCCCAGTCACTTTTAGTTTTAGGTAAATGGCTCTCTCGTATGTCTACAGGTGGATAACATGACCAAACACATATAGAAATACATGTCCCTCAAATTTTGAGTAACCGAAATAATAATAAGCGAATGAATTAAAAAAAAAACACACCACAATCGCCCCAGTTGCTTTTAGTCTTTAGTTGAATGTCTACCATGTATGTCTACGAGTAGATGACAAAACCAAAACATATAAAAGTATAAGTCCTTCAAACTTGAGCAACCGACATAATTTTAAGCGAGAGTGTTAAAGAGAAAATTTTATTTTTTGAATATATTAAATTTTTTTAATAAAACACACACACTCTTTTTGAATTTTTTTAATTTTCTCCATCTTAATTTGTGCAACAAAAATTTAAGAAAAAATATTTATTTACAAATTTAACCTCGAAAAGACTTAAACATCGAACCGAAGCATTTTAAGAAACCTCACAAGCACATTAAATCTGGCTGTTCTGACCAGTTTTGTAAATAGGTCCGCCACATTATTATCAGTGTGAACTTGCTCAAGATGAACCAATTTATGGTCGTAACAGTCACGAATAAAATGAATTTTAATGTCAATGTGCTTGGTTTTTGAACGCTGAACATGATTTTTAACAATAGCAATAGCAGCATCATTATCACAAAAGATTGGGGTGTCAAGAAATTCCAAACCGTAACCCAGCAATTGATGTTGCATCTAGATAACTTGTGAGCAGCAAGCTGACACAACAACATATTCAGCCTCGGCAGTGGACGTGAACACCGTTTGTTGTTTCTTGCACTGCCATGAGATGATTCTATCACCCAAGAATTGACAACCAGCAGATGTAGATTTCCTTTCAATATCGTCTCCACCGTAGTTCTATCAACAAAAGCATATAAGTCAAAATATGAGTTTTTTGGATACCAAATTCCTAGCTTTGGTTGCCCTTTTAGATATCTAAAAATACGTTTAACAACAATTAAATGAGATAGTTTAGAATTAGCCTGGAAGCGGGCGCATTAACAAAAAGCAAACATGATGTCAGGGTGACTGGCACTGAGACACATCAGGGATCCGATCATTGACCGATAGTACGTTTGATCTACGAGATTCCCTGCTGGATCAGGAGAAAGAAGAGGTCTTTCCGCTATCGGAGTTGCTACGCTCTTAAAATCTTAAAATTTGAACTTTGCAAGCATGTTTCAATGTACTTTCCTTGATGAAGCAAAATTCCCGTCGAACTTTGACGAACCTGTAATCCCAGAAACGCTGCCATCTCCCCCAATGAACTCATTTCAAATCTCTTTTTCATGACTTATTCAAATTCAGAATATAGTGTTGTACTGGTAGACCCGAAGATGATGTCATTCACATATATCTGAACTAGAATCAAATCTTTCTCAACAGTTTTAACGAATAGAGTCTTATCGATGGTTCCGCTCTTGTAACCATGGCCCAGAAGATGAGCCATCAAAGTCACATACCTCGCCCGAGGAGCTTGATGAAGACCGTACAATGATTTATCTAACTTCTAAACCGAGTTGGGTTCTTTGAGTCAACAAACCCTGGTGGCTGATCCACATATATCTCCTCTTTTACTTATGCATACCAAAACATTGTCTTAACATCCATATGATACACTGTGAATCCCATGTAGGAAGCATACACTTCAGTGTAGTATAAGCCTTCAACCTGACGAAAACCACGAACAACGAGCCATGCTTTGTTTCGAACTATGACCCTCGTGCCATCATGCTCCTTGCAGAAAACCCATACGTATCTAACGATTTCTTTCTAACTGGTAACTCGACCAATCTCCAAACTTTGAGTTTATCAATCTGATTTAATTCCTCATACATGGCATCCACCCAGCTTGGTTCCTGTAGAGCCATTTCCACTGACTTAGGCTCTATCTGAGAGATGAAACAGGAAAACAAGCAGTTGTTGATGTGTCCGGTCTGACTTCTAGTGGACACACATGTTTCAAGAGGACCTATAACATTGTCAATTGGATAATCTCGTTAAATTCTTGCGGAATTGAATTTCCGGGAACAGAACTGGTGGAAGGTAAGTTTGATGGATCTTCAAGGATTTAGTTAAGAGGGTTCTTCCATCCAGATGTCGCAATATTGTGTGAGTATGAGGTAATTGCAACGTATTATTAGGTATGACATCTGGGAATAGAGTGATTCCAAATATTTGACGAATCGGACTCTCCCCCTCAACTGATGAAACATTGACAGCAGGTGCTGGTGAAGACACAGTTCGGTAACTTCTTCTTGTTGATTGTCTAACAATGGCTGAGTAGTATCCAGTGATTGTGAAGGATCAATACCCAAAACTTGAGACATGCGAGAATCAGTAGGTACGTGTACTTCCTAATCAGCAGAATTTGAAACACCGTCACCTGAAATTTCTGTATCAACAACTGGGAATACGTTGAAAGGCTTTAAGAGTTCATTATAATTTAATAACCAGTCAGGACCAACACGAGCATCAGTCTCATTTTCTTCCTGCCAACGCACATCATACAATTCCACTATCTGCTAAGTTGACTTTTTGTAGACTCTGTATGCAGTACGACCAGCATATCCAACAAAATAACAATCATCACCCTTGGCTCCAAACTTTGGAGTCGATTCAAGATTCAGCAGAGTACATGGACAGCCAAAGGCCCGGAAATGTGCAACCGTGGGCTTATGACCATAGACAATCTCATATGGAGTCTTTATATGAGACTTATTGATTAGAACTCAATTTTGAACATAGAAGGCCGTGTTAAAATCCTCAGCCCAGAAGAAAAAAGGCAGCTTTGAATCACACATCATAGTTCTTGCCACCTCAATGACAGTTATGTTTCTCCTTTCAACAACACCATTTTATTATGGTGTCCGTGCGTAACAATACTGTCAAAGCGCCCCCTTTTCGGCACAAAAATACTTTAGGGTTGAATTCTTGAATTCCGTGCCATTGTTACAGCGAATACCCTTCAGCTTCAAGTTGAGCTGATTCTCCATAAGCATCACGAAGTGTTTAATCAATTCTGCAGTTTCTCTCTTATTTTACATGAAAACACCCAAGTGAAACGTAAGTAACCATCAGTAATAACAAGACAATAAGAGTTACGAGAAAGTCTCAAAACATGAACAATACTAAACAGATCCATATTCAGCAATTGAAAAACTGATGAAATGGTGTTAACGAGTATTGGCTTTTGAGATTTACGATTATGTTTACCCAAGGCACAAGCCACACATTTTTCTACAGTAACAAAATCTTTGACGGGTAGACCATGCACCAAGTCGTTTTTAGCAAGACGGTTTAGATTTTTAATGTTTGTATGACCAAGACGATGATGCCAAAGCATGGCATTATGTTCTTACACTTTTGAAAACATGTAGGTTATTTCATCAGGAACATTTTTATTCATGTCAATCACATAAGCATTATCTTTTCTTTGTGATCTAACAAGAACCCAATTCTCTGGTATGATGATACCAGGTTTTAGAATCAAACAATCTTTTTTAGTAAAATTGGTTAAAAAACCTTTATCACATATCTGTGAAACGCTCAGCAGACTGTGTTTTAGCTTAGGAACAAAATTAACATTTTCAAACCTTAAAACACCATTACTTACAGTACCCTTCTATGTAGTCTTCCCTTTCTCTCCTTCGGCAAAGGAAGCATACCCACCGTTATAGATTTGAATGTCGTGTAGTTGGGAAATGTCTCATATCATGTGCCTGGAATAGCCACTATCAATATATCAAGGTTTGATGATATTCCTCGTTAGCTGTTCCTGCACGATATGCGAGATCAGTTAGTTTTTGGCACCCTGTCCATAGTAACACTGGTTGAACCTGATTCATCTAAACTTGTCACGGGTTGCCATGACATGTCTTCCCGGTTATCTAATATAGAATTAGATTGCTTGATCACTGGAGATTTAGGTACCCATTCATATCTAGTTTTAAAAGATTAAATGTTGTTTGTATAAACGGATGGCTTAGTCTTTGATTTGCGAGCGGGAGACACAGATTACTTTGTCTTCCTAACTTGTTTCGTTCCAAAAACCGAGTTGGCTCTTGAGACTGAAGCACAATTTCTATCACCTTTTCGAAACGTGTTAGGCTTGGTCTGATGAAGACTAAGCCTACCAACATTGTTTCTTTTTCCAGTCACCGTCAGAGAGATATGCCTTATAATACCTTAATTCTCTTTGATGGGTATTTCGAGGCATATACCTCTAACAATATCCATAATATGGGACATATAGATGATGTGGACAATTTCTAGCAATATGACCAGGAGTGCCACAATTAAAGCTTGTTTGACGCTTTATGTGGAATTTATTGTGGTCACCTCCTTGTTTGGAAATGTTGTATGAGCTATTTTGCTGTACTTAGCATTTACCACCTGATTTGTTGCTTGATTTATCACAATTTTGATCATTTGAATTTCCTTTTTTAACAAATTTAGGTGATGGACATTTATTAGGATTCTTATTTTTATCATATTTATTCAAAAACATACCACCAGATTTCAAAGTTTTAAAGGAATCAACCACACAATTGTCTTTGCTATTAAAAGTAGAGCCCACACAAACATTTGAAATCACAGAATTTAAAGCAGGTAAATTTAAAGAAACATGAGAATTAAAGTCTTTATTATTCAAACCAAGCAAATAATCATCCTCATTAGTCCAATCCTCAACAATTACTTCATCTGCACATGAAATAAACACAATAATATCATTCACCCCTGAGGTTGATTCAGTGGATTTCACCGAGTCAATATCTCCTTTGCTATTTTAAGCTATTTTACCATACTGCATGTTTTGAAACTTTTCTTCCTCCTCTTTGGTAAGAGGAAGTGCAATATAGTTGTCATTACATGGAGGAGGTACGATACTGTATCCTATTCCTTCACCGGTGTTTTCTTTCCACTATAATTGATTTTCAATCATGGAGTTAACAACAGTACTGGAACCTTTGAATTTCTTAAAGTCTAGTTCCGCTCTTTCAAATATATTAGTTAAATGTACAATTTCTAGCTTAGAGGCTTCCAGTTCAGCAGTTAACTCAGCAATTTTTTGCTTGTCATCAAGATGGTGACATCATTTTATACTAAAATCAGATTGAAGTTTACAGAAATCCATTTTCTGTGCTTCTATTTTATCTTTGAAAGCTTTCTCATTCTTTTTAAAATTAAAATTTTCAGATTTTATTCCTTCTATTTTTCTAAGGAAGTTAATATTATGAGATTTGTATAGATCTACTTTATTAATACGAACTTGAGAACATAATTGGGAACTTACCTCGGATGAGCTGGAAGAGGTGAAGGCCATGAAAGAAAATTGAAGTTCCTTTACCTGTTCCTGATCAACATTCTTTACTTTAGCAACTACAATTTGAGTAAAATTTGCAGTCTGATTATCGATGCTGAGAGCTGCCATCTGATCATTACAAGAGAATTGTTTAGTCATCAAACCCCTCTCACCCTCACCAGCACTTGCAGTATTTTCTCCTCTTGCATTTCCCACTGGAACCATTTCCCTTTGTATGTTTCCATCCTTGGTTGGGTTAGTGCATTCACGAGCAAAATGACTCGGCTCGTGACAGTTGAAGCACATTCCTATTTTTTTCTGCATGTTTTCATAGTAAATTTCTTTGCGCGAAACACTACCATGGAGATTTTCCAAGAGATATCCATTTCCTATACATCATCAATGAATTTGATCCACCTCAGCAGCTACAAATGGTTGAACCAGATCTCCAGCAAGGAAGACGTTGTAGCAGTTCATGAACCCTGCCATTAAGGCGATGATTTCCTGAGTCTCCTTTGAAATAGAGGGAACACTAGTATAAAATAAACTTTTAGTAACATACACCTCGTCAGGTCTATGTGACACTTTCAAAGAAAAGTGTCACCGTATGTATGCTTGAAAATTCCTGGAATGTTTTGGTGACGATTTCAGCGGGCTTGTGTGACTATTGAATAGAGAATCACCTCTTTAGTCACACTAAATATAACGTATGTCACAAATATTTGTGATGTTTAATCGGAATGTGACCTAATGTCACAATTTGATAACATTTTACGTTTCTCACAAATGTATATTTTTTTTGATACCATAGATAAATATATGGTCACATATGACAATTGTTTGTGTCACTATATAATGGCGCACATTCAGTGACATAACATAACTGTGAGTAAATGTAATTTGCAATGACAGTAAACATTTGTTTGTGTGACATTAAGTTTATGTTTATTAGTCACACTAATTAATTGTGTTACCATATGTTAAAGTTTATAGTGACAGTTAAAATTACAGTGTGTCACTAACGATAACTAATAGTCATGACAAATGTAAAAAACATGTGAATATAAGTAACAAATGGTCAGCTTCCATTTTATTACGTATGGCTACAAATTTAAACTAACGAAATAGCTATTGATGTATTAGAAGTTTATGGTCATGGTTAATGGAAATGGCTACAAATTAAACTAACGAAATGGCTACAAATTTAAACTAACGAAATAGCTATTGATGTATTAGAAATTTAAACTCGAATATGGATGTGTGACAAATTATATATTATGCTCATGGTTAATGGAAAAAAACATGTGACTAGAATTACAATTTGGTGATTGTTAACTTTATTACGTGTGACTAACGGTTAATACTAAGAAAACGTTAGTGAAGTCTAAGTAGTTTATAGTTTATAGTTCATTTTAGTTGGTGTGATTAAAATTTTTAATACTAAGATAATGTTATTAATGTATAAGTACTTATTTGTCACATCTATAATTCAGATGTTTGATAAAATATATATTATGGTGATGGTAAATGCATACAATATGTGTCTAAATGTAAAATATGTTAATTATTCATTTTGTTAGGCGTGACTAAATGTTCAATAGACAATCATCGTTAGTGATAAAATACTAATGATGTGACTATTAACATTTAATGGTCACACTTTAATTATTTCATATGTGGCTAAAAGCTAATATATATGGTCACGCTTACGTTTTTATGTGACCATAAAGAATTATTTGATAGTCACTTATAATATTTGATGTGTGGCTAAAAGCTAATAGTGACAGCAAAACAAAAAATGTGACAATTATTAGTTAATGGCCATACTTTATGCTTCAAGTGACCATCACATTCACCTCCTCCCAATTACAAACCTAATTCATAAACATCGATTGAAGCTCCTTACTCTTCTTCATCACTTTGCTTCTTGCTCCAAAATTCATCAACCATCCTGCGATCAAATCTAACAGGAGGTTTTTAACATGATTAATTAGAACCCTAGAGATGTCATAAACATGTTAAGGTTTGAGTTTTATTGAGAACAGTTGGCTGACAGATTCGTTCTCATTTATTGATTGTTTTGTAATTCGATGTTAAACAATTATTATTAATCAATTCTTGATTTTAGGATATAGTATTCCGTGTCTAGTTTCAAGAAAGGTAAATTTTGTAATTTTTGGATGAGGGTTGAATAACTTATATGATTTTACAAGAAGATATGTCACAGCTGATTCGGGGAGTTATATTCTGGTCCATTTTTCGGACACCATAACTCCCTAATGACAAACCCAACCGGGTTGGTTCCACTTCTGGAACTTAGTGTTACGAGTTTAAAAGATAACCCAATTGGTCTTATACAATTTGGTTTAATGAGTTGATAGAACCATTTAACTAGTTTTTGTTGCGTAATCTGCTGAACTGTTATTACCTATCTATAATAGTTGAATTACTGTGAGTTTTCTATGCATGAGAAAAATATAATAAAATTTTTTTAAGAAACCATATTCATATATCCTACTGTGATAAATTTTGTAGAATTTATCCTTAAACCTTTCTTTGTGAATAAAAAATCAGTTTATACATGCCAGAATCTGTCTCGTGAACTGAATGATCATATGTTAAGTTGTATGATGAATATTTGGTTGCTTTGCCATGATATGATGTGTGGATACATGTTAGGACTTTTGGTACTGTTGACATTACTTATTATCACCAACGATTCATCGGGTCAAGTTTGTGTTTGTGTGTGGGTGGGTTCATAAGTGGGTACTAGAGTCATGTGTTGTTGAACATACTCTCATAACTTAATACACTTGTACTAGGTAACAGTTAGCGAGTCAAATGCATTCATTTGTTTTTGAGGAAACTCTATTACACGTGATACCGGGTTATGGATTGAAAACACGGACATACTTACATACTGGTTTTGAAAACATTAAACGTTTGCCTATACATGTTTTGTAGATTGGAAACACAAAACTTTTTGAAGTATTGGTTTTGTAACCTACTGAGACGGGCAAAAACGAGCTGAACTGTTGATTTTTAATTGCTGGATTGCTACAAAACTGGTCAAAACGCGTTGAAACGATCTATTAAGTGCTGAAACGAGCTGTTAAGTGCTGAAATGGACTGAAAAAATCGTTGAGACGAGCTGTTTAACAAGCTGTTTGCTGTAAAAACGAGATGTTAAGTGCTGAAATGAATTGAAAACTCACTGAAAGAGCTATTTGCTGTAAACGAGCTGTTAAGTACTGAAACGAACTGAAAACTCGCTGAAACGAGTTGTTTAACATGTTATTTGTTGTTAAAACGAGTTGTTAAGTGTTTAAACGATCTGAAAAATTGTTGAAATGAGCCAACACGAGTGTTCTCACTTGACGAGTTGGGTTTTGGTTTAGGCTCCTTTCTCAGTTTTTTTTTCTAAACGTTGACACGGGAGAAATCGTTTTAGCTTTTTTTATTAATTTTTTTGAATATTATTAAGGTGTTTTTAGTTAAGATTAAAAACCCTCAAAAAAATAATCAAAAATAATAATAAAAAATAATAAGTCAAAATATAAATAAAAATGAAAAAAGTAAAAAAAACTAAACATTTCCTCCGTTTTCCTTGTTAAAAAAACGGCTCGAAACCCTTTTTGACCCTGACCCGTTTCGACCCTTTCCAGTTTCGACCCATAACCCGTGTCTACCCAACCCAACCCATTTGCCACCCCTATGTTTAATGTATATCGACGAGTTAGGCGAGTTGTACCTCTTAAGACACAATTTTAAAAAATATTCATAAATAATAATAAAAAATCATAAGTCAAAATATAAATAAAAAGCGAAAAAAGTAAAAAAACTAAAACATTTACTCCATTGTCCTAGTTGAAAAAAAAAACTAAAACATTTTCCACCCCTATGTTTAATGTATGACTTGTTTCTGTCTATTATGGTCTAATTGACTCCCTATAACACGATATAACCCTTAAATATCTAATTTTACATATCACATTTCAAAATAGGCCACTAAGAGATTTCAAGTCCTAGTATAGCCCATTAGAGCGAATATGACATGAAAAAGGCTATAATGGGTCACTAACACCAACAAGGCCCAATAAGACCTGTTGATGAAAGTATCACATGTTATCGGCCACTAACATCTAACTATGACTAATGACATTCCTATACAAACTTCATAGAGCAACTATGATGTGATAAAGGCTATAATGAGCCACAAACACCAGTTATGGTCCAATAAGGACGATTGATGAAAGTATAATATATTATTGGTCGTTAACCAAACTATGACTCACTAATCTCATATTCAACCCTTTTAGAGCAACTATGATATATAAAGACTACAATGGGTCACTAACAACATTCAAGGCCCAAGATGGCACATTAATGCAAAGTATGACTGCCAACTATGAGTCACTACACTCCTATACAACCTGTTAACGTAACTATGACATGATAGAGACCACATTGGCCATTAACAACAATCAAGGCTGTTGGTGCATGATGTCAGTAGTTCAGTATCTCGTGCTTATTAGTGTCTGTAATCATATAGATTGGTTGTTTTGCGTTAAACTTGTTTTTATATGTTCGCCTTTGTTTTAGCGAACTTGTAGTTGAGCGAAGTTAGGACAACTTCGCCTAGTATGTTAGGCGAAGTTATGAGTTATTTAATATCTAACTTTGGCTCTTGTGAACATAACTTTAGACGGCTGGTTTTGGAGATTCTCTGAGTCACGTGTTTGTTACCTTGGCTTTTAAGCATTGCAATATATCAAGTATTATCTTATATTCTCGTGTGTTTATATATATACTCAACGTATTAATAGTCGAGACACTCGTATCGTATACGTGGGGATTCCGCACCCTCGTGTTACGAAATACTCCTGTGTAGATCCGGCTGGGAACCTACAATTGGTATCAGAGCATTTTGCTCGTGATTGTGTGGTTCTGGATTATCACACGGGTGTTAAGATCGTTCCGTTAGACCATTCGCGGAACTAGTTTACGTTGAAATACCTTGTCTTTTGTTAGTCGCTCCTCGTCCCTCATCAAATACACCTTCCAATCACCCTCGCGACCTTCGAAATCGACCTACCTAACCTGCAAAACCCCTTTGTTCTTCTAGCGAACTTGTCGTCACAAAACTTAGGGTTTTAGCGAACATATAAGTTTTTGTCGAAGTTGATAACCAGCGAAGTTGACATCCAGAGTAGTTGGTAGCGTAGTTGTCTTCAGCGTAGTTGTTGGCGAAGTTGAAGAGCAGGCGAAGTTGTATTAACTTCGCTACTGCTCACTGTTCACAGACTTTGATAGTTAAGGTTTAAGTATCGTTTCGTTCTAGTATGACTTCGATAAACATCACAGAACTGGTAAAGATGGAGGTTGAAGCTGGTTCAACAACTAAAGCTCCAAAACTGCTTAAAGGTACTGATTTCGTTGCATGGAAAGATAGATTTGAACAGTATGTGAAGTATCAAGTGGCAAAGATGTGGGTCTGCATTCAAGACGGGTACATTCCACCAACGTCCATGTTTGAAGGTCGTGAACAAATTAAGAAGTACAGTAAGATGGAAGATGATGAAAAGAAAATGGATGAGACAGAAAGTAAAGCGCATGCAGCTATAACCATGGCACTTCCACAAGAGATTCTTCATACTTTCAAAAAATACAAAACTGCTAGAGAGCTATGGGAAGCATTAGAGAATAGATATGAAGGAAATGTTGGGATACGAACCTTCAAAACAAAGCTGCTGAAAACTCAATTCTCAATATTCAAGTATCTGAAAAATCAATCACTTGATGACATCATCACACGATATTATCATTTGATGACCGAGCTAAATAACTACTCCATTGAATACAAGGAAGAAGAGATAGTGGAAAAGTTTCTTGATGCTCTCCCACCAAAATGGTAGATGTACACTGTTCTGTGAGAGAAGATAAGGACTTTGAGAATATTGATTTGGAGACGGTGGTAAATAAGTTACGGAATTTTGAACTTAACATGGCTCGAAAAGAGACACCTACTGATCAGGTTCAGGATCCGGGAATGTATGGTTCTAAAGTCACTCCAAACTCAAGTTCAAAATCAGAATCCACTGCCTACTACTCAAAGGGGGAACCAAACTCCACTCCAGATGGTCATGTGATTCTCAATATGGATGGTGACGTATGTTTCGTAGCAGGAGGTAGTAGTTTCTCAAAACCTCAAACCACAACTGGTAATTCTCAACCAATGTGTACAACAAGAACTACTCCCAGATTCCTATGAGTGTGAAATCAGCTGAACAACAGTTTGCTCTTTATGCCTCTTTCATTGCATCTTATGAGAATTACGTCAAAGGAAAAATAGTCGACCCTGCAACGTTGGATGAAGACTATGATCAGATCGACGCTGATGATCTGGTAGAAATGGATCTGCAGTGGCAGATGGCTATGATAGTATGATGGGTGAAGATATTTATGAAGAAAACTGGTAGAAAGTTCGTTGGAGAAAGACCGGGGTTTGATAAGTCAAAAGTTCGTTGTTATAACTGTCAACAAAATGGTCACTTTGCTAAAGAGTGTACAAATGAGAGAGAAGAACGAAGCCAAAACAGGCCTGCTCAATAGAATGGGAGTGGAAGTGAAAATAAGGCTATGGTATCTCAACAAAACGATGGATACAACTGGATTATACAAGTTGAGGAGGTGTTCGAACAGGCAAATCTGGTAAACATCGAAACTGGAGGAAGTGACAATGAGACTGGGGAAGATCAAGCATACATGGCGAAAGTGAACGATCAACTCTCCGAGGTATGTTCTGAATCTCATTGTGAACAATGTGAAAAAATGTCTGATAAATTGAAAATATTAACTGATCAGTTTGTTAGTTTGGACACTCAATTTAAAAATTTAAAAGAAGAACATCAGTACTCTAAAACATAAGAAAACAGTTACTCGGTAAAAATAAAAGCTAGTGAAAAGGATATCAGAAGTCTTAAAGCCACTCTAGCTGAAAAAATACAAGTGATTGATCTTAGTTATGAAGTGTTAGAAGCTGATTGCTGAAAAAAATAAACAGATAGCTGATTACCAGGTAAAAGTGGTGGAACTGAACAGAAAAATTGAACAATTAAGAAATTCTTCTGCTATGTTACATCACATCATAAGTTTTCAACGTTCCCCGGTTATCAAAGGGGGAATTGGATTCTCTGAAGTTCCACCACCATAGAACAACAATTATACATATAATCCTAGTAATCAGCAATCTGCGAATGTTGAAATTAGTCAGACAGTTCCAATAAAAGTTTCTGCTAAAGAAACCAAAGTTAATGAGAGTGAAACAAGTAAGACGAATTCTAATGTCACGAGTTATGTCTCTAATTCTGTCTCGTCAAACTCGGACAAGTCGTCCGAATCGGGTGAGATAAAAGAAGAGGTTGTGTTACTAAAACGAGGGGAGGACTATAAGTTTGATGAAAAGAAATCTTCTCTAAATCCGTTCGTCCCACCATATGTGAGAAAAACGGATAGTAACGCAACCTCGACATCTGCAACAACTTTTGATACGAAAGTTCTGAACAACCAGAATAGTTCGAACAGAAGTTGTTTTAGATGCAACAGGATAGGACACCTTGTCGCTGATTGTCCTCTGAAACAGAGAAAATCTAGAAATATGAGGCCTACTAAAACTGAGAGTAAAACAAATACTAATTTTGATGCTGGTAAGAATGTGAAAACACCAAATTTCAATCATTGGAATAATCCAAGATTTCAAAGAAATCTGTCTCGTTCTTTCCCAGTGAATTACCAAACCAAAAATTATAATTCCATTAATTCACGAAGGTTCGGATGACCTTATAGCCTGACATCTAGAAATTTTCCTTTCAGAACTTATAGAAACTCTCCTCAAATTGACTTTGGGCAAACAAGGTACAGGATGCCGGATAACAAGTTTAATAAACCCAAGACTAGAAGGTCTTGGGTCTCTAGATTTTAATCTATTTCTTTAATTGTGCAGGAACAGTCAAATAGGGCTGTAAACAATATGTGGGTTGTTGATAGTGGCTGTTCCCGACACATGACTGGTAACAAGAAATTGTTACGTGACTGGAAATCTGTTCAAGGAGGAAGGGTTAGTTTCATAGGAGAAAGTGGAGGAAGAATTAGTGGTATTGGGACTGTGACAAATGGAAGAATAAAGTTGGAAAAAGTGAATTTTGTGGAAGAGTTGAAGCATAACTTGTTGAGTGTCTCTCAGATTTGTGACAAAGAATACACAGTTCATTTTACTAAAGATGAGGCACTCGTACTTTATCCTGGTTTTAAGATTCCTGAAACCTAGATCTTGATGAAGGCTCCAAGAGAAAAGAACACGTATGTAATGGATATGAGATCAACTGAGATGGCAAATGAAGAATCATGTCTTCTGTCAAAAGTAACAGAATCTGAATCAGAGTTGTGGTTCCGAAGAATGGGTCATATTCATCTTCGTAAGATGAACTATATTGTCAAGAATGGGCTGGTAATTGGGGTTCCCTTGAAGAATTTCAATTTTGAAGATCAATGTGTGTCATGAAAGAAAGGAAAACAACACAAAAAGCCTCATCACTCCAAGAAGGTTAACTCAATTGTCAGCACTTTAGATCTACTTCACATGGATCTCTTTGGTCCTGTGAATGTAAAGAGTCTAGGAGGAACTTCATACTGTTTGGTGGTAACCGATGATTACTCACGATACTCTTGGGTCTATTTTCTGAAGGCGAAAGATGAGACAGTTCAGTTGGTAATTAACTTGATTACCAAGGTGGAAAATATTGTTGGGAGGAAGGTTAAGTACATCAGGAGTGATAATGGTACAGAGTTCAAGAACTATCAGATGGAGATGTTTTGCTTACAGAAAGGGATAGAGCATTAGTACAGCGCCCCATATACTCCACAACAAAATGGAGTAGCTGAGAGGAAGAATAGAACTCTGATCGAAGGCGCCAGGACCATGCTGGCGGATGCTAAACTTCCCGTGGTGTTTTGGGCTGAGGCTGTTGCTACAGCCTGTTATATCCTTAATCGTGTCTTAACTATAAAAAGATTAAATAAAACCTGTTATGAACTTATGTATGGTAGAAAGCTAAATTTGAAGGTTCTTGAACCTTTCGGGTCCCCGTGTTCGATATTAAAGACTAACTCTAAATTTGGTGAGAAAGCTGACGAAGGTATCTTAGTTGGCACTGTTGTTGGGACAACCAACAGAAGAGTCTTTAATCTATCAAAAAGCAAGGTTGAGGTGGTCTGTAACACGGGCATTACTAGTTACAAATCACCAAGGCCTAGAATGGGACCGGCAGAGGCTTTCGACTATGATAAGTTATTCAAATCTTTTAATGTGCCTTACTTGTATTTTGCCGACATTGATGAGAAAATGGCCTCACAAATGTTGTTTGATGAAGAGGAGAACATTGTACAACGACCGCAATACAATGAAAATCAACCGAGCTCGTCTAGTGCGGTTGAAACTCCAGCTGTCTCGAATGAAGATGAATTCTACAATCCATTTCACACTCAATCTCAGCCTCACTCTGATGAACTCTCTTTAAATCTTGAGAATGATCTGGAGGTCGGTCCGGTACAGACCATCAAAATTCACAAGAATCATCCTTTGGAGAACGTGATCGGTAATCCTTCTGATGGTATACGTACTAGAAGAAGTTTGGATGAACACACTTGTGTGTATGCAAGCATTAAAGACACGGGTATTATAAATGAGTGCTTGTACACCTGCTTCATCAGTCAGATTGAACCAAAGAATTATCAAATGGAACTGAATGATAGCTCGTGGGTTGAAGCCATGCAGGAAGAACCGGCACAGTTTGAGAAGATGGAACTATGGCAGTTAGTTGAAAAACCACAAGAAGTGAACGCTATCGGTACAAAGTGGGTTTTTAAATGTATGAGAGATAAGAAGGGGATAATCATTCGCAACAAGGCAAGATTGGTAGTTAAAGGGTTTAGTCAACAGGAAGGAATTGATTACAACGAAGTATTTGCTCCTGTGGCCAGAATGGAGGCAATTCGACTGTTTCTGGTATTTGCTGCACACAAAGAGATGAAAGTGTTCTAATTGGATGTGAAGAGTGCGTTTCTTAGCGGAAAAGTCGATGAGGGGGTATACGTAGAACAACCTCCGGGTTTTCCTGACCTATATTTTCCTGATCATGTGTACAAACTAAGCAAAGCATTGTATGGGCTACATCAGGCTCCTCGTGCCTGGTACGCAACTTTGTCAGATTACTTGCTAGAGAATGGGTTTGAGAGAGGGAATATCGACAGTACCTTGTTTTTCAAACAGAAAGGAGGAGATTTTCTACTCGTTCAGGTTTATGTGAACGATAACATATTTTCTGCCTCATAAGTTACTATGTGTCAGGAGTTTGAAGCAGTCATGAAGAAAAGGTTTGAGATGAGCTCCATGGGAGAATTAACTTTCTTTTTGGGATTGCAGGTAGATCAGAAGAAAGATGGCATCTTTATTCATCAAACGAAGTATATCCATGACGTGCTTAAACACTTCAAGATGGATGATAGTACCCCATTCGACATTCCAATCTGCGTCAACCACAAACTGGGTGCTGATTTCGACAGTGATGATGATGTGGATCACACTCAATATCGAGCAATCATAGGTTCTTTAATGTATCTAACTGCATCTAGACCTGACATTACGTTTGCAGTTTATCTGTGTGCTCGTTTTCAGGCAAACCCGAAGGAATCACACATGAAGGGTGTGAAAAGAATCTTGCGGTATCTTAAAGGAAAGCCTAAGTTGGGACTATGGTACTCGAAAGGGGGAGAACTGGATTTGGTAGAATACATTTTGACTATGGTGGTCGAAATCAGAACAGGAAGTTATCAACCGGTGGATGTCAGTTTCTCGGAGGAAGATTGGTGCCGTGGCAGTGCAAGAAGCAGACCTCTGTAGCCATTTCCACCTGCGAAGCAGAATACATGGTAGCATCGAATTGCTGCTCCTAGGTTTTATGGATACAACAACAAATGCGCGATTATGGTCTGAATTTCACTCAAACTCTTATTTGCATGGATAACACTGCTGCTATTTCAGTAACTAACAATCCCGTTAAACACAGTAACACTAAACATATTGACATTCGTTATCATTTTATACGGAATTGTGCTGAGAAGAAATTAATTTTTCTTGAAAAGGTTGATTCACTGGATAATTTTGCCGATCTTTTTACTAAAGCGTTTGACCGATCCCGTTTTCAAAACCTTGTTGAGCTAAATGGGATGATCAATCTCGAGTAACCTTGTTTTCTTCGTTTTTTTTTTCAAAAAAAAAAAACATCACTATCGCTTAAAATTATGTCGGTTGCTCAAGTCTGAAGGACATATTCCATGAATATGTTTGGTCCTTGCATCTACTTGTAGATTGTAAGGATAGCCATTAGCCAGTGGACTGAAAGCGACTGGGGCGGTTTATGATGGGTTTTTATTCTTTCGCTTAAAATTAGTCGTTCATACTTAGTCAGAGGGACACATACTTGTATGTGGTCGGTCCAGCTGATTCACTGGATCTTAAGGATAGCCGTTTACCTAAAGACTTTGACTTGATCGGGGTGTTTGAATTAAAATTTTTTTTGGGGAAATGATATAAGTTTTCTAGTCCAAAACTTCGCAAGAAGTTTCTTTAATGGTGTTAAATGAAGTTGATCCAAACTTTTAAAGTGATAGATAAACTGTTTTTGTGTGCT
Source organism: Bidens hawaiensis (assembly GCF_021521415.1). NCBI lineage: Eukaryota > Viridiplantae > Streptophyta > Magnoliopsida > Asterales > Asteraceae > Bidens > Bidens hawaiensis. The sequence goes on along the minus strand of NW_027492610.1, from coordinate 251,095 downwards.
TAACTGGTGAAGTAATTAGGCCTAAAAGACTCTAGAACAGTCATTGTATGTTATGGTAGCTTTCTATGGTGTGTAAAAGTTGAAGTGGTACAAACTAAATCTTCTCGATTTACTGTGGAGACTCATTCTGAGTTGTGCATGTCTCCACATACATCTTTCCGAATAATAGGCAGAAAAGTGATTACCCAGTCATACACGAGCCCGTGGGTGTTCTGATTCCCGCGAAGATAGTGTTAAATAATCTGCAGTGATCCAGATTCGGGACTTGCAGTTGTCTTAGACTTGCATTTATATTATTATCCTAAAAAAATCTAGTATTTATCGTTAAGCCTTTTGAAGCTAGTCTCGTTTCAAATATCAAGAAAGAGGTGAGAAAGAATATTTTCAAAGTATAAGAAAGATCGGGAAGATGAATCAGAAGGTCGACATGTGCACATTGATTAATCAGACACCACGGGTTAAAGTTAACTCGGGGTGACTTGGGGAAAGCTAAATACGCTTTGAGAATAGATAGGAGGCATCACAATCTCTCATGTGATGTTCTTCTAAATTCTGAGCTTAATTGCACCTAATATGTATCACCGAAGCAATGAAAACCATACTAAGTTTTATACCTGCTTACAACCTGTTTCTCTATGTCATAATACCGCTGAACATGGATCTGTGTGACCGCCACTTAATCAGTATGATTCCAGTTCGGATCTTTTCAAAAACATGCAGGTTCTCGTCAAGACTGAAATTTGATCCCATTTATTCAATTATTTTTAGTTTCATTATGGTTTGTTTTCACAAACACTTGGTTACTTGTTTTTTATCACATTTTCTTAACTTGAGTCAACAACTTTGGGGCGAAGTTACCAAAAGAGCGAAGTTGACAAGTTGGTTGACCAGAGGCGAAGTTGTACACAGGGCGAAGTTGACCATAACTTCGCTGCTTGGTTTTCATACTATAAAAGGGAAATCGATGGTCAAAGTTAGTCAAAACCTTTTAACTTCTAAACCATTGGCGAACTTACTAGTGAATTGAACCTCTTGTTTATTGATTTTGATCTATAAAACAGGTTGGTCTGATAGGAGGTACTCATAATCCATATTGTATGCGGTTAATCGGTTTCTAAATAATCTGTTTTGATCTCGTTTTGTGTTCCAAACCCTTACCACTTTGTCGGTCCGATTTGAAGGCACTTTTTAGTGTTAATAAGTGATACGACACTATAATCGCATTACTCTTTCCTTATTGATGCTATCTAATCGGCCATTCTTTGCCTTTACTGAAATTGATTGCTGCGCCGTTTATATAGCGAACTTAGGGTTTCGGCGAAGTTGTCCTAACTTCGCCAGTCCCTTAACATCGCTAACGTTTCAACTTCGCCTATTTCATGTAGGGCGAAGTTGCCAACTACTGTCAAAATGATCTGACTTGGCTCGATTGTTTTGCAGATATGGCAGCTGTGGCTGGTGCTGGTGGAACTGGTGGTGACGAAGGACGAGGTGATAATAGATAGTTTTTTCTGGGTCACAATATGTACATCACCTTGGATCCGGATGCTCGTGGAATTGAGGACTTTAGTGAGATCATCTCGTTTCTCATACGCTCACGTATCTATCATGCCATTACTACTAATCTTCCGATTTCACAACCAAATATTGAAGACTTTTGGAGAACTGTTGAATACGACTGTAGGGTTGAGCCTCCAGTTATGCATGCCACTGTCAATAACCAAAGTGGTACAGTTATCGGCTAATCAGATTAGAGCAGCATTACAGTTCGGGGTTGAGACAACTGATGATCAAACTGAGTTTCCGGCTACGTTCAGAGATGGTGCGTTTCTGCGTATGGGGTGTTCAGGTCCGTTGGGGGAATCTCAGAGGAGAAAGGGGTTTTTGTTAGACCAGTGGCGGTTCCTTATGCACGTGTTGATTTTGTGCATGTCCGGTCGCAAAGCTGGTACTGATGGTATGGGTGCAACAATGCAATCGACAATGACTGCTTTGACTTACAACAAGCCTTACAGCTTTAGTCAGATGATTTTTTATGAGATCGATCGTCAGAGACGCGAGGTGGCTCGGGAAAGATTTTTGATGTACCCGAGATTCTTACAGATGATCCTCAATCATGTAGCTCCCAATTTTCCACAACGATGTCCGATTTCTTATGTAGAGAGTGTGTCTAATAGAATTTTTGCACAGTATCGTTCTTCGAGTGCACGTAGCAAGGAAGAGTTACGTCCTAGGCACACAGAATTATTTGGGTACTTAGTGAATCCTGCATATGTTGCTCCTCCGGGTGATGAATTTCTTGATCCGGCACCGCAACAGGCCGATGTCCCTCAACCACCTCCTGTGGTTCAACCACCACCTCCTGTCGGTTAACCACTGGTGGTGCAGAAAGCACCGCCTGCTTATCCTGTTGTCGCTCAAGAAGAAAAGGTTGATATTGAAGCTACCTTTAGAGGGCATGGTTTCTTTGACATGGAAAGGCTTGATCCAGCTGATGAAGTTCAAGCCTTAGTAGCTGAGGTGTCTGGTGTGAATATTTCCATGGTTGCTACATCTGTGGCGGATTCTGAGAGAACTGACTCTGACTCCTCCACTGATGATATCGTTGTAGCACAACAAATCCTTGCCAGACAAGAAAGGATTCATGGCAAGCGAAAGAAAGACTCAGATGACACTGAATCAGATTTTGAGGAGGATTTATATCGTCTGGTACGTCGATCTAAAAAGCAAAGGTTGGTGAAAGTTCTAAAGTTGGTGAAATTTCTAGGGTTGTTCATTTTACTCCACCTTCCTTATCTGGTATGTCCATGCTACCTGCTTCTTCTGTTGTTCCTCTGCCTGTCACCTCCAGTGTATCCTTAGTGAATGTGTCGTCATCTTTTGGTGTTCCTCCGACCACGTTTCATTTTACGGCACTAGAGATTATTTCTTTACCGCCTCCTACTCTTACTCCATCAGAGGTGGTAGCTATGTTTGCTGAGTCCACACTGGTAGCGACGGCTGGTTTATCTGTATCGATGCCATCCCCAATTCCTACTCAGTCTCCACCTTTTATTCCTGCAAGCTTGGAAATCCCACTACGGTTTGCTCAGGCTACCTCTTCCTTGAATGTTGAGTTTGATTCAACTTTGTCTGTTTTGGAGAGGATTGCAGCTCTTGAAAGGGTGGTTGCTGAACAGTCACGGGTAAATATTATTCAGTCTGAGACTATTAATCGTCTGGTGGCACAAAATCAAGTTCAGACTGCACTGCTTATTGAGCACGGTAAGATGTTTGATCAGCTTGAAGAGTTCTTAGCATCTCAGGGGGAGTCGAGTTACAAGGGTGATGAATTGAGGACAAAGAAGAGGCAAGACATAGACGATGGTCCCAATGCATCGAAAGATGCAGGTGGTGAGTTGCCAAGAACTGAACAAAATCTTGGGACTTCCATATCTCAGGGGAAGTCTGCGGGTCCGTCAGGCAGTACAGGTGGTGAGAATGTAGAGGTTGTGGATGATGAGGATGTGATGGGAAATGATGATGATGATTTAGTTGATGACGTATTGACGGCTAGTGAGATTGAAAAGATGGGGAACCGATAGAGATTGACAGTGAGTTGGAAGAAGGGGAGATAGTTGATGATGGTGTAGAGCATGATATTCCAAATGCTGATGAGGTGAAGCTGAGTTTAGATGAAAATGTGTCGGATGAGTCTGAATGGGAAGAATAGCCAAGATGGAAAGAAGGCTGTGCTTAGTGGTTTTTCAAGACAAAGAAGCCTGCGGTACCAACAATGTTCAAGAAAAGTTACAATATCAAGGGCTATACTTAGTCAAAGAAAGGCTTTATATGTTGGTTGAATGATGAACAACTGAAATTGTTTGTGATTAAGCGTTATGATGGGGTTCAGTACTTTAAGAAGGCTTTGAGATCGCTCAACACCTTGCCTGAGTGCGAGGTGAAAGATTTGGCTCAGTTGAGATTGATAAATAGAAGTGGTGATAACTTTGCGGATTGGGTTGGAAAGATCGTTTGGAAGGAAAGTGTGAAAGAGAAAAAGTTTGAATTATTAAAGCCACAGAAAGGGAAGTTAGTCGAAGACAAGGAAAGAGGCATGAGGACTGATGGTAAGCCTTGGATGGTGATGAAATACAAGCAGATTCGATGCTTGAAAGAGATTCCGATGAAGATGATGCCCAAGGATGTGTTGAAGGATCTCAAGTGGTGGTACGTTGACTGCAAGACTGCTGAAGCTGTTATGGAAGATGAGGATGAACAGGAGATCCTGAGAGTGTATGATCCCATGCAATTGGTTAATTTGTCTGAAGCTGATTTGCAGGTACTTAATGATAAGAAGATTTTCTATATTCCTACTTGGAAGGAGAAAGCAAAGAAGTACCAGAGGGTGGTCTCTGTCTGTTTGAGACAGGGGGTTCATGCTTGAAGACGATCGGTATGAGATTTTTGGATTACCAAACACGAGAATGAAGTAGAGATATGAAGCTACTGCCAAAGGGGAGTCTGTTGGTGCATGATGTCAGTAGTTCAGTATCTCGTGCTTATTAGTGCCTGTAATCGTATAGATTGGTTGTTTTACGTTAAACTTGTTTTTATATGTTCGCCTTTGTTTTAGCGAACTTGTAGTTGAGCGAAGTTAAGACAACTTCGCCTAGTATGTTAGGCGAAGTTGTCGAGTTATTTAATATCTAACTTCGGCTCTTGTGAACAAAACTTTAGACGACTGGTTTTGGTGATTCTCTGAGTCACGTCTTTGTTACCTTGGCTTTTAAGCATTGCAATATATCAAGTATTATCTTATATTCTCGTTTGTTTATATATATACTCAACGTATTAATCGTCGAGACACTCGTATCGTATACGTGGGGATTCCGCATCCTCGTGTTACGAGATAGTCCTGTGTAGATCTGGCTAGGAACCTACAAAGGCCCAATATGGCCCGTTAATAAAAGTATGACATGTTATTCGGCGTTGACACATGCCTATGGCTCACTACACTCATATACAACCCTCTTGTAGCAACGGGGACATGATAAATGCTATAATGGCCACTAATCCCAATAAAGGCCCATTGATGAATGTATGACATGTTTTGGGCGTTAACATCTAACTATGACTAATGATAGTCCTATAAAAACTTCTTAAAGCAACTATGACGTAACCAAAGGACACTAACATCTAACTATGACTAATGATAGCCAAATAAGGCCTACTGACGAAAGTATGGTGTGTTTCAGGCGTTAACACCTAACCATGACTAATTACACTCCTATACAACTCTTTTAGAGCGACTGTAACATGATAAATGCTATAATGGGACACTAACACCAATCAAGAACTAGTATGACCCACTAATGAATGTATGGTTTATTGGGCGTTAACACTGATTACTACACTCACTACTACATAAAGAGGTATTTTCCACCGATTTTTCCTATGAAAAAAAATCGGTAGCAATTTTTGCTACGAATTAGCTAAGGATTAGCTAAGGACACATTTTGCTACGCTTTTGCTACGAATATTACGTTGAAAGAAAACACCCGTAGCAAATTTCATAGAAAACTATAGATAGTAAGTATTATAAAAATTAGTTCATAATTCGGTAGCAAAATCGTTAGCAAACTTGAGAAAATAAGTATTATAAAACTGGAATCTTAAAATTGGTAGCAAAATATATTGCAAACTTGAGAAAATAAATATCACAAAAATAATTCCAAAAAAATCGGAAAAATCCGTAGCAAAATAAAGAAAATTAATACTTTAAACTTTATAACGTAAAGTTTAGTAAAATTCATAGAAATTTAAGAAAATAAAAATACTAACAGAAAATTCATTACAAAATGGTAAGAAAAGAAAACTAATTTTTCGAAATCTGTAACGTAGCAAAATAACATAGACCTTTGTCAACAACTATTATTGTAAACCTCATTTAAATACTTTTAAACAAGTTGACATGCATACTAATAAGGTGATAAAAAAATAGTTTAGACTGCTTTAAAAAGAAATATATCATTTTTACAATAACTCCATAACAAACAAAAACCATTAATTCTATAATAGAAAAACTGATTTACACAAAAAGGCATTTACTGTGGATTTTTGCTACGGAAAAAATTGGTTGCAATTTTTGCTACGATTAGCTATGGATTAGCTAGAGACACATTTAGCTACAAATATTCCGTTGCAAAAAGAAAAAAAAATCATAGAAAAATCAGTAAAAACTTTAAAAAATAAATATCCTAAAAATGACTCCATAGAGACGGCAGCAAAACGCATAGCAAATATTAGAAAATAAGTATTATGTGAACGACTTCAAAAAATTACTAGCAAAATCCATTGCAAACCTGAGAAAATATGTATTATGAAAATAACTTCATAAAGTCGGTAATGAAATCCATAACAAACTTGAGAAACACGTATTATATAAATGATTTAAAAAAACTATAGCAAAATTCGTAGTAAAATCAGAAAATAAATATTTAAAACCTCATAAAATAAACTTTATTGTAGATACTATTGATACAGACTGAAATCTTGTAGGTTCGCCGCCACAATGTTCGGTGTTTAGTCCTTTTGTTTTAAATTTTATTTTGTTATTTTTTGTGGCTTACTTATTTATGTTTACGATTTAGTTCCGTTAATACAAACTCTATTATCTCAAACATTCATTTATGCATTTCACTTAATTAGGATTAATTAAGTGTGTCAGTTATTGCACAGACATTCACATAGCGGTAATTTAGGAATTACCGAATCATGTGAATCTGACCCCGAACGTTTGGAAATGTGAAAATAATATCCCGATCATATGTTTATAAATTTCTCTATGTGAATACATGTCAAGTGATTATGTTTTACTTCATAGTTTGTTTCACGAAATTGCAATCCATTACGTGTAAGTTGAACGTGTTCGGCTCTTATAAAATACCTTTTTAAAAAAATATCAACGAGGAATTATTTTATTAGCTTGGTTTAGTATTTTAATGTTTTCGTTATGACCCGGCTTGGTGTTAAAATTGCTCATTTGAGTCAAAACTCGTTTAATAAGGGACTATTATTGTAAATGTAGATTAAAATAACATTAAAACATAAATCCCAACCCTAGTTCCCCTCCCACCATCGACACTTCTGCCTCCATCCTTCTTTCACGATTCCACACCACCAACAAACCATAAGCATCTTCATCTTGCAATTGGTGATGTCTTTGAGTGATTCTCATCATTCCTAACACTAGATGGTATGTTTTATGCATTGATATTATGTTTTTGATTAGTTATTGTAAAAACCTAGATGTTATATCTCTGTAATATGGATGATTATGATATTAATTGATGAATTAGAACCTTAGAGATGACTTAAACATGTTAGGGTTTGAGGTTTGATTACAATAGTTAGCTGACATATTTGTTCTTATTTATTTTTTGGTTTATAACTCGATGATAATTTATTGTTTTAGATCTATTCTTGTTACCATGATGTTCTACTTTGAGTCTAGTTTCCAGAAAGTTATGATTTGTAATTTTTGGACGTGTTTTGAATGGTTTTTATGATTTTACAAACACATGTGTAAAAGCTGATTTTGAGAGTCGTGTTCTAGTCTGTTTTCCCGAAATCATAACTCTTTAGCTATTGTCATGAAACCAGCTAGAAATATTTTCACCAATTTTGGTTATATGGGTTGATGTTGCAAAAATAATTTCCTTTTTTATTGTAGTAGTTTTGGATATTTTATGCTTTTGGTTTGGATTTCTATTTTGGTATGGTATTTTAAAATTTTGAATATATTTTTTATTGGGAAAATATGAAAACAATATTTAAAAAATATTGTAGCTACATCTGTTGCGAAAGCATAGGAATTTATGTAGCTACATTCGTGGAAAAATTCAATCAAAATCTGTAGCTAAATTTCATAGGAAAAACCATAGCCAATTCCCGTAGCCAAAGTTGTTGCTGAAGTCGGTAGAAAACTCTGTAGCTAAAAAATTCTGTAGCAAAATTACGTAGTTAAATATCGTAGCAAAATTTTGTAGCTTAAAGTTCATAGCTAAAATAACGTTGCAAAATATTGTTGCAAATAATTCGTAGCTAACAATCCGTAGCCAACAATTCTGTAGCAAAATCTGTAGCTAATGTAACTGTGACAATCGTCAATTTCAAGTTAACTCCGTTAACTCAACTCCGTCAATTCAAACTAAAGATCATTGAATCTATAACGCACACTTCATTACATTTAAACTAGGGTTTAAATGACACTTAACACTTACTACATGTGTAGTCTTTCGGGAATTGCACCGAAACGCAAACGAGTTGACGCAAACGATTGATGAATAAACGAAAAACGTCAAAACAGTAATTATGTGATAATTATGTGTTAGACTTATGTGTTATGTGATAACATGGTTATAAACGTTAACTCAAGATGTAAACAAGTTAGTTTAAGCTAGGAAAAGTAATACTTAGAAGTGGAGGGGCCAAAGTGTAACATAGATTATTATAAATACATCATTGACAATTAACCCTAACTTATTTTTCCTCCCCACTCAAAACCGATCAGCCCCCTCCCTTGGTCTCTCCTTGGCTGCCGTCACCAACACACACACATACAACCACCAATTTCAAGTTTTGATCGAAGATTAAGGTGCTAGGAAGGTATAATTGATTATCATATGCATCCTTTATACTTGATTTTGATGTTTGTTGGGTTAATCACAAACCCTAGCTGCCGATTTCATGAGTGTATGTAGTTAATATGATTGTTGTTGATTAATTGATGATTTGATAACTAGATTGAATCTTGTTGCATGTTGATTGTTGTGTCTTTGATTTGAGTTCAAACACAAACCCTAATCAAGTATGTAATATGTAATTGATGTGCATGGATGGTGTTTGTGGAGTCTAGAGGGTCATATGAATGCATGATAGTTCATAGGTTGTTAATATATTGAGTTTGGATGCAAACAGTTTCTGGACAGAATGTGTATTTGATGTTTAAGTGACTGTAACGAAGTGTAAACATGAAAATTGGTTGAGATTGTTGGTACTATAGTAAACTAGGCTGAGTCTAGTTTCTAAAGAATATAAACTTGTAATTTTTGGAAAAGTAGAAGTTAACTTTTATGATTTTACAAAAACGTTGTGCAAAGCTGAGCTGTTAGACCTGCTGTTAGGTTATGTTGTAAATGTTATATCTCATGAACTACGAGACCAATTGGGTTGGTTCCACTTCTGGAAGTTGACTCATTGAGTTAGGAGCCAAACCCAAGTGGTCTTGCATTTATTGGATTTTTCTTTTAACGGAAATTGCAAATAACATTCTGTTGTGCATGAATCTTACTGTTATGAGTTTGCTGACTATGAGGAATAAAAATGTAATAAAATATGTTCTGGAAACCTAAGACATATGTGCTTCTGTGATGATTTTTGGTAAATTAATTGAGATGCTATGATCAGTGAAGTAGTACAATCTTTCTAGTAGGATTTCTGTCTCGGTGAAACTAGCTGCTGAGTTTTGTGAAAATGCATGAAATATGATACTTGCTAATTTATTATCGTGTTTTGACCAAAATGCCCTTGCGGGGAATAACTGCTAATTGATTGTCATAATTTGACCAAAATGCCCTTATGGGGAATAATGGCTAGTTAATTGTTATTTGTTGACCAAAATGCCCTTACAGGGAAAAATTGCTAGTAATGTACGTTATGAATACATGACACGTATATGATTGCTTACACATGTGGTGTGTCACAAAAACACTTGTTAAAGTCACACACGATTCACGAACGAAACACGAAACATGTTATGTGCAAAGGTATTATGTGCCGGGTCTAGAGACTCGATAATATTCCGACACTTAGAAAAATCTCTTTGTTGTTTTAGAACGTTAGAGAGAGTTTTTCGGTGACGCGCATCTTGGTGATTTATTTTGGGAAATTCTTCGCAAACAGTGAGTTTCACTTTCCCCTCTTTAAACTGTTTTCAAACGCTTTTCACTTGGGGGAGATAACATACTCCACAACGCATTAAGATTTTGTTATAAATTATATATCACTTGTAAAGGCTAAGTGGCAAACGAAACATTTGAAGTCCTACACATCGAACCGGTTAATATTTAGAATAGCGAGTCACTGTTGAGTAGTACTACTGGGTTTGACAAACCCCACCCAACGCTAAACTCGACCAGAGGTCGAGCGGGTGTAATTTTGGCTAACACGTACCATGGTCTGGAGGACCTGGTGACAAGGCACTTACTAAACGAGTCAGCTTCGGTGTCGAACACTTAGTAATACTTGTTGTATAGATTAGCTACCTATCGATATATAATTTGACATAACACTATCTGGTAACGCAAAACGCTTAACGCAAAACGCCGTAACGTGGTTACGCAAAACGCTTAACGCAAAACGCCGTAACGTGGTTACGCAAAACGCTTAACTCAAAACGCCGTAACGTGGTTACGCAAAACGCTTAACGCAAAACGCCGTAACGTGGTTACGCAAAACGCTTAACGTAAAACGCTGAACGCAAACGCTAAACGATTTATTTTATATAACTTGTGAACTCACCAACCTTGTGTTGACACTTTTAGTATGTTATTCTCAGGTAGCCGAGGCGGGCGCGCGGTTTAGGAACATGCATTGATTGAAAACGCTTTTGTCCTGCAAACTTATTTTTAACGATTATCTTTGGTTTTAAGTCGTCCTGCGTGACGCAACTTTTGATTAAAGGTTTTTACGCTTCCGCATTTTATTACTCCTAAACGTTTTCATGGTTTTGAAACTTTATTTTATGGTTTGATTATAACTGATGATTCCGATCCTGCCAGTTCACACCCTCTGACGGTAAAACTCCGTTAGTGAATTTTGAGGGTGTGACAGATTGGTATCAGAGCCATTGGTTATAGTGAACTAGAAGCTGCATGCATACTAGACTATAACCGCGACGACCCATTAGTTATAATGATACGCATTGCATAGGTTTGTGTAGTCTTGTAATCTTATCTCCTTACCTCCTTCACTCATAAGCGCGCGCATACACGGCTTACCTGTAGGAAGGTCGACGCCACCTTCATCATCATCCGATTCGATGACGCATGCTCACGGGAAGGAACCGCAGTTACCTACCGCCTCACCACCCGGAACTCGAAGCTCCCGCACCGAAGAGGTACCGCCTATCCGGAGGCATATACAAAAACGACGTTAGCTAGGAATTGGTACCCTAACATGATCAGGCGTATGGTCTATCACGAACAAGTTCCCCTGTTACCTCACCCGAACCACCCTGCTTATCCCAACACCCTACCACCCATAACCGAACCTGTAGAGCGAGTTCTCGCAGTTGTTGTTTCATGCTTGGAGCGTGACGTGGGTTACATGCGCTATACGAGAGCGAACGTTTCCGGACTGTTAAAAGACGGAACCGAGACTAAGGAGGAGATCGCCCGCATGGCAGCGGCCATGAAGGAAATGCAAGAGACTAGTGATCAACAGATGAAGATTATGATGAAGATGCAAGCCGAGATGATAGACTTGCAAGAGCAACTCAAGGTAGCAAGGACCCGAACCGAGATAGCTCGAGAGCGTTGCGATGTCTTACAAATGCAACTTGCTCATAACGCAGCCGAACCTGAGGCAGAGCCTGAAGAGGAACCTGAAGAAGATCCCGAAGAAGAGCCTGAGGAGGATCCCGAGGAAGATCTCGAGGAGGAACCCGAAGGAGAACCGGAGGAAGAACCGGCTGAGCCAGAGGCACACTCAGAGGTGTCCCCAGACGATGTGCAGATGTGCAAGTTCTTGGATTGGAACTGGCAAACGCGATGAACTGGGAGGAGTTCAAGAACATGATGCGAGAGGAGTACTGTCCGAGAGAAGAGATTTCGAAGTTAGAGTCAGAATTTTGGTCGCTGAAGATGGTGGGCTCAGAAATTGAAGCTTACACTACTCGTTCTCACGAGTTGGCTGTGATGTGTCCGCAGATGGTGGATCCACCGAGTAAGAGGATTGAAATGTACATTGAAGGGTTAGCACCGCAGATTCAGGGCATGGTGACGTCTTCCAGACCAGCCACGATTCAACAAGCGATCCGTTTAGCTCACAAACTGACGGATCAGGCTGTGACCCAAGGTGCGTTACCACCTAGGGGTTCAACCACTAAAGCCCGTGACAACCCGAGTAATGACAATAACAGCAACAGCAACCCGAGCAGCGGAAAGAGGAAGTTTGACAACACCAGATCCTCATCCTCGAACCTCCCACCGCAACAACACTACCGTAAGCCCGAATTCACTCGGAGCTTTAGCAATCAAAGTCACAACAACAATAACAACGGTAGCGGGCAGGGTTCGAGCGGATATGCTGGGAAATATCCGAAGTGCAATAGGTGCAACTATCATCATGTTGGCACGTGTAACCGTGTCAAGTGTCAGAGATGCGGAAAGATGGGTCACCAGGCGAAGGAGTGTAGAGGAGACCTTGCGGCAACGGGTGCTCCTAAACCACCTATGACGACGAAAGGATGTTACGAATGTGGACAGGAAGGTCATTTCAGGAAGGATTGTCCCAAGCTGAAACAGAACGACAACAATGGGGGTAATGGAAGTGGCAGAAATGGTGGAAGCAATGGCAAGGGAAGAGCTTTTGTGATTGGGTCGGGTCAAGCCCGCAATGATCCGCACGTGGTGATTGGTAAGTTCCCTGTAAACGATTGTTTTGCTTCTGTATTGTTTGACACTGGAGCTGATGGGAGTTTTGTGTCGAAAGCCTTTAGTCAACTCTTAGACTTAACTCCAACTCCGTTAGATGCTAAGTTTCTTGTTGAATTAGCTGACGGTAAGACTATAGTAACGACTCATGTACTTGCGGGATGTAAGTTAAAACTGTCAGGTCATGTCTTTGATATCGACCTTATTCCTTTTACGCTTAGTAGTTTCGATGTCGTTGTCGGCATGGACTGGTTATCCGAGAACCGAGCGGAGATTATATGTCACGACAAGATAGTTCACGTTACTACCCCTTCCGGCGAGATCATTTCGGTCCGAGGCGAGAGAAGCGGCATGACCACCAGCGTCATTACCCTTATGAAGGCGCAGAAGTATCTACGAAAGGGTCATCCGGCAATTTTGGCGCAGATTGTTGTGAAACCCGCGAAGGAGAAACGAATTGAAGATATACCTGTTGTGCGAGACTTCCCGGAAGTTTTCCCGGAGGATTTGCTCGGACTCCCTCCTATTCGTCAAGTCGAATTCCAAATCGAGTTGACACCTGGTGCAGCACCCATAGCACGAGCCCAGTATCGGCTCGCACCGGCGGAACTTCAGGAACTGTCCACTCAGTTGCAAGATTTGTTGGATAAGGGTTTTATCCGACCTAGCTCATCTCCATGGGGAGCCCCTGTCTTGTTTGTCCGAAAGAAAGTCGGGACTTTCCGAATGTGCATCGACTACCGGGAATTGAACAAGGTGACGGTCAAGAACCGTTATCCTTTACCCCGAATAGATGATTTGTTTGACCAGCTTCAAGGATCGAGTTACTACTCGAAGATCGATCTGCGATCCGGTTACCATCAGCTTAGAGTGCGCGAAGAAGATATCTCAAAGACGGCTTTCAGAACACAGTTTTGTCACTACGAGTTTTCGGTTATGCCTTTTGGCCTAACCAACGCACCAGCCGTATTTATGGATCTCATGAATCGAGTATGCAAGGCGTACCTCGACAAGTTTGTGATTGTTTTCATCGATGATATTCTCGTCTACTCCAAGAACGAGACTGAACACGAAGAGCACTTAAGGTTAATTCTGGAATTATTGAAGAAGGAACAACTGTATGCTAAACTCTCGAAATGTGAATTTTGGCTTCGCGAGGTTCACTTTTTAGGACATGTGATCAACGAGAATGGTATCCATGTCGATCCCGGTAAGGTAGAGGCCATCAAAAACTGGGAAGCACCTAAGACTCCGACTGAGGTGCGACAATTCCTAGGACTGGCCGGCTACTATCGGCGTTTCATCGAGGGATTTTCAAAGATTGCTCAACCCCTCACCGCTTTGACTCACAAAGGCACTAAGTTCAATTGGGGTGACGCGCAAGAATCCGCTTTTCAACTGTTAAAAACTAAGCTTTATAGCGCCCCTATTCTAGCCCTCCCCGAGGGAACGGAAAATTTCGAGGTACACTGTGACGCATCGATACAAGGTCTTGGTTGTGTGCTGATGCAACTCGAGAAGGTTATAGCCTATGCCTCTCGACAACTACGGGTTCACGAGAAGAACTACACGACCCATGATTTGGAACTCGGAGCTGTGGTGTTTGCTCTTAAGATATGGAGGCATTACTTGTACGATACCAAGTTTACCATTTACACCGACCACAAGAGTCTCCAACATATCTACGATCAGAAGGAGCTGAACATGCGACAGCGTCGTTGGGTCGAGCTGCTCAAAGATTATGATTATGCCATCAAGTACCACCCTGGCAAGGCCAATGTGGTGGCCGACGCCCTCAGCAGAAAAGAAACAGATAAACCCAGATGGGTGAGAGCATTGCAACTCATGATTCATGCCAGCTTACCCGATCAGATTCGCGACGCGCAACTTGAAGCTTAGTAAGACGATAATCTTCCATCGGAACTCATGCGGGGCATGAACAAGCAACTTGAAACCAGATCGGACGAGGTCCGATATTTTGAGAACCGGATTTGGGTTCCACGATACGGAGAGTTGAGAACTCTAGTGATGGACGAAGCTCACAAGTCTCGATATTCTATCCACCTATTTAAAGGCACTTTACTGGTGGCCGAACATGAAAGCCGACATTGCCACCTACGTGAGCAAATGCTTGACTTGTGCCAGAGTCAAGATAGAATACCAGAAACCATCTGGTCAACTGCAACAACCGGAACTCCCAATGTGGAAATGGGAGCACATCTCAATGGAATTTATCACGGATTTACCTAAGACACCGACGGGATGCGATACCATCTGGTTGATCGTTGACCGGTTGACTAAGTCTGCCCACTTCTTAGCGATTAAGGAATCGGACAAAATGGAAAGACTAACTCGTGTTTACATGAAAGAAGTGGTGTCTAGACACGGAGTGCCTGTCTCGATCATTTCCGATCGAGATTCTCGTTTCACTTCGCACTTTTGGAAGTCGCTGCAAAGCGCACTAGGCACCCGTCTTGATATGAGCACAGCATACCATCCTCAGACGGATGGGCAAAGTGAACGAACTATTCAGACCCTGGAGGATATGTTGCGTGCCTGCGTATTGGATTTCGGAAAAAGTTGGGAACCCCACTTACCCTTGGTAGAGTTTTCGTACAATAACAGCTACCACGCAAGTATTAAGGCAGCGCCGTTTGAAGCGCTGTACGGACGGAAGTGTCGATCACCACTCTGCTGGGCAGAGGTGGGTGACAGCCAAATCACTGGTCCAGAACTGGTACTCGAAACTTCGGAAAAGATTGTTCAAATCCGAAATCGCATGGCAGCAGCACGAGATCGCCAAAAGATTTACGCCGACAAACGCCGAAAACCCCTCGAATTTAAGTGAACGATCGAGTGTTACTCAAAGTCTCACCTTGGAAAGGTGTGGTTCGCTTTGGGAAGCGAAACAAACTCAACCCACGGTATGTTGGTCCGTACCGGATAACTGAGCGCATTGGTCCGGTGGCGTACCGACTGGACCTACCAACAGAACTCAGTGGCGTACACGATGTATTCCACGTATCATATTTGAAGAAATGACTGTCTGATGAAACCCAAGTAGTCCCTTTGGAGGAACTGCATGTTGATGAACAGTTACGTTTCATTGAGGAACCAGTCGAGGTTTTGGATTGGGAAACCAAAACGCTCAAACACAGCAAAATTCCAATCGTTAAAGTTCGTTGGAACTCGAGACGTGGACCGGAGTTCACGTGGGAACGCGAGGATCAAATGATGAAAAAGTATCCTCACCTTTTTGAAGGGCTAACCAAACACAGAAAACCGCGAAACTCGGCAAACCGTCAGACATCACCGGAGGTATGAATTAAATTTCGGGGAAGAAATTTCTTTCTACTAGGGGATGATATGACAAACTGAAATTTTTTTTCTTACTCTTTCAGACACTCATCACGACTTGACTCAAATTTTCGGGACGAAAATTCTTTAACATGGGAATGATGTGACAATCGTCAATTTCAGGTTAACTCCGTTAACTCAACTCCGTCAATTCAAACTAAAGATCATTGAATCTATAACGCACACTTCATTACATTTAAACTAGGGTTTAAATGACGCTTAACACTTACTACATGTGTAGTCTTTCAGGAATTGCACCGAAACGCAAACGAGTTGACGCAAACGATTGATGAATAAACGAAAAACGTCAAAACAGTAATTATGTGATAATTATGTGTTAGACTTATGTGTTATGTGATAACATACTTATAAACGTTAACTCAAGATGTAAACAAGTTAGTTTAAGCTAGGAAAAGTAATACTTAGAAGTGGAGGGGCCAAAGTGTAACATAGATTATTATAAATAAATCATTAACAATTAACCCTAACTTATTTTTCCTCCCCACTCAAAACCGATCAGCCCCCTCCCTTGGTCTCTCCTTGGCTGCCGTCACCAATACACACACATACAACCACCAATTTCAAGTTTTGATCGAAGATTAAGGTGCTAGGAAGGTATAATTGATTATCATATGCATCCTTTATACTTGATTTTGATGTTTGTTGGGTTAAGCACAAACCCTAGCTGCCGATTTCATGAGTGTATGTAGTTAATATGATTGTTGTTGATTAATTGATGATTTGATAACTAGATTGAATCTTGTTGCATGTTGATTGTTGTGTCTTTGATTTGAGTTCAAACACAAACCCTAATCAAGTATGTAATACGTAATTGATGTGCGTGGACGGTGTTTATCGTGTCTAGAGGGTCATATGAATGCATGATAGTTCATAGGTTGTTAATATATTGAGTTTGGATGCAAACAGTTTCTGGACAGAATGTGTATTTGATGTTTAAGTGACTGTAACGAAGTGTAAACATAAAAATAGGTGAGATTGTTGGTACCACAGTAAAGTAAGCTGAGTCTAGTTTCTAAAGAATATAAACTTGTAATTTTTGGACAAGTAGAAGTTAACTTTTATGATTTTACAAAAACGTTGTGCAAAGCTGAGCTGTTAGACCTGCTGTTAGGTTATGTTGTAAATGTTATATCTCATGAACTACGAGACCAATTGGGTTGGTTCCACTTCTGGAAGTTGATTCATTGAGTTAGGAGCCAAACCCAAGTGGTCTTGCATTTATTGGATTTTTCTTTTAACGGGAATTACAAATAACATTCTGTTGTGCATGAATCTGACTGTTATGAGTTTGCTGTAATGATTTGATGATTATGAGAAACCTAAGACATATATGCTTCTGTGATGATTTTTGGTAAATTAATTGAGATGCTATGATCGGTGAAGTAGTACAATCTTTCTAGTAGGATTTCTTTCTCGGTGAAACTAGCTGCTGAGTTTTGTGAAAATGCATGAAATATGATACTTGCTAATTTATTATCGTGTTTTGACCAAAATGCCCTTGCGGGGAATAACTGCTAATTGATTGTCATAATTTGACCAAAATGCCCTTATGGGGAATAATGGCTAGTTAATTGTTATTTGTTGACCAAAATGCCCTTACGGGGAAAAATTGCTAGTAATGTACGTTATGAATACATGACACGTATATGATTGCTTACACATGTGGTGTGTCACAAAAACACTTGTTAAAGTCACACACGATTCACGAACGAAACACGAAACGTGTTATGTGCATAGGTATTATGTGCCGGGTCTAGAGACTCGATAATATTCCGACACTTAGAAAAATCTCTTTGTTGTTTTAGAACGTTAGAGAGAGTTTTTCGGTGACGCGCATCTTGGTGATTTATTTTGGAAAATTCTTCGCAAACAGTGAGTTTCACTTTCCCCTCTTTAAACTGTTTTCAAACGCTTTTCACTTGGGGGAGATAACATACTCCACAACGCATTAAGATTTTGTTATAAATTATATATCACTTGTAAAGGCTAAGTGGCAAACGAAACATTTGAAGTCCTACACATCGAACCGGTTAATATTTAGAATAGCGAGTCACTGTTGAGTAGTACTACTGGGTTTGACAAACCCCACCCAACGCTAAACTCGACCAGAGGTCGAGCGGGTGTAATTTTGGCTAACACATACCATGGTCTGGAGGACCTGGTGAAAAGGCACTTACTAAACGAGTCAGCTTCGGTGTCGAACACTTAGTAATACTTGTTGTATAGACTAGCTACCTATCGATATATAATTTGACATAACACTATCTTGTTGTATAGACAGTAACTAAAATAACGACGTCTCTTTTTGTATCTAAGATCATAGCAAAATTCTGATTCCATAGCAAAAACTCGTAGCAAATGAGTTAGCTACGAGACTTGTACCTACGGACCAAATCTGTGGCAAATCTCGTAGCAAACCCTGTTTTGCTACAGATTTGCTACAGAATTGGCCGTAGCAAATACCTCTTTTTTGTAGTAGTGACTCTTATACAACTCTTTAAGAGCAAATATAAATATCACTAGTATTTTTTTATATGTTTTTATATTTAAAATACAATTTCTTATTTTATTTAAGGTTTAATTAGTTGTTTTATATTTATATATTTACACTAACAACTCTTTATTTTATTTATTAAAAATAAAATAATTTAATTCTATTTAGTTCCTATTAATTTCACTTCCTTCAAAATTTCAAATTAAATTCACCCTCTCTTTTCTTCAAAAAATTTCGAATGACCCTCTCATTCTTAAATATAATTTGACCACATATTTAACCTACCTTTTTTTCTTTCTCTTCATTCATTTTTTTTCTTCTTCTTCTTCTTCTTCTTCTTCTTCATCATCTATCTATACCCTCCATAATCCTTCATCCTTAATTCTCTAACTCACTCAATTCTTAACATAATCCTATGATTCTGGGCTCTAATCTTATTATTTTTGCGAGAGGAATTCACGTGTGGTGTCGGATTTTATCTATTTTGTCTCTATTTTTGCAGGATTCGTGTTGAGTGTGAAGAACCCTAAGAACCAAGTTTGGGGATTTTTAATTTAAAGTGTTATTTCTTGTAATTGAACCTTAGTACATCTTCTTTCATCGCTAAAAATGTACGTATTTTACTTGTAATTGAATCATAGTACATCTTCTTTAATCGCTAAAAGGTTAATTGATGAATTAGAACTCTAGAGCTGTCATAAATATGTTAGGGTTTGAGTTTTGATGACACCAGTTTGCTGACATATTCATTTTCGTTTATTTATTGGTATGTAACTTGATGTTAAACGATGATTATTGAACGATTGTTGATTCTAGGATATAGTATTATGAGTCTAGTCTCCCGAAAGGTAAAGTTTGTAATTTTTGGACGAGTTTTGAATAGTTTTTATGATTTTACAAAAACATTGGTCAAAGCTGATTCGGGAAATTATATTATGATCTGTCTTTCCGACACCAAAACTCCCTAATGACAAAACCAAACCAGTTGGTTACAATTCTGAAAATTAGTATTATGAGTTTGAAGACAACCCAATTGGTCTTGAACCATTTGGATTAATGAGTTGATAGAACCATTAAACAAGTGTTTGTTGTGCAATCCGCTGAACTGTTGGTACATATCTTTAGTGGTTAAATTATTGTGAGTTTTTTATGCATGGGAAAAATATAATAAACATTTTTTGAGAAACCTAATTCATATATTCTACCGTGGTAAATTTTGTAGAATTTATACTTTATCTTTTCTTAGTGAATAAAATCTGTTTGTACATGCTATAATTTGTCTCGTGAACTAAGTGATTATAAGTTAAGTTATATGATAAATGTTTGGTTGATATGCCATGATACGATGTGTGAATAAATGTTAGGACGTTTTAGTACAGTTGACATTGATTATTATCACCAACGAGTCATCTATTCAAGTTTTTGTACACATTATGTCTAATTTGATTGTGCATGATAGTCGTTGTGCTATGCGTGGACGTACCACGATACCTAGGAAAGGTGAAAACCATCGTGGTGGGGCATCACTTTCTGGATCACATGAGGATGATGTTGGTAGTGGCTATGTCGATGGTCTACAAATATATACTTGTGGGAGATAAGTCATCTATCGTGCATCGGGATACCTCTGGGGAGAAATTTATTGTAAAGATTGGGGATAAGTATGTTTTTAGTTTTAACATTCTCATTATTTATGTTACAAATATACTTACTTGGTTATTTCAATATTATAGGTTTGCGAGTCATGAGATTCATAGGAATATCATAAAAATACTAATCGAGCACTATGATGAACCTTAGGCTACATTCAGAATGGTGCCAAAGAATGTGATCGCTCGTATGTTTGCTCGTTTTCGGGTATTATATTAGTTAATTATTTTATATCTGCTTGGTTTGGCTCGGTACGGTTCGGTTTAAAAGTTATACAGTTTGGTTTTGGTTTACATAAATCAAAAACCGTTAACGGTTTGGTTTATGGTTTGACAAAAAACCGCAAAAACCGGACCGTGAACACCCTGACTTGACTTTGAGGTTTCGCCTCACATTAACCATTTACTAGTTATGATGCTAATATTTTAACAATTTTAGGTTCAACAAGTTAGAGCCGAAATGAAAAAAGAACTAAAAAATGAAAGGAAGTGAAGAAACTAGTTGGAAGAACGAGTGCAACGAATGGAACAAATGGAAAAAGAACTTAAGGAAAATGAAGAAAGGAGGCATAAACAATTTGATGAGTTTATGAGAAAATTGAAGGTCGGTAGTAATTAGTAGTAGTTTCAATATATTTTGAATTTATAACTAATTAGTGAAGGTCTGGTAATGTAAACTCATTTTGAATTTATGTTATTGGGTTTATTAAACTTATGAAATAGCCACATTTATATATGTGTGACCAAAAGTATGATAATAGCCACACTTTATATTACCAAAGCATTATGTGTGACAAACGGTAAGACAATGGCCACACCACAAACTACAAAAGAGTGTTTGAGTGGCAAGTTCATATTTATAGGGTCACATAAGTACGTAATATACGTCACTAAAGGGAAATGTAACAACAAATGTTCAAAGATAGTGTCACTGAAGAATACACAACAGTGACACTTAAAATAAGAGATGTCACTAGAAGGTATGTAATAGTAACCACTTAGATTAACAATTATGTGATAACTAACTACATATAGTCACACTGTTCAAAATTATTTTTCACTAAAATACATAAAAACTCACATTTATTTAATAATAATGTGACAACAAGTGTATTAGGGTCATGTAAGTACGTAATATATGTCACTAAATGAGAATGTAACAAGAAATTTTCAATGTTAGTGTGACTTAAGGATACACAACAGTGACACCTAAAATAAGACAAGTTTATATTAAACGCTTTAGGTCACTTTTTCATTTTTGTTATGTCACTAGAAGGTATGCAATAGTCACAACTTAAATTAACAATTGTGTGATAACTAACTACATATAGTCGCACTTTTCAAATTATTTGTCAC
Source organism: Bidens hawaiensis (assembly GCF_021521415.1). NCBI lineage: Eukaryota > Viridiplantae > Streptophyta > Magnoliopsida > Asterales > Asteraceae > Bidens > Bidens hawaiensis. Next base: position 229,520 of record NW_027492610.1, on the reverse strand, counting down.
TAAAATACATAAAAACTTACATTTATTTAATAATAGTGTGACAACAAGTGTGTTTGGGTCATGTAACTATGTAATATATGTCACTAAATGGAAATGTAACAAGAATTTTCAAAGTTAGTGTGACTAAAGGATACACAACAGTGACACTTAAAATAAGACAAGTTTATATTAAATGTTTTAGGTCAAATTTTTATTTGTGTTATGTCACTAGAAGGTATGTAATAGTCACAACTTAGATTAAGAATTTGGTTTCTAATTGTGATCAAATACAAACCAATAGTCTCTAAAACCTAAACAAGAGTCACACTGAACATAGTATAATGTGAACAATTTCAAGCAAAATGTCACATTGAAAAAAAAAATCACGTGACCAATTGTTGATATATTTCCACTAACAAAAAAAACTTGTGTCACTGAGAAGGGTTTTTATTGACATTATTTGATAAATTGGAACAAAAATCAAAGGTCTATAGTCACACCTCAACAATACGGTGACTGTTTTTTATATGCTACAGTCATGACTTTTTGTGTGTCATCAAACAATATTTACAACGGCGAGACCTTTGGTGACATATTTAGCGAAAAAAAGCGTCACTAACTACCTACAGTGACGATTTTTGTGTGTCACCGAAGCCCGATTTTGTACTAGTGGAATCTGACTAGGAGACTGACTGGCAGCAGATGGCTGAGGTTTAACAGCAGATACAGATGGGTGAGCATTTTGAGGAAAGAACACAGGAGTTGGTTGCGGTGGTGCCTGTGAGAATTGACCCTGAGTAGACTTAAACAAGGAGAAATAGTTTCGAGGTTGATACTGCGGTGTATACTTCCCTTGAGAAGCCTTAAACATTGAGAAGTTGTCTTGTGAGATGAGTGCATTGTTAGAAGCAACATTGTAGCCGGCTGCATTATATAAGTTGGCATGGTTTATGGCACGCTGCTTGTCATCCATGTCACAAGCCTTGATGATTGCCACGACCCCTGACAGAGTTAGCATGTTGAGATCTTTTGTTTTCTTAATCACCACAACATTCAAATCCCAGCTTTGAGGTAGGGAATTAACCAGTTTATTGTTTGTTTTAGCAGCGGTCAGATTAATTTTGGCAGATCTCATCTCAGTCATAAGAGATATTGATGGAGGCCCAAGTATTGAAGAGTGTGACATGTTATATTTGGAGGCCCATGATCGTGCTTCCAAAGGTGGCCCATTAAAACGGGCATAACTTGGCCTACGAAGCTCAATGTCAAGCCCACGACTAGTCAAATCGAAGCTTGAGACAAGGAGAACTTTGAGACGAGGAGTACGACCAATTAAATTGAAGCCTATGGCGGTTTCTCCCTTGCTCGAAGCCCAAAAATACCTCCTATAGAATCAATGTGATTTGATCTTCATTATCTTTCTACCGCTGCATCAGATACAAATCTCTACAACTGTGTTTCCAAAGATTCCCCTAGAACATGATTTAACATATTGAACTTCTGTCGCAAGAGATCTTGACGGCTTCTCCTCATATCCTCATTACTCTCAAACAATTCAATCAAGGCTTCCCACAATGCCTTAGCAGACTGCAATTCCCTAAATTCCAGGGCAATCTCGGGTGAAAGTTCCATGATTTAGGTAGCAAGCACCTTGTCATCCTCTTCAAACTTTTCAAAATCTGCATCATCATACAGTTCAACATGTTTCACTGTAACTTCTTCAGAACTTTTACGTTGATACGTGATAGCTTGAGGGCCTCTAAAAATACTTCTCCAAATCTTGGCAGCTTTCACTTTTACGTACTTTTCAAACCTGAACTTCCACTCAGCAAACCCCTAATGAGAGAGTAGATGGGGTACACGAGTAGCAGTTCCCATTATGGAATCCAGTTCTTAATGCAGTGCAACATTAGTTGAGCTATTTGTTATTTGGTCTATTTTGAATAAGAATGATAAGTTGGTCCAGTAATTATGTCCAAATACTCTTATTAGTTTTCCTAAAGCCCAATACAGTCAGGCCCAGTTTTAGAATCCTAGCCGAGAACTAGCGTTGACCGAGAACCCCGAAAGTTGACCGAGAACAAATAAAAAAAATAGAAAACACCACACTTTGACCGAGAACTGTCCAACATCACCGAAAACCCTATTTGTTGACCAATAACGACCAAAATATCAGTAGAGAACACTAAAACTTGACCGAGAACAATCCAAAATCATCCAAACCTTCCCGAGAACAAGAAAAGTTGGCCGAAAACGATCACAGGCGCCCGAGAACACAAAAAAATGGCCGAGAACCCCAGAGACTCGACTTGGTATACTTGGAATGTAAATCAAATCTTGAGAATGAGAGGATTTAAATTTACATTTAAGATCAAATCAAATATCTTTCCAAAATTGTCTCAACTTTCTCCTAAGAACACAAAGAACAAACTCTTCTAGATTTCCAGAGTTCTTCAACGATCTACGATCAAAAATCAATCTTAAATCAATGTTATCACTAACACTGAGCCTATAATAGATTCTATAGGCTTTGATACCAAATGTTAGTTCTTTATACGGATCTTTCAATGTGATATCAAACTATCTTGTTGTTAAGCGGAAATTAACCAGAGATGATTCTATGTTAAACGATTAAACACACGAAGAACACAAGCAAAATGCTTCAAAACACACGTATTGTTACGTCTGGTGCTTAAGCACAATATTACACGGTATCTCATTCACTAAAAGTTATGAACGGCCAACCTTACAATAACCTAGATACAATGTATATATACGCACTACACCCTAGCCCAACACAAACCAAAAGCCCACCGAGATCCAAGAGATCTCGGTTTACATATAAGCCCAAAAGAAAGTAGAAACCAAACTAATACTAACCCAACAATTGCCATGGCTATTTGCCAAGAGGTATCCATTTCCTCCACATCATCATGATGGATTTGATCTAACTCAGCAGCTACAACTGGTTGAACCAGATCTCTAGCAAGAATAGCGTTGTAGCAATTCATGGACACTGCCATCAAGGAGATGTTTTCTTGAGTATCCATTAATATAGTGGGAATCTGATTGGGAGACTGACTAGAAGAGGCAACAGGTGGCTGAGGCTTAGCAGCAGGAGCATATTGATGAACAGGTTGAGGAAAGAACACGAGAGTTGGCTGTAATGGTGCCGCAGTGAATTGGCCTTGTGTCGAGTTAAACACTGAGAAATAATTTTGAGACTGTTGTGGCTAAGTGTATTGTCGCTGAGATGATTTAAACATTGAAAAACTGTCTTTTGAGATGAGTGCATTGTTGGAAGCAACACTGTAGCTGCCACATTATAGGAGTCTGCATGATTTATGGCACGCTGCTTGTCATCCATGTGACAAACTTTAATTATTGCTATCACTTATGACAAAGTTAACCTGGATAGATCCTTTGTCTTCTTAATCACAACAACATTCATATCCCAGCTCTGTGGCAGGGAATTGAACAGTTTATTATTTGTCTCAACAGCATTCAAGTTTATACTAGTTATATAAATCTCTGCAATTGTGTTTCTAAAGAGTCTCCCAGAACAGGAATAAACGTATTGAACATTTATCGTAAGAGGTATTGTCGGCTTCTTCTCATGTCCTCGTTACCCTCATATACATCAATAAGGGCTTCCCACATTGCCTTTACAGACTATAATTCTCTAAATCCCAAGATAATTTCGGGTAAAAGTGCCATAGTTAAAGTAGCAAGAAGCTTTTCGTCCTCTTCAATCATTTCAAAGTCTGCATCGTCATACAATTCAATAGGCTTCACAGCCATCTCTTCATAATTTCCACGTTTCAAAGTGATAGCTTGAGGACCTCGAACAATGCTCCTCCATATCTTGGCATCTTTCATCTTCACATATTTTTCCAACCTAAACATCCCCTCAGCAAACCCCTCATGAGATAATAAACGGGGTACACGAGTAGCAGTTCCCAATATGGAGTCCAATTCTTGATACAATGCAACATTTGATGAATTATTAGTTACTTGGTCCATTTTAGTTGAATAATTAGTATATTGGTCCAATTTGTAAGTCCAAATAACAGTTCAATTTTCCTAAGGCCCAACTAGTATAGGCCCATATATGTAGTCACTGTCGAGAACAGTGATGTTCGGCCGAGAACTCAGAAAGTCAACCGAGAACACTTCGAATTTGACTGAGAACTAGCAAAATCCACCGAGAACCTAGAAATATGGCCGAATACCCTTAGATGATCCAAAAAACGACCAAGTTATGGCCGAAAACGATTTAAATTGCCAGAGAACTACTAAGGAAACTTTGACCAGATAATTTTGGTAACAAACTGAATCCCGAAATCAAAGGGATTTGAATTTGAATCCAAATTAAGTCAATCTTCATCCCAAAATATCCCCTTTCCTTCTCCGATGAGTAGATCACTGGAAATACAGTCACTGCGGCCACCAAGATAATCAACAAAACACAATCCTTTAATCTGTGATATCATAACCGAGCCTAGAATAGGTCAATAGGTTCTGATACCACTTGTAAGTCCCGTGAACGGATCTTTTAATGTGTCTTAAACTCGTTATTAGGAGGAATCTAACACGAGTGGATTCAAAGAAACGAAGATAAAACACAATACGAACACAAATAAATTGCTTCAAAACACACGTATATTACGTCTGGTTCTTAAGCACAAAGATTACATAACAATACTTCTCTTGTATCTCGCTCTATTACGTCGCACCCCAAGTAAACCTAGTTACACGGTTTATATATAGAATAAACCCAAGCCCAACACTAATCAAAAGCCCACCGAGATCCATGTGATCTCGGTTTACAATGTAAGCCCAAACAATGTACAAACCATATTAATAATTGCCCAACATATGTAATATTGCGTCATAAAAAATTTGTTTTTCAAGCTTAAAGGGTCAAACCAGAACTGCAAGGGTGGGTTATTCAAGTAAGTCCTAAACACCCTGAATGTAAGGCATGTAAGTCCGAACGGCATGTAAGTCCAATGTTCAACCTTAAAGCTTAAAAAAATTTGTTACTATAGAGAAACTCTTTTGATCAAACACTAGGGGGTTGGAGTCAAATTGGGGTGATATGGGGAAAACCAAATATGCTTTGTGAAGAGATAAGAGGCATCATGGGTCCATAAGTGATGTCCATCTAAGCTTTATGCCAAAATTGAACCTAAGCATGTCATTGATGCAATGAAAATCATGCTAAGTATCTAAATACATGCTATCAACAAGTTCTCTATGTTATAATAATGCTGAAAATAAATATTGTGAAAGCATCTTATCAATTTGATTCCATGTTCGGATATTTTCATAAAAGTTTGATCGTTTAACAAAACTGAAATTTGATCTCACAATATGTTAGAAATACTGAAGGTCGGTGGTAAAAATTTTTTGTGTGCTGTGATTTTATTTTATATTCATTTATTTTTGTCTATAAGTTTACCTCATGTTTACTCTCGTTGGAACAAATGCATTTAGGAATCGTTTTTATCATGGATTAGGGCTATATTATCTTGTGTTCTTAGCCCATAAAGTCTTGTGCGTCTTAATATGTGTTTTCGGCCTAGTCAGTTTGGCCCAAACTCTTTGTAATGATATGGTTCTCGGCTCATCAGGGTTCTTGGCTCCTTTTTTTTTTTAAGTTTAAAAGGCAATCCTTACCTCACTATGTGAATTACTAATTTTCTGATTTCTAAATCTGCAATTAAACTTCCGTTTACCTTCCAAAGTTCATATCACCTAGGTTGATCGTTAAAAATCGCTAAAGGTATATTGTTCTCGGATCACTGCTGAGATAATATATGGACTAAATGAATGTTTTGAGCTTAAATGGTGTTTGAATCTTGTAATGTGAGACTCTGATGAATGATTCTTATTATTGAATCATATTATGAGTTTTATTGAAGTTGCAGGCTATTCATCTATGTTGGTTTGGCTTGATAAGGAAGGTGATACGGATTCTTAGAAGGAACTTAAGGGTTATCGGTGCTGGTTGACCGAATACCTTTGGTCAACCAGAGAGCCTTTGTGATCAACAGAGATCTCATGGGTTCTCGGTCAAACATTGACCGAGAACCCATATGATTGCCCGAGAAATCGTATTCTCGGTTGTCAAGGGTTATTTAAAAACAATCTTTGACCGAAACTATAATTGTTGACCGAAATTGTTTAGAATTGACCGAAAACTCTTTATGTGGACCGAAAACTCTCATATCTAGACAGAAAACTCAATTATTGGACAAAAAACTTTGTTTAATCAGATTATCATGAATATTATTTGGACTAATTAACAAAAGGGGTTTATACTATCAGTTTTTATGTATTTGGTCCTTATACTATAATCATGTTGTTCATTCTACCATATATATAGATGTCAAAGTTAATTGATTATATATTTAAGTGAATATATCATTAACTTGACTTGTTTGTTGCAGTTATGGCTAATCAAGCACCTCTGAAGTTTATAGACACTCATAATATTGTTGGATGCTTCTTTGATCCTCCTCTAGCTCACAAGGAGTTAAAATCAATGATCGTGGGGCTAAACACATGCATGATTTCTCACGCTTTACGAGAAACTCCAGTTATCTTTAAGAAGATGGTGGCTGATTTCTAGAATCATGCTTCCATTAATCAAAGAGGTGCTGGGGGAGCTACTATTATTGAGTCAAATGTCCAGAAGAAGCTTGTTATTATCTCTAAGGCTATCATTCATGAGGTGTTGCTTTTTAGTGATCAACCTGATTACCCTACAGAGTATTCTACTGAATCCATGGTAGAGATTGTGCAAAGAATGGGATACGAGAGAACCTACCCTCCAGCCATTAAGATGCTGATTCATCCTTCTGGAGGTTCTTGATTCACACTTTCTTCACGTGTGTCTTAGGAAGAAAGGGAGGTTCTGATGAGATTATCCATTCTCAAATATCTGTAGTAGTTGCTTTGATCATGGATTGGAACTACAACTATTCCAAGTTCATGTTCGATGAAATGATAAGCAATCTCAAAGGAAAGAAGAAGGAGACGTTCTTAATGTACTCGAGGTTTCTACAGATGATTTTCAACTCTCATTACCTTGACCTGATTAAATCTATAGAGACGTTCGACTTGAAGGCTATGGGTCCCAATACTTTTGGGTTGATGAAACAATCGAGAAAAAGGGCCAAAGTGGTTTGTCAAGGACTTCATCAACTTGTTAAGTTTAGAAGATTTGCTGAAACAGAGGTTGTTGTTGCTGCTGCTAGTGCTTCAGTTGCTGAGGAACATGTGGTTCCAATTCAATGGCCCACAACTTCCTTTGAAACAATTTTTGATGATGATAAGCCTGATAGTTCTGTACCACGACATATGGAGACTAAACACCAGGTTCAATAGTCTATACCTACTGTTGAACAAGTTAATGATTTTGAAGCCTTTAAAGAGAAGCTCCAGTCGACTGCATTGAAACCTCCTCAATCAGTCGCTGTGACACATAATGAAGATGATGCTGAAGAAGAGCCAGCCACCTATCTCATTCCACGTAAACGACAAAAGAAAGATCTAAGACCGGGTGTGCTGGATACTAATCTTACACCAACCAATCAACCAACATTTAATGAGCCTGTTACCATTGAAGCTAAAGCCGATCACGGCCCGTCTGATGTTGCTCAACAAACTGAAGATCAGATTTTTTATGATATTACATAAGAGTTTGAGTTCGAGGCACATATTCAGTCCACCACTAAAGCATCGGGATCGTCTGACCCGATTGATCAAGAAAGTTCAAATGTAGCTGACAAGATTGTTCATATCCTCACCATGCAAGACAAATATTTACAAGACAAGGGTAAAGGGATTTCTCTAGAAGCCAAACCAGTTGGCGTACAAGCCTTGCAATGCAGAGTCTTTGAGCTCGAACAAGGCTCGATGGTGAAGGATATACGAACTGAGGAACTTGAAGCTAGTAATACTGACAATGATTCAAAAGCTTCATGCAAACAAGGGTGGCCTTACTGGCATTATACTTGGACCTCCAACAAAAGCTTATTCAACATTTTGGAAATGAATTTATTAGTGGTGATGACAGTGGTGGGAAGACAACTGGTGATAATCAGTATGCTCCTATTGATAGCGGTTTCAGTATGCGCCCTTCTTCAAACATTGATACCTCCGTGTCACTGGAAAATACTTAGCTGCTCCACCAAAGACAGCTGAGCAAATAGAAAGGATAAATAGGAAGATGTTGATTCGAAAGAACTCCAATTAGAATGTAGTATCTTCCGATCACCCTAAAAAGTTTGTTATGGAGATTCAGAAGGGTTTCGCTGACAAGTAAGGTGATCGTTTGGGATTTGTTTCTTGGGGTTATGATATTGATAAAGAAATGTGGTGGTCAAGCGAAAGTTGGGAAACACATAATATTATAAGAAGATGAAAGACTTTGGATCTTGGACTAAGGTTGACTTGAGTGATCTGATAAATACTGCCTAACATAACTCGAACAATGATCCAAAGGCCATTAATTTCTGGAATTATACTCTCAGGTTGAAAGAGGATTCCCCAGCATGCCTACTGCCGAGTCTTATCTCCAAAAAGCAAAGGGGGTGTGTGATCCACATACTGACAAGACTATGCTGAATGTGATGTGGCCTCCAACTAATAAAGTGACGTACATTCCGATCACCAAGAGATTTACTGAGGGTGCTCTTGATGAAATGAAATTTTGGATTGAAAATACTTAGCTGCTCCACCAAAGACAGCTGAGCAAATAGAAAGGATAAATAAGAAGATGTTGATTCGAAAGAACTCCAATCAGAATGTAGTATCATCCGATCACCCTAAAAAGTTTGTTATGGAGATTCAGAAGGGTTTCACTGACAAGTAAGGTGATCGTTCTGGATTTGTTTCTTGGGGTTATGATATTGATAAAGAAATGTGGTGGTCAAGCGAAAGTCGGGAAACACATAATATTATAAGAAGATGAAAGACTTTGGATCTTGGACTAAGGCTGACTTGAGTGATCTGATAAATGCTTCCTAACATAACTCGAACAATGATCCAAAGGCCATTAATTTCTGGAATTATTTGAGCTCTCGGATTGAAAGAGGATTCCCCTACATGCCTACTGCCGAGTCTTATCTCCTAATAGCAAAGGGGGTGCGTGATCCACATACTGACAAGACTCTGCTGAATGTGATGTGGCCTCCAACTAATAAAGTGACGTACATTCCGATCACCAAGAGATTTATTGAGGGTGCTCTTGATGAAATGAATTTTTGGACATGTGGTGGTGAGACGCCTACTGTAATTATAGGGCTTAACAAAGGACAGTATCTTATTGTCAATCCACGAGATTTACTAATGTTCGGTGAGAAAGATATCAAGACTCTTAACGGCTTTCAGATTATGGCTGAACCACTATATGAGTCAGCTGCTAAGAAGTATACCAGAATGGTGGGCTCTATTATACAAACAGGCTTATGGGCGGGCACATACAAGGAAGCTGATGCGGATGTGCTTGAGCATGATTAAGGATCAAGCGGTAAACCAATGGGGAGAATGTTGGGCGATATTTAATGGTTTGCACTTATGTATTTGGGCTATTCTTTGTAAACAGAAATCATGGATATCGGTGGGTTAGTATGTGTTTGAGCTTAGGGTTTAGCCTATACTATATACATGATGTATGTAGGTTGTTTTAGTGTTGATCCATTGCAATAGTGAGAGACGAGAGACGAGAGAGATCTATTGGTTTTATTGTGTAGGTTCCCTGGACGGATCACACGAGATATCTCGGTCTACTCAGGTGCGGAATCCCTGCGTAGATCGTTACGAGCGTAGAAAGCAAATCAAACAAACACACACGAATAAACCGAAACACGTTATATATTAATAACTGAACTCACGTGCTATGAATCACTGATACAGACTCTCGTCCTCACGTTACAATGAACTCAAACAGCTTAGATCAACTCGATTAACTATTTAACACTAAGCCGTAACCTAGTATAAATACACGACAACTTCGCCTGATATGTTCAGGCGAAGTTGTCCATAACTTCGCTTGTTCAACAAGTTCGCCTAGGCGAACTTGTTAACAACTTCGCTTAAACAAAAACATAAATAACATTACAGACTCGATTACAGACACTAGACTATGAACTACTGACATTTATGCACCAACAGACTCCCCCTTGGCAGTAGCTTCATATCTTGATCTTTAAGCACTTGTCTTGTAATCTTCACGCATGCACTCATTCTCTAACACATACCGTGACTACTCGCTGATACTTCCTCGCTTCGTCTTTCCAAGCAGGAATATAGAATATCTTCTTTTCATTCAACACTTGCAGATCAGTTTTCGATAAGTTAACAAGATGCATCGGATCATACACCCTCAGCACTTCTTGTTCGTCTTCGTCTTCCATCACAGCTTCAGCAGTCTGGCAATCAACATACCACCATTTAAGATTCTTCAACACATCTTGAGGCATAATCTTCATTGGAACCTCCTTAATGCATCGAATCGGTTTGTACATTATTACCATCCATGGCTTGCCATCTACTCTCATTCCCCTTTCTTTATCTTCCACTAGCTTTCCCTTCTGTGGCTTTAATAACTCAAACTTCTTCTCTTTTATGCTTTCTTTCCACACGATCTTCCCAATAACCCTTGCCATGTTGTCGTCACTTCTATTGATCAGCCCCAATCTAGCCAAATCCTTCACCTCACATTCAGGAAATGTATTGAGAGATCTCAACGTTCTTTTAAAATACTGAATCCCATCAAAACGTTTCACCACAAACAACTTTATCTGTTCATCATATAGCCAACAAATAATTCCTTTCTTCGACTCAGCATAGCCTTTGATATTATAACTCTTCTTGAACATGGTTGGAACAGCAGGCTTCTTAGTTTTAATAAACCAATGAGCACAGCCTTCCTTCCACCTAGGCTGCTCCTCCCACTCAGTCTCATCATTTTCCATCTCAGTACCCATATCGGCTTTCTCAACATCTGGGATCTCGTGTTCAACATTTTCTTCAATTATTTCACCTTCTTCAATCTCATCTTCAATCACAATCTGTGCTCCAATCTTCTCAATCTCCTCAATAGGCAGCACATCATCATCATCATCAACCATCACCACCTCATCACCACCAACTGCACCTGCAGACTCCCTCTGAGCTGTGGAAGTCCCAAGAGCTTGAGTAGTTCTTGGCAACTCACCACCTGCATCTTTCGATGCATTGGGATCATCGTCTCTGTCATTTCTCTTCTTTGTCCTTAACTCGTCGCCTCTACAGCCTGTCTCCCCCTGAGATGCCAAGAACTCCTTCATAGCATCTATAATTCGCCTATGTTCAACCAGGAGGGACGACTGTAGTTGATTCTCTGCTACAAGGCGCTGAATAGCCTGGGTCTGGAAAAAGTTTATCCTCGATTGCTCTGCCACGACCCGTTCAAGTGCAGCTATTCTCTCCGATTCTGAGAGTGTTGCATCGAAATCAAATCTCAAGTTAGATGTGTCTTGAGTATACTCAGCAGGGATCTCGAATGTAACCGGGACATCAGAAGCAGTTGTGGACGTAACCGCAGGTGGTATCGTGACCGAAAACCCTGCAGTTGCAACGACGGTAGACTCTACAAATTGTGCCACCACCTCTGAAGGAGTAAGCGTTGGAGGTGGTAACGACACAATCTCCGGAGTCATCGTCTGTAGTGTGATGGATGGGATGCCGACAGCTGATGTAGCCACCACGGGAACATCCGCGGCGCTTGTAACCTGTACAGAAGTAGGAATAATCGACATACCTGACAGTGCTGGCGGAGCAAAACGTACAACTCTTGAAGTCTCTCCAGCTCCCATACCTGCACCTGTCCTTTCACGTCTTGATCGTCTAATCAGCTTGTGAATATCCTCTTCTTCTTCTTCTGACTCAGTATCATCAACTGTCCTCTTTCTCTTCCCAATCGTCCTTTCTCGTCTCACCAACATCCTTCTCGCCTCATCCATAACATCATCAAGATCTGAGTCAGCCACCATCATAGCTGCTCTAGTAACACGCACTTCCCTAACCTGTGCAGCAGAGACCTGCACCTCTTCTTGTGGATCAAAACGGTCCATGTCGAAGAATCCTTGGCCGCCAAATGCAGCATCAAGGTCTACATCCTCCTCAGCCGACATCACTGGCACAGTAGGTACATCTCGAGTTGCTCCTGCCTGTTGTGGTTGAGGGTCTCTGAACTCATCCCCACAAGCTGGCACATACCCCGGGTTTATTAAGTACCCAAAGAAACAGGCGAACTTATGAATAACTTCGCCTAGGCGAAGTTAACCGTAACTTCGCCTGTATAATCTCTGACCCTATATAAAGAATTTTTAAGGTCAAACTGTTCATAACTTTCAATATCAGCGAACTTAATCTCGATTATCTCAGCGAACTTAATTCATTATCATCTGATTTTCTTTCTTCGATTTCAAACCGATTTAAAGGTTGGTTGGGTCATTACATCGTGTTATCTGTTCTTTGATGTTAATCTAAGGTTGTTTCGATAACCGGTTGATAACCTCGGCCGATCGATCCTTAAACCCGATTTCAAACCTTGTTTTCACGTGGTCATGTACAACCTGGTCGTCTAGTTATCCTTAAAAACTTGTGTTTCAGAGTCCTTAATCTCCACAATCGTTAAATTCGCCAACGGCACGTCGTTCGAAATCCTTACTGTCGCCAATTCAGATTCAGGCGAACTTAAGGTTTAGGCGAAGTTATCCGTAACTTCGCCTGAGTCTAAACTTCGCCTAAGGCGATGTTGTGGTGAGGCGAAGTTAACATTAACTTCGCCTGGACCTTTTAATTTTTTAATTATTAGACGAACTTAAAGATGAAGCGAAGTTGTTCCCAACTTCGCCCCAACTTTAACTTCGCCTATACACATTTTATCACAACTTCGCACATGGTAACAAGCGAACTTGTAGTACGCCTTAACGTTTATCTAACTTAAGTTTTTTTTTTTTTTTTTTTTTTTTATGATAAACATTTACATAGACTTCAGAGTAGTAACCAACTGCAAGTCCGGAATCTGGATCACTGCAGTTTCTTGAAACGCTATCTTCACGGGAATCAGAACACTTACGGGCTCGTGTATGACTGGGTAATCGCTTTTCTGCCTATCATTCGGAAAGATATATATGAAGACATGCAAAACTCGTAAGGAGTTTCCACGTAAAATCATGTAGTTTTAGTTTGTATCACATCTACTTTTACGCACCATAAAAAGTTACCATGACATACAATGACTGTCCTAAAGCCTTTTAAGCTTAATAACTTCACTAGTTAAGCACACAGAATCAGTATATCTATCATTTTCCAAGGTTGGATCAATTTTCATGTTAAACATAGCTAACGAACTTCTTACGAAGTAGTAGACTTGAAAAATAATTTCATTTCCCTTAAAAAAAAAGTTTAACATTAATCGCCCCGACCAAAACAAAGTCTTCAGGTAAACGGCTATCCCGAAGATCCAATGGATCAGCTGGACCGACCACATACTAGTATGTGTCCTTCTAACTAATTAATATGATCGACTAATTTTAAGCGAAAGAATGAAAACTCATCATAAACCGCCCGGGTCACTTTCAGTCATCTGGTTAATAGCTACCTCAAAATCTACAAGTAGAAAATAAGGACCAAAACATATCCGAAGACAAGTCCTTCAAACGGAGGTAACTGACATATTTTAAGCGATAGTGACGTTTTTTTTTTTTTTTTTTTTTTTTAAATATAACATGAAAAGCATGGTTACTCGGGATTGATCATCCCATTCAGCTCGATAAGGTTTTGAAATCTTGTTTTGTCAAACGCTTTAGTATAAAGATCAGCGAAATTATCAAGCGTATCCACCTTTTCAAGCACAATCAGTTTCTTCTCAGCACAATCCCGTATAAAATGATGACGTATGTCAATATGTTTAGTTTTACTGTGCTTCACGGGATTGTTAGTTACTGAGATAGCAGCTGTGTTATCAATGCAAATAGGTGTAAGTAAGAAATTCAGACCATAGTCGCGCAATTGTTGTTGAATCCAAAGAACCTGGGAGCAGCAGTTGGATGCTGCCATGTATTCTGCTTCACAGGTTGAAATTGCGACCGAAGTCTGTTTCTTGCATTGCCACGACACCAATCTGCCACCAAGAAACTGACATCCTCCAGTTGTTGACTTCCGACTCTGATTGCACCCTCCATAATCAGAATCTGTGTAAGCGACTAGCTCCAAGTCTCCTCCTCTCGGGTACCACAACCCCAGCTTCGGTTTGCCCTTGAGATACCGCAAGATCCTCTTCACACCCTTCATGTGAGATTCCTTTGGGTTTGCCTGAAAACGAGCACAAAGACAAACATCAAACATTATATCAGGCCTAGATGCAGTTAAGTACATTAAAGAACCTATAATAGCCCAATACTGAGTTGGGTCCACATCTGCATCACCGTCTGACTCAGCACCCAATTTGTGATTGACGCAGATTGGAGTGTCGAATGGAGTGTTGTCCTCCATCTTGAAGCGTTTGAGCACATCATGGACATACTTGGTCTGATGAATGAACATCCCATCCTTCTTCTGATCAACCTGCAATCCTAAAAAGAAAGTTAGTTCACCCATAGCACTCATTTCAAACTTCTTTTTCATGACGGCCTCAAAATCTTGACACATGGAGACTCTTGATGCAGCAAAGATGATGTCATCCACGTAGACTTGCACTAGCAGGAAGTCGCTTCCATCTCTCTTGAAGAACAACGTGCTATCTATCTTCCCTCTTTCAAACCCATTTTCAACCAAGTAATCTGATAAAGTTGAATACCAGGCACGAGGTGCCTGATGTAGTCCATACAATGCCTTGCTTAACTTGTACACGTGATCAGGAAAGTCTGGGTCAGGAAAACCCGGAGGTTGCTCAACATACACTACCTCATCAACTTTCCCATTCAGAAACGCACTCTTCACATCCAACTGAAATACCTTCATCTTCTTATAAGCAGCGAACGCCAAAAACAATCTAATGGCTTCCAACCTTGCGACATGAGCGAACACTTCATTATAATCAATCCCCTCTTGTTGATAAAAACCTTTAACGACTAGCCTCGCCTTGTTTCTTATGATAATCCCTTTCTCATCTCTCTTGCACTTAAACACCCATTTTGTGCCTATCGCATGCACATGCTGCGGTTTTTCAACCAAAGTCCAAACTTCCATTTTCTTGAATTGAGCCAACTCTTCTTGCATAGCTTCGACCCACCAGCTGTCCTTGAGAGCCATTTGATAATTCTTCGGTTCAATCTGGCTGATAAAGCAGGTGTACAAGCATTCGTTGATTATCCCTGTCTCCTTGATGCTTGTGTAAACACAGGTGTGCTCATTCAAGCTACGTCTTGTTTGTACACCAGAGGACACATCACCAATCACATTCCCCAAAGGGTGATCTTTATGAATTCTCGTGGTCGGAACAGAACCGACATGCAAATTGTCTTCCAAGTTAGAAGAGAGCTCGTCAATGGTTGTTTCATGCTGAGAGTGAAATGGATTGAAAAATTCTTCTTCAGTCGAGGTAGCAGGGGTATCGACAGCATTTGATGAGGAAGGTTGACATTTATCGATCAGCTGTCTTTGCAATAGGTTTTCTTCCTCATCAAGGATCATCTTCGTAGCAACTCTCTCTTCTTCTTCAGCAATATCCAAATACGGTATGTTAAAAGACTTAAAAAGTTTAACATAGTCGAAAAACTCAGCAGGTCCGTTGCTAGGTTTTGGCGGTTGGTAACTTGTGATATCGGTGTTACACACCACGTCAACCTTGCTGGTCGATGTATTGAAGACACGTCTGTTGGGAGTCCCAACAACATAACCGACTAAGATTCCTTCATCGGCTACTTCACCAAATTTAGAATTTGTCTTCAAAATCGAACAAGGGGACCCGAATGGTTCAAGACCACTCAAGTTGGGCTTTCTCCCATGCATAAGCTCATAACACGTTTTACCAAGTCTTTTAACAGTTAAGACTCTATTCAGAACATAATAGGCTGTAGCAACAGCTTCAGCCCAAAACACCACAGGAAGCTTCGAATCAGCCAGCATAGTTCTGGCTCCTTCAATTAATGTTCTATTCTTCCTTTCAGCCACTCCATTCTGTTGCGGTGTATACGGAGCGCTGTATTGGTGTTCAATCCCTCTCTGAAGGCAGAAGATCTCCATCTCAAAATTCTTGAACTCCGTTCCATTGTCACTCCTGATGAACTTAACCCTTTTATCCATAACGTTCTCAACTTTGGTAATCAAATTCTTCACCATCTGAGCTGTTTCGTCTTTTGATTTCAGGAAATACACCCACGAATATCGTGAGTAGTCATCAGTGATCACCAAGCAATAAGAAGTTCCTCCTAGACTTTTTGCATTCACGGGACCGAAGAGATCCATGTGAAGCAACTCCAGAGTACTGGCAATTGAATTGACTTTCTTGGTGAGATGGGATTTCTTGTGCTGCTTTCCCTTCTTGCACGCTATACATTTATCTTTAAAATTGAAATTCTTCAAGGGAACGCCCAGCACAAGTCCATTCCTGACAATGTGGTTCATCTTCCGAAGATGAATGTGCCCAATTCTCCTATGCCACAATTCGGACTCTGATTCACTCGCTTTTGTCATAAGGCATGATTCTGCCGTGGCCACGAGGTGCATGATTCTGCCGTGGAGCCTTCATCACAATCCACTCCTCTGGTATCTGAAAACCAGGTTTCAACACAATCGCCTCATTCTTTGTAAAATGAACGGTGTACTCCTTATCACAGATCTGCGACACATTCAGCAGATTGTGCTTCAATTCTTCTACAAAGTTAACCTTCTCCAAAGTCATCTTTCCATTTGACACCGTTCCCATTCCAGTAATCTTGCCACCACTTTCACCGGCAAAGCTCACTCTCCCTCCTTGAACAGGTTTCAAATCGTGTAACAAGTATTTGTTACCCGTCATGTGCCGGGAACAGCCGCTATCTACAACCCAAAGATTGTTGGCAGCCCTGTTCAACTGTTCCTGCACAATAAAGCAAAAGATTAGAATTTAGGGACCCAAGACCAATTGGTCTTGGATCTATACATCCCAAACTTTGGCTTTCCAAAGTTAGTATCTAGAAAATTCCTGTAAGTCCTATTAGGAAACCTCCTTGAAGATTGATTGTGAGGCCTTCCAAACCTTTGTGAATTGAAAGAATTATAACTTGTGGTTTGGTTATTAGCAGTGTGAAACTGAGATTTGTTTCTATGAAAACCTGAATTAGTCACATTTTTGAATTTTAAGTGGTTTTCATTTTTAGCAGCATGATAATTACTATTAGGTTTATTCTCAGCTTTAGTAGGCCTTACACCTCTGAATCGCTGCTTCAGAGGGCAATTTGCAACAAGATGTCCTAATTGATAACATCTAAAACAACACCTATGCTTTTTTATCAACCGGTGTTTTAGATGTCGAGGCTATATTACCGCCCGTTCGTCTCACATATGGTGGGACGTACGGGTTTAGTGGAGTACTCCTTTTATTTGTTTTATCTTTTTCTCCACTCTTGGGTAACCCAACCTCCTCTTTTACCTTACCAGACTCGGATGACTTATCCGAATCTGACGAGACTGGACTTTGATCAGAAATTTCAACACTTGAAACAGGCGAACTTGTTTCGCCTCTACTAACATTTGGTTCTTTAACAGTTACTTTAATTGGCACTGTCTGAGCAACCTCAAAATCAACAGATTTCTGAACACTAGGGTTAAAAGTGTAATTGTGATTGTACGGTGGTGGAACCTCATGATAACCGATTCCTCCCCTCTTGACAGAGGAACCTTGATCACTAACAAGGTGATCAAGAATAGCAGAGGAATTTCTGAACTGCTCCAGTTTTCGATTCAGTTCCACCACTTTCACCTGGTGGTCAGCAATCTGTTTTTCTCTCTCAGCAATTAGTTTGGTCTTTTCTTCCAAAACTTCATAGCTTAAATCAATCACTTCAATTTTTTCAGCAAGTTTTGTTTTTAGACTTTTAACATCTTTTTCACAAGCTTTTATTTTAATTTTATAATTATTTTCTCTTGATTTAATAAAGTGATGATCTTCTTTTAAAGTTTTAAACTCAGCATCCAAACTAACATACTGATCAGTTATGGTTGCTAGTTGCTCAGACAAGTTCTCACATTTTGAACAAGTTGGTTTAGAACATACCTCAGAGAGCTGATCTTTAACATCTGCCATGAAAGCTTTTTCTTCTCCGGTAACCTTCTCACTTTTTTCAGTTTCAACCTTCGCCAAATTTGCCTGCTCAAAAGTTTCTTTAGACAGCAGGTTCCAGTTGTATTCACCATCTTCTCTGGACATCATCGCACTATAATCTTTAGAACCTCCACTTTGCTGTGTAGACCTGCCCTGACTTCGTTCTACACGCTCATTCCTTTGCAAAGTGACCGTTTTGTTGACAATTGTAGCATCTCACCTTTGCCTTGTCAAACCCCGGCTTTCCACCGACAAACTTCCTTCCCGTCTTTCTCATAAACCTTTTTACTCTTCTCACGATCATGGCCATTTGCCATTGTAAATCCATTTCTTCCATATCGTCAGCATCAATCTGATCGTAATCTTCATCTAACGTAGCTGGATCAACAATCTTCCCTTGAATGTAGTTCTCATAGGAAGCAATGAAAGAAGCATAGAGACCAAACTGCTCTTCAGCAGACTTGACACTCATAGGCATCTTGGAGTAGTTGTTGCTGGGAGAACTTGGAGAGCAACTACTCTTGCTTACCTGGGGTTGAGAACCACTCGATCCAGCTGCTACATAGCAAACATCCCCATTTGTATTAACTGACACATGCCCCTCATGTGATGAGTTGGGGCCCGACTCTCCTTTGTGTAGTAGGCAGCAGATTCAGTCTTCGATCCTGAGCTAGTGTTGACTTTAGCTCCATACATACCTGGATCTTGAACCTGATCCATAGGTGTCTCTTTTCTGACCATGTTAAGCTCAAAGGTTCTGAGCTTGTTGACTGCCGTTTCAAGATCATATGTGGGAAAGTCCTTGTCTTCCCTCATCAGCACAGTGTACATCTCCCATTTTTGTGGGAGAGCATCTAGAAGCATCTCAACTATTTCTTCTTCTCGGTAGGAAATTGAATAGTTGCTCAATTCAGTCATCAGATGGTAATATCGAGTAATAATATCATCTAAGGATTCATTCTTCAAATACTTGAAGACTGAGAACTGGGTTTTGAGCATTTTTATCTTTGAAGCACGGATTCCTACATTCCCTTCAAATCTGTTCTCAAGAGCTTCCCAAAGCTCTCTTGCTGACGTATACTTTCTGAACGTATGAAGGATCTCTTGAGGAAGAGCCATAGTAATAGCAGCATGAGCCTTGCTCTCGGCCTTATACATCTTTTTCTCTTCTTCTTTCATTTTACTATACTTTTTAATTTGATCACGACCTTCATACTCCATAACTGGTGGAATATAACCATCCTGGATGCATACCCACATCTTCGCATCCTGGTATTTGACGTATTGTATGAACCGATCCTTCCATGCAACGAAATCGGTTCCCTTCAGCATTCTTGGGGCCTTGGTAGCTGACCCTGCTTCAACTTCCATCTTCACTAACTCAGAGATGTTGATCGACGACATCTTTCCCGAAAAGTAAGAAACCTGAAAAATCAAGAATTTTTTTTTTTTTTATATTAAAGTACTGTAGGCGAAGTTACGGATAACTTCGCTTGAAGTAGGCGAAGTTGTAGAGAACTTCGCTGAAGAACTTCGCCGATAACACTGCTGATTAACTTCGCTGATTCTTAACTTCGCTTGAGGTAAGCGAACTTAAGAGGTAGGCGAAGTTGTAGAGAACTTCGCTTGAGAAGGCGAACTTGAGAAGGTAGGCGAAGTTGTGGATAACTTCGCTTAACCTTATATCTTCGCCGAAACCCTACGCACAGTGACGGCAACTTCGCCTGATGAACACGGAAGATTTGCAGATCTGTAAATCGGATTTTAACGAGGTTTTTGACGGTGTAAAGGCTTGAACACGATGGTAGGAGGTAAGAATGATCAAAAACACAGAAAACACGTCCCGCGAATAGTCGAAACGGGACGATTTCTACACCCGCGTGAATATCCCGAACCACACAATCGAGCAAATGCTCTGATACCAATTGTAGGTTCCCTGGACGGATCACACGAGATATCTCGGTCTACTCAGGTGCGGAATCCCTGCGTAGATCGTTACGAGCGTAGAAAGCAAATCAAACAAACACACACGAATAAACCGAAACACGTTATATATTAATAACTGAACTCACGTGATATGAATCACTGATACAGACTCTCGTCCTCACGTTACAATGAATTCAAACAGCTTAGGTCAACTCGATTACCTATTTAACACTAAGCCGTAACCTAGTATAAATACACGACAACTTCGCCTGATATGTTCAGGCGAAGTTGTCCATAACTTCGCTTGTTCAACAAGTTCGCCTAGGCGAACTTGTTAACAACTTCGCTTAAACAAAAACATAAATAACATTACAGACTCGATTACAGACACTAGACTATGAACTACTGACATTTATGCACCAACATATTGTAATCATTGTTAAAAGGGCTTAAGCACCTAATGTTATATAGAACGTTTGTTTTGAAGCATTCTAGTGTGTTCATTGTGTTTGTTCATTTTACATTGAATCAGTTCGTTGTTAGATTCCGCCTAACAACGGGTTTATATGATGTCACATTGAATGATTCTTCCATGGGTCTTACATCCAATAAGCCTCCGAAGTTACTCATGATGGAAGATTATCCTAATTGGGCTGATAATTTTGAAACATATGTTCAAGCGGTAAACTATGATACTTGGCTTATGGTGGAAGAAGAGTATATTATACTAAAGAAAGAAAACGGAACCAACTACCGTTTGTCACAAGTTGAAGATGATAACAAAGCCACCTTCTTGATAAAAAATAAGATGTTGAATGTGTTTCAACAAGCGATCAAGGCCGAGATATTCCAATTGCTTCATGATAATGGTTCATGTTATCCATCTTGAAAGCACTTTAAAACAAAGACCGGGGTAATGCGGACATAAGAAAATCCAAAATGGTACTTCTGAAGGTTCGATATAATCGCGATGATAAAAGAAGAATCGTTTGCACAATTGATCGAGAGGTATTGTCATCTTGTAAATGAAATGAAGAGATTGGGGGGGGGGTAGAGAAACCAGATTATGAATATATTGATAAGTTGGCTGACGCTTTAACTGAAGAACGGGAGACATTTATCATGATTCAACAATCAAATCCTGTTGCTTTTACTCGGCTCAACTTAGCACGATTATTGAGAAACTGGAAGTTCAAGAACTGGAAGTGAGAAAGAAACATAAAATGAAGAATTCATCCGCTTCTCAAGATATCGGATTGTATTTCAAAAGTTCACAATCTGTGATACCTCAAAATTTCAAAATTCAAATTGCTTATTGTACAGATAACATAAGAGCTGCTTGTGTGGGGAATCAAAAATATGCTTCACAAACTCCATAATTTTCAAGCAGTTATTCAAGCACCATGTCATCTAATCAATCTCAACCATCCAACTCCCAAAACCAACACCCTGATGTACTTCAAGCTGTTAACATAAAGAACAACAATGGTCTTACAGCTAATAATGTCAAGGAGCACATGGAATTTCTGGGATTTGTATTGGAGTTATATGAATGTCTTATTGCAGGCAGAATTGGCATCTTTAACATGACAAAAGAGGATTATGACCAAATTGATCCTGAAGAGTTGGAAATGCAAGACATTATATGGTGTACGGCAAGTGTGGTTAGAAGGGCTCAACGATTTAAAGAGATTACCAGGAGGAACTGCTTGGATGGGACAACATCAAAACTTGGCTTTGATAAGTCAAAAGTGAGATATTTCAAGTGCAAAGAGAAAGGCCATTTCAAAAGAGAATGAACCAATAAAGAAGTTGATAATTCTAGTGAAAATCCATTTGGAAGGGATTACAACAAGCATGTCGTTTACCATATAAATGCATCAACTCAAGTGGATCCATTCACCCCAAAGAAACAAAATTAAGAATCTACTACTCAAACCAAAGCATGTCATATTGCACAAATAAATGAAGGTTTCAACTGGAACACATACTTTCAAGCAAATGTTGTTGAGGTTGTTGCTAAGGTTATTGAGGCGATGGGCGAGAAAGATGATGGGGAAGCTAGTAGTGTGAAAGTTGTTGAAGAAACTATTGTGTTGGATCATGAGACTTCTAGGTGTGATGATGTTGATAAGGGATGAACTGTTTGGATGTGACAACATCAAAACTTGGTTTTGATAAGTCAAAAGTGAGTTGTTTCTAGAGCAAAGAGAAAGGGCATTCCAAAAGAGAATGCACCAATAAAGAAGTCGTTGATTCTGGTGCAAATCCATTTGGAAGAGATTACAAATAGCATGCCATTTACCACATAAATGCATCAACTCAAGCTGATCCATTCACCCTAGAGAAGTAAAATGAAGAATCTATTTGTCAAACCAAGGCATGTCATACTGCATAAATGGATGAAGGTTTCAACTTGAACACATACTTTCAAGCAAATGTTATTTAGGTTGTTGCTAATGTTATTGAGACGATGGGTGAGAAAGATGATGGGGAAGGTGGTAGTATGAAAGTTGTTGAAGAAACTATTGTTGCGGATCATGAGACATCTAGGTGTAATGATGTTGATAATGATGAAGTAACTGATGCTGATAAGAAAGTTGATCTGAACAGGAATCTATTGATTCTGAAGAAGAATTTATGCCACACACATATGACATGATTCATCCTACTTCTTCTAACTTTTTCCAAACTATTTGTCCTCCTGATATCCTTGAGAATTTCGCTAGATGGTTTAATGGTGAGGAAGTGCCTCATGAGAAGATAGATTTTGGAGAGGATGAGGAAGACATTGTGGCTAAGGATGTTCTTGCTGAAGGTGAGAGTAATGAAGAACATGGAAAATATGTTGAAAGGACTGAGCTTGTTAAACATTGGCTAATCATGTAAGTTTTCATACTAATGTTTTTGTATGTTGAAAATGTGAATTACCTTGTGAAGGGTGTGAATTAAGAGATTTTAAATTCAAAACTATTAAAACAAGTTATGATAAACTTTTTAAAGATTTTAAGAAAGTTAAAGAAGCTTATGACAAGCTTCAAATATGTGAAGAGAACTTGTGGAACAAAATTTTACAAGATGAGAAAACAATCCTAATGCTTAAAAACACAGTTGAAGATAAGCATTTTGCTATCAGCAAACACAATGATGAAAATTCCTCACTTAAACAAGAGTTGCAATCAATTAAGATTGAAACTGAAAGAGTTGACTTGAAACTCAAGAGTTACAAGGATTCATCATATGTGCTTGATTACATTCTTCCCAAAACAAATGTTGTGGAACCAAATGGAGAAAATGTAAATCAAAGTAAGCAAGGTTTGGAATATCATGCGGTTGCTCCTCCAATTTGGAATTCTTATTTTCCAAAGAAATCTGAGTGTTTTGAGAAGGTGTTGCATGTGAAGCTTCATACTTCACCTACTGATTCCAAACAACGTTTATCTGAGTCCATTGATAGTGATTATGTAAAAACAGAGAATAGTTCTGAGTGTGAAAGTGAAGTTTTAAAGTTTCTAAGAAAGTTTTGTGTGATTCAAGTTCTGACAAATCTTTTAAATCTAGTAAAAGTGAAGTTGTTGAATCAAGCCGTTTTTCTAGACCAAGTTTCTATCATAAGAAATAAAGTTATGGGCTTAACAACCTAAATGGGGTTAAAAATAAAGAATCGTTTAAAAAGATTGTGTTTGTTAAAGGAATGACTTCTCAAGCAAGAAAAAAGCCATCTTTAGAATACAATAAAATCAAGAGATTTTTAAAGAAAAAGGCTGAGCGTGAACATTCTCAAATTCAAACTTCTATGGATGAAAACTATGTAGACCAGAGAATATTTTTCAATTATAGTGAAGTGGAGCAAGTGTTTTATGCATGTCCTACACGATTTAAAAGTTGGCAAAAGTTGGGTGGCTAAATCCAAAGTTGTTGTGGTAAAAGTTTTTGTTGAAAAAAAGAAAACAATTTCAAAAGAATCTAGTGATGATTCATGTGTAATTACTAGTGACTCATATTTTGATGATTTGTAATTAGTTGTTTTATTTTGATAAAATCACACAACCGAAGACCAAGAAGGCTTGGGTTTCCTTGTTTCACTAAATCCTTTATGTATGTGTAGGGGCGTCCAAGATCCCATGATTCATGTGGATAATAGATAGTGGAGCCTCAAGGCACATGACGGGTACCCTACATTTTCTTAAAGATGCCAAATCTATAAGAGGAGGGTATGTTGGTTTTGCTGGAATTCAAGGAGGAAAAGTAGTGGGTGAAGGCACATTTTTATATAGCATGGTGATGTTTAACAAAGTGAATTATATCACTGTGTTGGAGAATAATGTTATTAGAATTTCTCTAATATGTGATAAGGGGTTCTCTACTCATTTCACAAAATGAGAGTGTATGATTCTAAAGGGGGGATACAAGATTCCTAAAGAATGGATATTGATTCGTGCTCCGCGAGATAATGATCTTTTTGTCCCGAACATGGGTGTTGCTTCTACGTCTTCTCATACTGCTCAATGTTTCATTTCAAAAGCTTCAGAAAAGGAGTCTATCTTGTGGCATCGTAGAATAGGACATATACATGTGAGGATGATGAACCATCTTGTTCATAATCAACTAGTTGATGGGGTTACTATCAAGGGACTTCATTTGAGTGAGGATTGCATGAATTGCAAGAAAGGCAAGCAAAAGAAGAAGTCTCATCCAACAAAGATCATTAATTCTATCAACTTACCGTTTGTGCTTTTACACATGGATCTTTTTGGTCTTGTGAATGTCAAAAGTGTCAATGGCGAACTCTATTGTCTAGTGGTCACTAATGATTAATCTAGATTCTCATGGGTAATGTTCTTAGATAATAAAGATGAGACGTTTGATAGCCTGATTATTCTATTCAAGAAATTAGAGAATTAATACAATTTGCCGATCAAAAGAATTCCAAGTTATAACGAGATCGAATTCAAGAACAACCGAATATTGGAATATTGTAATGATCTCGAGATTCTTCATGAGTAGTGGATCGTATACTCCACAACAAAATGGTGTCGTTGAAGGCAAGAATCAAACCTCGATTGAAACTGCACGAACCATGTTAGCCAATTCAAAATTACCTATTGGTTTTTGGACCAAAGATGTGGAATCTGCATGGTATACCTTGAACCCAGTTCTAACTGCAAAAAGGCATGGGAAGACTTGTTATGAGTTATTGAATAGAAGAAAGCCAAATCTTAAGTGGCTTGAACCATTTGGGTCTCCGTGTACTATTCTTGATCCCATTGGAAAATTTGGGTCTAAAGCTATGGAAGGGTTCTTTGTGGGCTATGCTAGTCCTTTGAGACATGTATTTCTACCCAACTTGGGCCACATCGTGCAAGTACAACATGTGGATTGTCAACATGATATCACTCCAACACAAAAACCGGGTGATGCATGGATGTTTTACTATGACAATCTTTAGAAATGCTTCAAATATCCGAGGAAGACATGCCATAAGAAGTTGTTCCATTGTTATGTCAACTACAGCTAGAAGAGAGTTAAGTTGATAATCATGTATCCACTCCTATTCCAACACCTCTTGAACTCTAAGTTGATCATCAAATTTATGGGCCTCAAGAAAAAAATGGTTTTGATGCTACTTCTGTTTTTGATGATGATGGTGAGACAGTTGATGAACTCATAGAATCTATTGCTACTCCAAGTTCGGCTGAAACGGATGTTAATTAGAATGTTTCAAATCACCAACAAGATGTGAGTATTTCTACCAATTTCATGCCTCATACCGTGTCATATCATCCAGAAGAAAATATAATTGGTGAGCTAAACACAGGGGTACGAACAAGAAGTCAAATCAATCAAAGCCTTCGGTGGTTCTCCTTCAAATGTTTCATTCCTCAAAGAGCCGAAGACATACAAAGAGGCGTTAACCGAAGAGAGCTAGGTCAATGTGTAAATACTTTATACGATTAGCCCAGATCTAGTTGCTAACACGATACATCAATACATTACACAAGATGAATGCATTAAACGAATACGTTAAAGGATGAATACATTATGAATAAGTTACGGAGACAATCCGGCATGGTAATAGCATGAATACATTACACCCGGATCTCCTCTCTATCGTATGAACAGGAAATGCCTATTTATAGGCCAGTCCCCATTCATTAACATCACTAACGAATTGGGTGTTCTTGTAACGAATGGCTTACCATTTGTAACATTTTATAACGAATGTTATCCTTAAATAACGAATGAGTCTCCATTCCCCTAAATCCCTTAGAGAATGGGCTCCTAACTTAATGAATGGCTAGCTATTCTAATGAATGGACACCATTCGCTGAACATGCTTAGCGAATGGGCCATATTACAATATAGCCTAGTGACTAAGCTGTCACACCCCGACCAAAGGTGGCGGAACATGCAGGGGTGCAACCGATTGCCCAAATACACAAGACACTATATAAAGTGACAATATTTAATTACCTCATTTTATTTCATAAATCAATAAACAACATATCACGTTCATATAATCAAATTTGAAAACAAGAAGCAATCATATTGTTCGTTCTACTAATACCTTAATAGTCTTGGTAACGTTTTCGTCAAGTCCTCGAGTCAACAAAAGTCAAACCTGTAACATTTCATAAAATAAAGTTTGTCAACACAAAGGTTGGTGAGCAATCATAAGTTTGAGCATATAAGTATATAGTAATAAAATGCCACAAAACTTGTATACAAAACAATAAATAAAAGTTTTAAACTTGGATAAGGGGATGCCAAATAGTCTAGGATTTTATTGACAATTTCTAAACACATTAGCACCAGCTAGCTACAAGGGGTTGCCGAGTAGTCTAGGATTTTATAGTTATCGTTAATTGCATTACGTTAACGACAACTTTCCATGAGGGGTTGCCAAATGGTCTAGGATTTATAGTTCCACCATCCAAAAGCGATAAACATATAGACAAATAAGCATAGAACACCAAATCGAGCAATTATTCAAGTAAAGTATACAATCACGTTTGTGGGTTTAAGATTCAAGTAAATAAAGTATTTAGTTTGATAAGTATGAAATGTCACCACAAAACGAAAGATGGAAAAAGGGGTATGAAAGTGCTCAGCTAAAATAAATAATGTAATATATATTAATGAACTTGAAACCATAATGAAACTATATTGGAAACGTTGAACGAGAAGGTTCGGTTGTTAGTCGGGTTATCGGTTAATTTTTTAATGATTTGGGACTCGTACTTAATTGGTAATTAAAATAAAATAATATTATCTTATTGGGCATTTAAATAGCTATACCAATATTAAAAGAGACAGGACAGGTTTTAAATCAAGGGTTCGGTTTTTATAACAAAAAAATGAATTGATATTAAAGCTTATAATAATATTATTAATAATAAGGATAGAAATGATAATAATGATTTTAGAATAAGTTATATATATATATATATATATATATAATAAAGATGATAATAATACATAGTAATACTACCAATTGAGAATTGTTGTTAAAACGAATAATAGTAGTAGTAATAATAAATATAATAATTATTACTTTATTGTTGAAAACGTTATTAATAGATTTATAAGTTTTAATAATAATAATTATTATTATTATAATAATTATAGGTGTCACATTAATAATAACTAATACATATAACCTTTTAATAATAGTAGTATTAGTGATAAAAAGATATAATGCGAGTGACGATGACGTTAAATGGTAACTATGCCCGACATGGGTTTCGGTTTAATAAAAAAATAGATAATATTAACAATATTAGATCTTAATAATATTCCTTAATAATCATAATAACAATGATAATAATAATCATAATAATAATAATAATCTATTATTATAAAAATAATGATAATAATAATTGTTTTGTTAAAAGATAATAATAACAATAATAATAATAATCTTGTTAGTAATAATAATGATAATAATAATAATATTTATCTTGTTAATAATAATTTTAATAATCTTGTTAGTTATAATAATGATAATAATAATAATTATCTTGTTAATAATAATAATAATAATAATAATAATCTAGATAATAAACATGGGTTGCTGGAGTTGATTCCGGCTGCCGGAGGCGCTCCGGAAAATGGAAATTGAGAGAGAAGAGAGAGAGAGACTTACCCTGTGAGAGAAATTGTCCTTGAGAGAGAGAGAGGGGCAGAGAGAGAGAGAGAGAGAGTCTGTGAGAGAGAGATAGGGAGATAGAGAAAGAGAACGGCGGTGAGGGATAAAGAGAGAGAGAGAAAGAAAGCACGGCGGTGCACGGCGTCGGACGTTGAAGAGAAGCGGCAGCAACTAAACGGCTAGAATTGGGATTGCCAGAAAAAACTATGCTCGCCGGAAAAGCGAAAAAGAGAGGGGAGGAAGGGGGGTTTTGGGTGTGGGGTTTACCGGAGAACCGAGGCTGAGGGAAAGAGGATGGTGGCCGAAGGTTGTGATGGCTGGTGTTGCCGTCGCCGGAGATCCGGGGTCGGTGGAAAAACGGCAGGGGGTGGGGTGGCGGCTGGGTGATGTTGTAAGGATGAGTCAGGGTTAGGGTTTATATATATGTATAACATATTTTCAAAAAATGGCCCCTCAAGTTCCAAGTGTTTTATGAAAGGGTATAAAACTTAATAAATGTTAATATATTTTCGAAAATGGCAATGATTACCCCTTACAATGTATAAACTAATTTTTATGTTAAATGAACAACGATTTGTACACGCCTACACGACGGTTTTGGGTGAAATAAGTACTTGAAAAATTTTAAGATCGACTTAAGTGATTAATAAAATTACCGGGTCGGGTCTACAATACATTACAGGTTTGACGTATACTTTATTAAAATAAAACGCGAAAGAAAATCCAAAACCCGAATTTTGACGAAAGTCACAGTATCATCAACTTTTTGGAAATTTCGTCCCGAAATTAAAATAAACTCAAAGAAAAGTAATTATTAACGAATGTTTTCTTTCGTAAAACAATTGCATGAACAAATTTTAAGCAAACGAATAACGTCAGATCCTTGCATGATTTGAAAAACGCTACAAATGAGAAACATAATAAAGTCACTTATATAGGAAGTACCGGCACCGTATCCACCATGCCTTTATATGGATTCGCATTTCCATCGTTTTTCTGCCATCATCCTCGGGTCTGAGTTATCGCACACAAGTGTACATACTATGGCTTCCATACGAGGATTTCGATAATTAAGTGTGCACCCATATTTATTTAGATCATCGTATGGTCCACATGGTTCGTTCCATTGTGTGGTTTACGAGGCATATTTATTTCGAAATCTTTAAATAATAGATGTGTAAATAAATTTGTTAAAATTTACCAATATTGACAAAATAGTATTAGCGGTTGAGAATTTCGGGATTGACTTTTTAGTAAGTAAGAAAATGGGATACATAAATGAAACAGTTTAAAGTCTTATAATATAAACCAAGGCGGAAAATAACTATTTTGGTTTAAATAAGTTAAGACGATCGAATAAATAAAAACCAGGGTAGGCAATTGCGAAACGCGAATTGTAGTTAAATGTCCTCAATGTGCAAGAATAAGTAAATCATTAAAATCCATGGTTGAAATTCGGGTCACTAAATTAGTATATATAAAAAAAATCCGATAAATGCAATTTTAATGATGAGGACTCTGATAGAGGGAAATGAGAAATCAAATAGATGAAACGAGAATCCAAAGACTGAAAAATGAAAAAAAATCCAATAGGTGTAAATGAGAAACCCAAAAGGTGAGTACATGAGGTAGGGGTAAACAACGTTACAATTATCAACAATGTCGTACAATAAGTTTCACATGTGAACAAACTTGAGGTTATATTGAGGATATGATTACATGAAATGTGATAACATGAGAATGAGGTGAGTTTCTTTGGGGTGATGCATACGTGCATCAATATAAATAAAATAGTATTGATTAACAACCAAAACAATCGATGAAATGTGATAAAACGTGAATACGGCCACTATTGTGAAACCATTTATATAATCGTCATTATAATAACGGTTTCTAATAGTGCCAAAACTTGTAGACAGCCACACATAGGTCGTTTAATAGATTAGATGTAATGATGTAGAATAATGCGTAAAATCTCGTCTTGCTTGAAAACATAGATGCTCCATATGAATAACATGGTCATGAAAATATCGTTTAAAAGATAACAAAATTTGTAGCGAAATTGAGGCTTTGAAAGTACTACACAAATTGTTATTGAATAACTTGAATTCGGTCAAAATCAAAACACGAAAATGAAATTTCACGTGCATAATATTGTCGTCGAAACATCTTATCAATGGAGAAAAAAATCGCAATAATTGTGTGACTCGAATTAATGACTGAATATGTAAGTCGCTTCTTATATGCTCATTGAAAATATAAGAATAACATCGAGAATGAAATCTCAAGTAAAGTTGTTTTATTGTTTTCAAGGAAACGAATATAATAATATTAATATATCGCGGTATCGCGTAGCTAGAGAAATGTTTTGATCACTTCAAGTGTAAATCTTGTAAGTCCAATTTGTTAAAGGAATTTGTACACATAAAGTTATTGTGATGAAAATAAATTATATAAAGTGATGATGCTTGCAATAATAAGAGGTAATAGTTGGCGTAAATCGTTATTAAGCAAAAATTTGTGTAACAACATAAAGTATTTATAAACGCGTCCCAAAAGATTTGCAAAGCCATGGTCATTGAGTTTATGCAAGATGGTGAAAGTTAAAATTTGTTACTAAATAAATCCAGCATTCAACATTCAAAACGAAACCTCGAATATATAAAGTCTTTATGAGATTATCACCCTAGATGGCAATATTTATAGCCTTGAAATATCTTTATATTTGTTTAATAATTTTTGAAAACAATTCCTGATAATAAAATTTTGTTGTCATGACATATTTATATTCTAGAAAGATGATTTATAAAATATGAGCAAAATACTTAAATCGTTAACCTTGAAAGAGTTTATAATTTAAAATTGATTATTTGAACATATGAGGTTGTTATAAATACGATAGTTGTATATATATAAAAAAATTAGGGAAAAATGAAGCTTACATGCTTAGGGAGGGGTTTCAGGCTTCGTACGGTGAATGGTTTGGAAATGTAGTAGTAAGTGGGAGTGTTTAGGTCGGCTTGGGT
This sequence comes from Bidens hawaiensis, assembly GCF_021521415.1. NCBI lineage: Eukaryota > Viridiplantae > Streptophyta > Magnoliopsida > Asterales > Asteraceae > Bidens > Bidens hawaiensis. The sequence goes on along the minus strand of NW_027492610.1, from coordinate 198,133 downwards.
AGTTGAGTTTTCTTGAGTTGAATCGATGGGGTTTTTTGAGTCTAGGTCTTTTGATTGGGTTAGGCTTGGATGATTTGTGTGAGTAGTGGTTGGGCTAATAGGTGAAGTTTGGCTTATTTGAGCTCGGTTTAAGTTGATGCGTTGGATAATTTGATCTTGGCTAGTTTTAGTGGAGATTTGGGTCATACATGTATTTTGTAAGGAGTGCTTAGGTTGCTATTTTTATATCAAACTCTATGGTTGGATGAGAACGGTGTGGCGATATGGTTCGGTGAATTGACATAGTATGGGTCGAAAGAATATGAGTCATAGTTGGGTAAGCTTTGGTTTATATATGTTCAAGGCATTTGTGAGTGTGTTTGTCGGTGTTCTTGAAGTATTAGGATGGTGAGTTTGATAGGTCTTCGTGGCGTAGAAGTGGCGGTAGTTAGGGCATTTTGTTGGGTTGATTTTTTTTGTATATCTTGGACTTGCATGGGGTTTGGGTAGGTGAGTATATAACGTTGATGTGTTAGGTTTCGTTCATATTGAGGAAAACTTTGAGTGCGCGGGAAAACTTTTGAAGTGTAAGGATGGTTTGATTGTAAGGCGGTAGTTTGAGATGGATTACGGGTGTTTGGGAACTTGTGGTTGTGTATAGGGAGATTTTTGACTAGTAATAAATATTAATTTGAAAAATATCATACTTTATAACTAATGTTTGAAACATCCATGAAATTTTTGATAATTAAAGTTACAAGTTAATATATGTATATAAATATATATATATATATATATATATATATATATATATATATATATTTTATAAATAGAATTTTTGAGATCCGAGCGTGTGAATCACACAATTTTTTTTATAAAAATTACAATGAATTTTTTTTGCTTATGAGGAAATTTAAAATACATAAATTGAATGTCGAAATTTTTTACGAGGTCTCAGGCATTGAATGATGAGGTCGTTTTGTGAATATAAAGTTACGAAATGAAAAATATTTTTTTTTTTTTTATTTTTTTATTATATATATATATATATATATAAATATATATATATTTTTTTACCAAGTTCGTTACTTAATATCGTGTAGTGAAGAATGTCAAGGTAAGTTAAAATGTCCGACATTGTAAATCGAGAAATCACGAGCAAACCATTTTTTTGCCTTTAAAGTAAAATTTCTATGAAGTTTTTCATGAGAGTTTCAAGAATATTACAAGCTATTAGTTTGTGACTTTCTTGAGAAATCATAGAAAAACTATCATAAGAATTTTAAAACACGGAAAATCATATGATGTAAATTATTTTTTTTATTTATTTTTTTTACCACGTGTATTATATAATGTAGTATAATTAAAAATGTCGTGAGAAGTTTAAATAATTAAAAATTTTGAAGTGATCGTCCAAAATAAAAGGAATAGTTACAAAAATAAAATTTTTATAAGATTTTTGTACAAGGACTTTAAAGACAATTTAAAGTTTATACAATAGAAAATTTACTTGAAAAGTTGAGGTGAAATTTATTATAAAACCTTCTTAATATGATTATATTTATATATATATATTTTTTACTTATATCGAAGAGATCATAATGAACAAAATTTGTAATAAAAATCATCGTGAAATCAAAATGAGAAAATTGGTGTAAAACTTTACCTTATAAAATCGAGATATAAAAGAATTATTAACAATATAAGAGAATATAACATTTATAAATGAAGACTTGTGATAAGAATTTATAACAAATTAAAGGGAAAATGGTTTAAATTCTTGAAATGTAATAATAATGTTTTAAGATTTATAGGTGGAGAAATCGTGCATGAGCCACCATGACTTGATATTCCGACACTAAAAACCTTTTTACAAAACTACCATGTTGGAGTCTAAACATGTGCACGTACCACCGCGTCTTTTTCATGTTCTCGACTCAAATAACTATTGTAACAAATATAATAAATCGGAATACAACGTCATGTCAAAACACTAGTCCACGTACCATCGTTGTTCTATTGTTTTAACACCAAAAATTTAGGATGGCGAGCGGAACGCTCGCATTCGACTACTTAAAGTGGTCATCTCATATGAGACAATCTTTAAGGAGATTTGAAACAACGGGATCCAAGTTAAGCTCGTGATCCATAAAACACAATAAAAACTAATGTTTTTGCGTTTTAAGGTAAGGATACCTTGGAGTAGTATGAAAGTGTGTGTATGTGTATATTTATGATTTGATACAATAAATAAATATATAAATAAACAAGTGTATTGAACAATCAAGTAGGGTAAACACGTATAGGCAACACGTATAAGGACCCTAAAGTAAAGACTATATTAAGTCGTCACGTCTAACCACCTATCTTATAGTCTTGTGGCTCTGATATCAATCTGTCACACCCCGACCAAAGGTGGCGGAACATGCCGCGGTGCAACTGATTGCCCAAATACACAAGACACTATTAAAAGTAACAATATTTAATTAACTCATTTTATTTCATAAATTAATAAACAACACATCTCGTTCATATAATCAAATTTGAAAACAAGTAGCAATCATATTGTTTATTATACTAATACCCTAATAGTCTTGGTAACGTCTTCGTCAAGTCCTCGAGTCAACAAAAGTCAAACCTATAACATTTCATAAAATAAAGTTTGTCAACACAAAGGTTGGTGAGCAATTCATAAGTTTGAGTATATAAGTATATAGTAATAAAATGCCACAAAACTTGTATACAAAACAATAAATAAAAGCTATAAACTTGGATAAGGAGATGCCAAATAGTCTAAGATTTTATTGACAATTGCTAAACACATTAGTACCACCTAGCTACAAGGGGTTTCCGAGTAGTCTAAGATTTTATAGTTATCGTTAATTGCATTACGTTAACGACAATTTGCCATGAGGGGTTGCCAAATGGTCTAGGATTTATAGTTCCACCATCCAAAAGCGAAAAACACATAGGCAAATAAGCATAGAAAACCAAATGGAGCAATTATTCAAGTAAAGTATACAATCACGTTTGTGGGTTTAAGATTCAAGTAAATAAAGCATTTAGTTTGATAAGTATGAAATGTCACCACCAAACGAAAGATGGAAAAAGGGGTATGAAAGTACTCACCTCGATTGATGAACCGAGAAATAAATAGATAATTAAATGAAGCTCGAACGGTAAACGAACAGATCCGACTTGAAATGATAAGCAACTTAGCTAAAAGAAATAATATAATATATATTAATGAACTTGAAACCGTAATGAAACTATATTGGAAACGTTAAACGAGAAGGTTCGGTTGTTAGTCGGGTTACCGGTTAATTTGTTAATGATTAGGGACTCGTACTAAAATTGATAATTAAAATAAAACAATATTATCTTATTGGGCTTTTAAATAGCTAAACCAATATTAAAAGAGACAAGACGAGTTTTAAATCAAGGGTTCGGTTTTTATAACAAAAAAATGAATTGATATTAAAGATTATAATAATATTATTAATAATAAGGATAGAAATGATAATAATGATTTTAGAATAATTTATCTATATATATATGTAAGATAAAGATGATAATAATACATAGTAATACTACCAATTGAGAATTGTTGTTAAAACTTATAATAGTAGTAGTAATAATAAATATAATAATTATTACTTTATTGTTGAAAACATTATTAATAGATTTATAAGTTTTGATAATAATAATAATAATAATAATAACAATAATAATTATAATAAAAATTATATGTGTCACATTAATAATAACTAATACTTATAACATTTTAATAATAATAGTATTAGTGATAAAAAGAAATAACGCGAGTGACGATGACGTTAAATGGTAACTATGCCCGACATGGGTTTCGGTTTATTAAAAAAAGTAGATAATATTAACAATATTAGATCTTAATAATATTCCTTAATAATCATAATAATAATGATAATAATAATCATAATAATAATAATATATTATTATAAAAATAATGATAATAATAATTGTTTTGTTAAAAGATAATAATAACAATAATAATAATAATCTTGTTAGTAATAATAATGATAATAATTGATGTGTGCGTGCGTGTGGTATAAAATATAAAAGGATTGAATGAGTTGCTTTTGCACAAGATCGTGTTTTAAATTTATAAAAGTGATTTCTACAAAGACTAAACACACACAAAATAGGCAAGTGTACCTATCGTATATATAGAATAGTATTAGTAAGAACCAAGTATCGATCTGTGGACACAAATGTTTTGTAATAATGAATCGTTGTTTTACTTTAATCGGAGGTTTTAATCATTTTGGGGTTACTTTTCTTCAAACTTCTTATAAAATATAAATACTTATATATAATATATAGGTGACCAAGAAAAGAGATTCTAAACGAGTTGTTCAATTATGCGTAGGTTACCATCTAAGATCAAGAATCCACTTCATTTTAGCCTTGATAAATAATATTTGAAAATGTGGTAAACTTGCCATAATAATATATGATAGATAGCTCCTTAAACTTTAAGTGAGCATCTTTGGCACTAAGGAGATAGCATGCGCATTTTAAAGTCCACCATTTCCTAATGTCATGCCATCTCATTGATGTCAATTTAAGTTGGCAAGTAGTTTTGTAAAGTAGAAAGATTAGGATTGACTTCGATTTCTCAAATACCAATTCTAACAACTTCGGGTGGTTGTAGTTTAGTCACACAACCTCCCCTTGGTTGATTTATGTAGGTTATAATTACACATTCCATTAACATATGATTTCTTTAACTAATTTGATATCCTAAGCAAAGCCATTTTCGGATTACCAAGGTTTAGAAAAATACATCATAACTTATATCTCATCATTTCTAAGTAAAATATAAGGATCCATGTTTCGATAATGTATCAAAGTATTTCTATCTTTCAAGAACATGAATCGATCATGAACGACTGCCAATGGAATTGATAACCACCAACTTTGAATTAGTGATTTAAGATTGTGAAACATTTCTCATCAAAAGATAATTGTAATATAATCATGTACTTTACTAGACTACACCACATGTTTTATATAATTATCAAGTAAAACAAAGCTTCTTCATAGATTTTAGATGGTAAAAGGAGTTTAGCTCATAATGAGCATGATGATAAACATTAAGATGAATGATAATAACAAATACATGATTAAACTTGGAACAATCTAACTAAATGTAGATGAATCTTCCTTTCTTAATGATGATGAAGATGGATGATGATGATGATGGTTGATGGTGATGACCTCCAAGCCTTCAAACTCTTCACTAGATCTTCAAAGTGAGTGTTAGTGTGTGTTTTTATAAGAGATAACCGAATAGATTTCTTTTCAAGGCACACTTTTCAAATGGGACAAGAGCCACTATTTATAGGCAATCTGGAGTGTGAATCATGGCCCCATGCTTGATGAGCACGCCCCCGTGCATTTTTAAGACATGTGCCAGATTTGTTTTGTCTTTTATGTGACGTGGCCACGGCCCCGTGCTTGATGAGCACGGCCCCGTTCTTTTTAGTGACATGTGCTAATTCTTTTTGTCATTTCTGGAAGGTAAGCACGGCCCCGTGCTTCCTGAGGAACGCCCCCGTGCTTTTTACTGACATGTGCTAATTATTTTTGTCGTGTCTGAAAGGTAAGCACGGCCCCGTGCTTTTTACTGACGTGTGCTAATTCTTTTTGTCGTTTCTGAAAGGTAAGCACGGCTCCGTGCTTCCAAAAGCACGACCCCGTGTTTCGAAAAAGCACAACCCCATGTTTCCTGAAGCATAACCCCATGTTTTGTTGTTTTCTTTGGTTTTTCTTTGGCTTTTCAATCGTTTCTTCGTTTGAGGCTTGGATTTACCTGAAAATACATTTTAACATGATAAGTAGTTATTTTAACTATATTATACGATAGAAGTTGCAGTTTTTAGAGATTATTTGATGCTAAAAAGATGTATATTTTTATATACATCTAACATCCCCACACTTGAACCTTGCTTGTCCTCAAGCAAGCTACTTATAAATATTCTCTAAGAATAGCAAGTTAGGACCATAGATTAAACATCCTCAAAAGAGTTCCAAGAAAATGGAAACAAAATAACCAACCTTAAATCATGGGAATATATGTAGTGATACATAAAAAGGTGATTTTGTTTTTATGAGTTTCCGTTTATGCAAAACGTCACGTTCTCACAATGTTCACTCACACTCGGTTTTATATCTGATCATACCTGTGATGTATGTATGTGAACACTCTTAGTCAAAATGCAACCTGTGAAAAAATAAGCTTGTAGCAATTTCAAATCTCCACCTTTGTGAAGGGTTGCATAGATTAGTAGGTAATATTGGTTGGTTTTGAGTAGGGATTTGGTATTTTGTGGTGGTTCAAGGGTTTAGGTTAATGAGGATGAGGACGGTAAATACAACTTCTGCTGTTTGTCGGGAGTCTTAAGATGTCTTCAACGGTTAGCTCCTTTCTCCCGATTGCTAAACTTTTTTTTTTTACACAACCCTAGTGACTCTTTTAAGGTCAGATCGTCAAGACCAGTTTTGTCGAGGATGTGGATCAGTTCTTCCTCAATCCTGCTCTGAACATAACTCCCAACTCTAATGGATCGTTCGGCTTTGAGCCTAATAGCCTCCACCCTCATTAGTTCGGTATATTCATGTGAGACAGAGTTTGACTTTTTCTACATCTTCCTTGGTGGGACCAGTTTCCGCAGCCTAAGCATCGTTCATATCTTTTTGCTCTTCTTTTCATTGCGCTGTTGGAAACCCCACAAAATGGTGCCCTTGTTCGTCTTGGCGCCACTTTTTCCTTACGTCATTGCTAAAGTGAAAAATTCTCTCCCGAAGTTCTGGAGGCAACCTAGGTTTTGCTAAATGTATGCAGCAAAGGAAATTGAAATCGAAAGAATGCATTTCTAGTTCTTTAAGGTCTGTCGGTAAAAAACCAGTGTTGTATTTTACCAGTGAGAGGGATAAAGTGGTAAGGTTTTGGTTTAGGTTTTTTTTGGGATTTGTAATTTGGAGAATGGTTTGAGGGGATTGTAACAATATTACCTTCTTCCTTATACAACGCTTCGTGTGGTCTTGAAATGAATTATTGCGACAAGTTCTAAATCACACGAAACATATGACTCACTCAATGCTTTCGAAAAAATTTATATATGGCATGAGGATTATCTCACACTAACGGAGGGATTGGGTATAAAAGCCATACTTTGCATAAATTTGTAATCAGTATTACAAAACTTCTTTTTACTTTTTCACTTTTTTGGTTATAGTAGATTTCTAGTTGGTTCTTCGCAAAAAAAATTCTCTTGTATTTTCTTTTGGTTTTGTTATTAGAGAATCTTATAATTAGTTGAGCAAGCAATTGGTCAAATAATTCCCCTCCCCACACTTGAATCTCACATTGTCTTCAATGTGAAATGATTCATAAAAGATTAATAATAATATTCATATGAAGTATGGAGGATAAAATAGAAAGGAAGTTTCCTACGGGCCAACGAAATTTTAACAGAGTGTCCCCTGTTGTTCGTCCGTTTTCCTGTAGTGTATCTATATAAAAACTGCATACGACCAACAAGCATAATAACACTTAAAATTATTATTATTATTATTATTATTATTATTTTATTTATTATATATTTTTAACTTTATTTCAATGCCTAGTTTAATCAGGGTCTTGGCCAGACCCTACTTCCAAAATGTTCATTGATCTGGGTGGAGGATTAGTACCTCCGAGACGGTCTCAAATGGTCCATCGATGTATGGTTTCAATCGATGTCCATTAACTTTGAACTTATGGCCTTCAGAATTTGAAATCTCGACTGCCCCATAGTCAAAAACTGATTCAACTATGTGTGTACCTGTCCAACGAGATTTCAACTTTCCTGGGAAAAGACGTAAACGTGTGTTATATAACACTACACGGTCGCCAACATGAAATTTCTTGTTTCCTTTTAAATGGGCGTCGTGTAAACGTTTAGTATTTTCTTTGTAAGACCAGGAATTTTCAGATGCGAGTGCTCTTAGTTCTTCGAGCTCGTGAATTTGATCTTCTCAGTTTTTACTGGCAGACATTAGATCAAAATTCACTGCTCTCAGAGCCCAATACGCTTTGTGTTTTAGTTCTAGGGGTAGATGACATGCCTTCCCATAAACAAGTTTGAATGGTGTTGTTCCTATGGGGGTTTTGTATGCCGTCCTGAGGGCCCACAAAGCGTCATCTAACTTTTCTGCCCAATTTTTGCGATTCATTCCTATAGTTCTTTCTAAAATCCTTTTAATTCCTCGATTTGAGATCTCCACCTGCCCACTAGTCTGAGGGTGATATGGTGTTGCCAGTCTGTGGTGAACCCCATATCGTGCTAAGACTTTGTCCATTAGAGCATTAGAGAAGTGGGTACCTCTGTCGCTGATTAGGGCTTTCGGAGTACCGATTCGTGAAAATAACTTTTTCAGAAATCATACAACTACTCGAGCATCGTTAGTGGGAAGAGCTTGTGCTTCTATCCATTTAGACACGTAGTCGACTGCTACAAGGATGTACTTATTTCCGAATGAGTTAGGAAATGGGCCCATGAAATCTATTCCCCATACATCAAAGACCTCACAAAATTGAATGCCTTTATGAGCCATCTCATTTTTGGCTGAGATGTTTCTGGCTCTTTGACAAGCATCGCATGCTTGGATCAAAGCATGTGTGTCTTTATATATGGTGGGCCAGAAAAATCCTGCATCAAACACTTTTCTGACCGTAGTGGTGGTACCGTGGTGCCCACCAGTAGGTCCTTCATGTCAGTGTTTGAGAATATCTAATGCCTCCTTTCCCGCTACACACCTACGAACAACCTGATTGGCCCCTATCCTAAACAAGTATGGATCTTCCCAGAAGTAGAACTTAAGGTCGGAGAAGAATTTCTTCCGTTGTTAATGAGTTAGCCCTTTTCTTAGGATTCTACAAGCCAGATAGTTTGCGAAGTCGGCAAACCAAGGACTTTCATCCTTTTCCTGCATGACTGCTTGGATATGCATGAGAATTTTGTGTGGAAAATTATCATCAATAATATCTTTGTAAGTTCCTCTGAATCTGGGCATTCCAAGCATGAGAGATGGTCTGCAGATACATTTTCAGCTCCTTTTTTGTCTTTGACTTCTATGTCGAATTCTTGGAGTAGTAGAATCCATCTGATAAGTCTGGGTTTGGCATCCTGCTTGTTGAAGAGGTAACGTATGGCGGCATGGTTGGTGTAAACTATAGTTTTGGAAAGAACGAGGTATAATCTAAATTTCTCAAAGGCAAAGACTACTGCTAGTAACTCTTTTTCTTGTGCATCATTAAGAGTTTTACTAGCATAGTAAATTGGGTGAAAATATTTTTCTTTGCGTTGTCCGAGTACGGCTCTAACTGCAAAGTCACTCGCATCGCACATGATTTCGAATGGAAGGGTCCAATCAGGTGTGTCATGATTGGTGCATTGACGAGTTTGTCTTTTAATATGTTGAATGATTCAACACATTCTTTGGAGAAGACAAAGGGTGCGTCTTTATCTAGAAGTTTGGTCATAGGTCTAGAAATTTTGGAAAAGTCTTTTATGAAACGGCGGTAGAATCCTGCGTGACCTAGAAAACTTCTAATGCCTCTAACTGAAGTTGGTGGTGGAAGTTTGGATATGATTTCTATTTTTACTCTATCAAATTCTAGTCCTGCTTAGGATATCTTTTGACCTAGAACGATGACTTCTTTAACCATAAAGTGACATTTTTCCCAGTTGAGTACTAAATTCACTTCTTCACACCTAGTCAACATTTTGTCTAGGTTTTTTAGACAATGATCGAAGGAGTCTCCAAAGACTGAGAAGTCGTCCATGAAAACTTCAATAGAATGCTCGATCATTTCATGAAAGATGGCCACCATGCAACGTTGGAAGGTGGCCGGAGCATTACATAGTCCGAATGGCATTCTTCGATAGGCGAAGGTTCCATATAGACATGTAAAGGTTGTTTTCTCCTGATCCTCAGGAGCAATGGGAATTTGAAAATATACGGAAAATCCGTCAAGAAAACAGTAAAACATTATTCCAGATAGTCGCTCAAGTATTTGATAGATGAAAGGAAGTGGAAAATGATCTTTTCTTGTGGCGTCATAAGCTTCATGTAGTCAATGCAAACTCGCCAGCCTGTGATGGTCCTCATTGGTATTAGTTCATCCTTCTCGTTCATTACAACAGTCATTCCTCCCTTCTTGGGTACTACTTGAACGGGACTAACCCAACGTGAATCCGAGATTGGATAGATTAATCCGGCATCAAGGAGTTTGATTACTTCCTTCTTCACCACTTCTTGCATGTTGGGATTGAGACGTCTTTGATGTTGGACCACGGGTTTGTATTCTTCTTCCATGAGGATTTTGTGAGTACAAAAGGAGGGACTGATGCCCTTGATATCCATGATCTTCCATGCGATAGCCTTCTTATGGTTTTTGAGAACCTTAAGAAGTTCGTCTTTCTCTTATTTGGAAAGGTGAGATGAAATAATTACTGGGAGTTGAGAATCTTTTTCTAGGAAGGCGTATTCGAGATGTTTTGGTAGTTCTTTTAACTCTAACGCCGCTGGTTCTTCGATTGATGGTTTTGATTTTTCATTGTTCTCGGTGATCTCACATACTATTTCTGACATTTCTTGATTGTTGTTGATAGCATTGAGATTTTCGTTATCTAAGATAGGTTTGGTGATGGTTTCAGTTAAGATTTGTGTTTCCATCCTGCTAGTGATGTTGCGGATATTGCATAGATTTTCCTATGTCAAAAGTGATTGCCTTGTCGTTGTCCCTGAGAGTGAGTTTGCCGGTGCAAACATCAATAATAGCCTTTGCAGTGGCTAAGAAGGGTCTTCCTAAAATCAGAGGTACACTTTTGTCTTCCTCCATGTCTAGAATCACAAAATCTACTGGGAAAACAAACTTATCAATTTTGACAAGCATGTTTTCAACAATGCCCCGAGGGTATTTGATAGATCGGTCTGCTAACTGAATGTTCATGCGGGTGGGCTTTGGTTCTCCTAACCCTAGTTTTGTAAAAACCGCGTAAGGCATTAAGTTAATACTAGCTCCTAGGTCAACCAGGGCATTGCTAATAGACAAATTTCCTATGAGACAAGGGATAGTAAAGCTCCCTGGATCGGTCATTTTCGACGGCAACTTGCTTTGGAGGAAAACTGAGCATTCTTTACTCAAGGTGACGTGCGAGAGCTCCTCCAGCTTCCTTTTGTTGGTCGGTACTTCTTTGAGAAACTTTGCATATGTCAGCATTTGAGCAATGGCTTCGAAGAAAGGGATGTTGATGTGGAGTTGTTTGAAGAGTTCTAAAAACTTCCCGTACTGAGCTTCCAATCTCTCCTGTTTCATCCGTCCAGGGTATGGAATAGGTGGAACATAAGTTCGGACTGGTTCGTTAGGTTGTACGGTAACTGTTGGGATCAGTCTTTCTTGCGTTTTATCAGGGGATTCCTTTTTCATAACTGGTTCTGAAGTTAGTAAGGCAAGAGTGGTTGTGCCACTTCTTAATGTAACAACGTTGGCTGCTGTATTTGGGTTTGTTATAGTGTTGCTTGGAAGAGCGCCAGGTGGTCTTTCTGACAATTGTTGGGCAATCTGTCCGATCTGAGTTTCTAGATACCGCAATGATGCTTGTTGACTTTGTAGGTCTGCTTCATGTTTTAACAATACTCCGCTAATATCAACAGCTCTTGAGTCGGCCTTCTTCTCAGCTTCATTTGTTTTCGTCATTAGTTGGATTAGCATTTCTTCGATCATTGAGTAGCTTGGGTTTTGATGGCTACTAGAACTTTGATCTTGAAATTGAGGTTTAGGCTGGAAGGGTTGATTCATCGGTCTTTTTTCGAATCCTGGTAAGAGTTGAGCGTTACCTCTGTCTTTCCAGCTGAAATTCGGGTGGTTTCTCCATCTTGGATTGTAATTGTTGCTGAAAGAGTTGTTCTGACGTGCGATGAAATCGACTTCTTCCATGGCCATAATGACTTGTTTACAGTCACTTGCTTTATGATTTCCTCCACAAGTGTCACAGGTGAGTCTAGTTTTTGATAGCTCGGCTTGGAGTTGTTCGAATTTTTAGAAAGGGCTTCAAGCTATGCCGTGACAAGAGTGTTGGAATCAACGTGGTGTATTCCTTTATTGGTAGGTGTAGATCTTGGTGGGTTATAAGCGAAACTCTTCTTTGCGGCTTTCTCCAGGACTTCAAATGCTTCGTTAGGTGATATGGATCCCAGGTCTCCACCAGCGAACTGGTCGATGGCCTGTTTGTTTTGACTGGATTGGGCATCAAAGAAAGTTTGTACTTGTAACCATACGCTCAATCCATGATGTGGGCATATTGTTAGAAGACTTTTTTATCTCTCCCATGCTGCGTGTAACGACTCATCATCATGACTCATCATCATCGGTTCGGAATCCGGTAATGCTGGCTTGAAATTTGGCAGTTTTATCGGGGGGGGGGGGGAAATATTTGAGGAGAAACTGTTCAACCATCTGGTCCCAAGTGGTGATGGAACAAGAGGAAAGGGACTCTATCCATTCTAAGGCTTCAACCCTTAGAGAGAAAGGAAAGAGTTTGAGTTTGATTTGATCGTCCGAACAGTTTTGAATTTTAAAGATTCCGCAGATTCGTAGAAATCGAGATATGTGAGAAAGAGGGTCTTCGTCGAGGAGACCTTGGAATTAAACTGAATTTTCCACCATATGAATGGTGCTTGATTTGATTTCGAAATTTTCGGTGATTTTGGGTTGAGCCACTCCATTGCCGTAGCCTTCAAGAGTTGGCTTTGCATACTGGCTCATGTTCGGCTCATTATTCTGGGCCTCCATCATTTCTTCGGTTTGATTTTCTCCTGCTGTGGTGGCGTCTACTGATTCGTCTTTGATTGCTTCTGCGGTTTCTGTAGTCCGTTTACGAGTTCGTCGACGAAAGAGTCGTTCGGGTTCAGAAAGTGGAGAAACAAGTTCGGGCTCAAAAGTTGAGGACATACATGAGGCTAAATCAAAATAAAACTAAAGTAAAAGTTAGCTAAAGTTAATCTAAAGGTTAGTCTAAGTTAAACTATGAGTTAGGCTAAGCTATTTTAATTTATACTAAGGTCTAAGTTAATTAAGCTAAAATAAAGTAAGGTAACTAATGGTAAAAAGTAGGTAGGCTAGCCGTAAAATTATGTATTTTAGTATTTAGTAAAAAAAATAAAGATAAAATAAAATAGAAGTTAAAAAATTTGTACAATTATAGACAATGATTAAATTAAAATTTGGATTGTTCTTAGAAACGTACCGTGTCCCCGGCAACGGCGCCAAAAACTTTGATGTGTGCGTGCGTGTGGTATATAATATAAAAGGATGGAATGAGTTGTTTTTGCACAAGATCGTGTTTTAAATTTATAAAAGTGATTTCTACAAAGACTAAACACACACAAAATAGGCAAGTGTACCTATCGTATATGTAGAATAGTATTGGTAAGAACCAAGTTTCGATCCGTGGACACAAATGTTTTCTAATAATGAATCGTTGTTTTACTTTAATCGGAGGTTTTAATCATTTTGGGGTTAATTTTCTTTAAACTTCTTATAAAATATAAATACTTATATATATAATATATAGGTGACCAAGAAAAGAGATTCTAAACGAGTTGTTCAATTATGCAAAGGTTACCATCTAAGATCAAGAATCCATTTCATTTTAGCATTGATAAATAATATTTTAACATGTGGTAAACTTGCTATAATAATATATGATAGATAGCTCCTTAAACCTTAAATGAGCATCTTTGGCACTAAGGAGATAGCATGCGCATTTTAAAGTCCACCCTTTCCTAATGTCATGCCATCTCATTGATGTCAATTTAAGTTGGCAAGTAGTTTCGTAAAGTAGAAAGATTAGGATTGACTTTGATTTCTGAAATACCAATTCTAACAACTTCGGGTGGTTGTAGTTTAGTCACACAACCTCCCCTTGGTTGATTTATGTAGGTTATAATTACACATTCCATTAACATATGATTTCTTTAACTAATTTGATATCCTAAGCAAAGCCATTTTCGGATTACCAAGGTTTAGAAAAATACATCCTAACTTATATCTTATCATTTCTAAGTACAATAAAAGGATCCATGTTTCGATAATGTATCAATGTATTTCTATCTTTCAAGAACATGAATCGATCATGAACGATTGCCAATGGAATTGACAACCACCAACTTTGAATTAGTGATTTAAGATGGTCAAACATTTCTCATCAAAAGATTATTGTAATATAACCATGTACTTTACTAGACTACACCACATGTTTTATATAATTATCAAGCAAAACAAAGCTTCTTCATAGATTTTAGATGGTAAAAGAAGTTTAGCTCATAATGAGCATGATGATAAACATTAAGATGAATGATAATAACAAATACATGATTAAACTTGGAACAATTTAACCAAATGTAGATGAATCTTCCTTCTTAATGATGATGATGATGGATGATGATGATGGTTGATGGTGATGACCTCCAAGCCTTCAAACTCTTCACAAGATCTTCAAAGTGAGTGTTAGTGTATGTTTTTATAAGAGAGAACCGAATAGATTTCTTTTCAAGGCACACTCTTCAAATGGCACAAGAGCCACAATTTATAGGCAATCCGGAGTGTGAAGCACGGCCCCGTGCTTGATGAGCACGCCCCCGTGCATTTTTAAGACATGTGCCAGATTTGTTTTGTCTTTTCTGTGACGTGGCCAAGGCCCCGTGCCTGATGAGCAAGGCCCCATGCTTTTTAGTGACATGTGCTAATTCTTTTTGTCGTTTCTGGAAGGTAAGCACGGCCGCGTGCTTCCTGAGGCACGCTCCCGTGCTTTTTACTGACATGTGCTAATTCTTTTTGTCGTTTTTGAAAGGTAAGCACGGCCACGTGCTTCCTGAGGCACGTCCCCGTGCTTTTTACTGACTTGTGCTAATTCTTTTTGTCGTTTCTGAAAGGTAAGCACGGCCCCGTGCTTCCAAAAGCAGGGCCCCGTGTTTCCTGAAAGCACAGCCCCATGTTTCCTGAAGCACAGCCCCATGTTTTGTTGTTTTCTTTGGTTTTTCTTTGGATTTTCACTCGTTTCTTCGTTTGAGGCTTGGATTTACCGAAAATTACATTTAAACTTGATAAGTAGTTATTTTAACTATATTATACGATAGAAGTTGCAGTTTTTTGAGATTATTTGATGCTAAAAAGATGTATATTTTTATATACATCAATAATAATATTTATGTTGTTAATAATAATAATAATAATAATAATAATAATCTTGTTAGTTATAATAATGATAATAATAATAGTTATCTTGTTAATAATAACAATAATAATAATCTAGATAATAAACATGGGTTGCCGGAGTTGATTCTGGCTGTCAGAGGCGCGCCGGAAAATGGAAATAGAGAGAGACAAAAGAGAGAGAGAGAGACTTACTCTATGAGAGAGTGAGAGTCCGCGAGAGAGAGAGGCAAAGAGAGAGAGAGAGAGTTAGAGAGATAGAGAGAGAGTCCACGAGAGAGAGATAGGTAGATAGAAAAAGAGAACGGCGGTGAGGGATAATGATAGAGAGAGAAAGAAAGCATGGCGGTGCACGGCGGCGGACGTCGAAGAGAAGCGGCAGCAACTAAACGGCCGAAATTGGGATTGCCGGAAAAAACTTTGTTCGCCGGAAAAGCGAAAAAGAGAGGGGAGGTAAGGGGGGTTTTAGGTGCGGGGGTTTACCGGAGAACCGAGGCTGAGGGAAAGAGGATGGTAGCTGAAGGTGGTGTTGGCTGGTGTTGCCATCGCCGGAGATCCGGGGTCGCCGGAAAAACGGCAGGGGGGTGGGGTGGCGGCTGGGTAATGTTGTTAGGATGGGTTAGGGTTAGGGTTTATATATATGTATAACATATTTTCAAAAAATGACCCTTCAAGTTCTAAGTGTTTTACGAAAGGTTATAAAACTTAATAAATGTTAATATAGTTTCGAAAATGGCAAAGATTACCCTTTACAATGTATAAACTAATTTTTATGTTAAATGAATAACGATTTGTACACGCCTACACGACGGTTTTGGGTGAACTAAGTACTTGAAAAATTTTAAGATCGACGTATGTGATTAATAAAATTACCGGGTCGGGTCTACAATACATTACGGGTTTGACGTATAATTTATTAAAATAAAACGCGAAAGAAAATCCAATACCTGAATTTTGACGAATGTCACATAAGCTAACCCTAGACACTTTGATCAGCTACGGACAACAAATCATGCTCTAACATAATGCCATGAAAGAAGAGTTGCAACAATTTGACAAACTTGGTGTTTGGAAACTTGTTAATTTCACATCAATTGGGTGTTCAAATGTAAGCGAGATGAGAATGGAAGTATTGTAAGAAAAAAAGATCGGTTGGTCGTTCTCGGTTTTAACCAACGTGAGGGCATTTATTACAATGAGTTTTGTGCTCCTGTGGATAGACTAGAAGCTATCCGGAATTTTCTCGCATTCGCTTCGTGGAAAGGATTTAAATTGTATCACCTAGATATTAAGTCTGCTTTTCTTAATGGGAAACTTTGTGAAGAAGTCTCGGTAGGACAACCACTGGGGTTTTTTGATCTGATCCACAAAGACAAGGTGTACTTACTCGATAAAGCTTTTAAGGATTGCATCAAGCCCCGAGAGCTTGGTATGAAATGTTATCTCGACACTTGTTGGATAATAGATTTATTCGAGGAATCGTCGATTGTAGACTGTTTACCAAGGAAGTAGCTAGGAATTTATTGATCGTTCAAGTTTATGTGGATGATATTGTTTTTGGGTCTACCAATGAAGCTCTGAATGAGTTTAAATTTGTGATGAAATCAAAGTTTGAGATGAGTGTGATGAAGGGAAATGAAATTCTTCATAGGGCTTCAAGTGGATCAGTTACGCAATTGTATCTTTATTCACGAAGCGAAGTATGTCAACGACATCCTAGCGAAGTTTAAAATGGATGAGTCAACGGAAATTAGCACTCCTCTACCATTGAATCTTGGTATTGGTCCTGATCCCACTAGGGAGAAGGTTGATCAAATGTTATATAGATCAATGATCGACTCTCTCATGTACTTGAGTGCTTCAAGGTCGGACATCATGTATCCTATGTGTTTGTGTGCTCGAAATAAATCTAACCCGAAAGTGTCGCATCTCATGATTGTCAAGAGGATACTTAGATATCAAAAAGGAAGTCTGGAATCGGTCTTTGGTATCCTAGGGACGATGAGTTTGTGCTGAGAGCGTTTTCTGATTCAGATTATGGATGTTGTAAGCTAAATGCGAAATCTACAACTGTTGGTTGTCAATTCTTTGGTAGTAGGTTGGTCACATGGCAATGCAAGAAGCAAACCACGGTGTCGCAGTCTACCTATGAAGCTAAGTATGTAGCTGCCTCTAGTTGTTGTTATCAGGTTCTTTGGATGCAACAGCATATGCGCAATTACTGTTTGAATTTTCTGACCACTCCTATATTTGTAGATATCTCTGCTGCTATTTCAATCACGAAAAACTCAGTAAATCACTCAAAAAAGAAGCATATCGAAATACGGTATTATTTTATTCGTGATTGTTTTGAGATGAAGTTGATAACCTTAGATAAAATGCACACCGTTGAACAAAAAGCTGATCTATTTACTAAATTTGTTGATAAAAACAAGTTTTTATATTTGTTAAAGCTTAATGGTATTAAGCAAGGTGGGAAAGAGGGTGATCCCGAGGTTATGGATTCGGACCTTGAGTAAACCTTCATCAGAGTCAAACTTTGTTTGTGTAAATAGTTTTCAAAAGCTTATTTCTTCTTGAAACACCAAAAATATGTTTTTAATTTTAGGGGAGATATGTTTCAGAAAATAAAAAAAACATTAAAATTTTTGAAAAAGTCAAAAGCATTCAAATATGTTTAAACAGCCAAAAACATTGAAAATGCTCCTTAAAATGAGTTTTTGAAGCCGTGATAATACGTTGAACATTTAGTCTCATATATGTAAAAAATAATTTTAAAAGACTATGTGCTTAATTGTATTAGTGCATTGATAGGCTTTAAAACAAAGTAAGGAAGATTAAGTGATATAAACATAAGTAGCCAAATTGAAACGGGTTTTAGTTCTTTAGAAAAAGTCTTGATAATGATGTCAGAAATGTAATAGCCTGTCATTCTCAAGCATTATGTCTCAGTATGATCACCAAAACTAAAAACTAAAATGTTTTAAAGCTTTTAGTTATTGGTCAACACTTCAATGATGTATGGTCCTATGGCCTTAAATCCTGTATTGATGGAATGCTTCTGGTTTTCTGGACATCATTGGGTCTTTATGCAGTTTATAATCTGGGTATTCACAAATGTGAATATTATAATGCTCATTGAGCGAACCCAAGTCATTAAACTTGATTAGTACTTTACTTTGTACAAATTCACTACTAACTTGATCAAATCACACTGTTAGTCATACATTTCCCCAATGCTCATGTCTTACTAAGAAACAGGCCACAAGAGACACAATGTCTGCAAGCCATACAGATTAACTCTTGTATACTCATCAATGGGAAAGGAAACATGGGGTAATGCTTGATAACAGGGGTATGTTGTAACATCCTAAAAATTTTAATGATGAAAAAAGAAAGTTATGTTTAGTGATTTCGCGTAATTAATTAGTATCGGGTAGGGAGCGGGTCTTGGACGTGGATTAATTGAGATGGGTTAAATAAGAATGGGATTTCAGGGATATAAATACCCCCAAAATCCCAAAAATATCTTCATTTACATCTATTTCTTCACACACTCAAAACACACACATTCTAACCGATCAAGATTCGAAGCCGAGACCCGAGATTTTGTTGATAGATCTGAGTTGGTAAGGTAAGAACAAATCCAACAAAGCTAATATTACTGAAAATGGTTAGGATTGGATGGGTTAACCGGACCCGAAACCCAAACTGCCCAAATCGGACCCCTAAAACGTCGATTTTAGGCCGATTTGATGGTTGGGATTTGTAGGCGCCGATCATACGATTCCGTGGGTACCAAAATCGAGTTATTTGGCTAAGAAACGAAGGATTTATGGGCAAACAGATCTGCAGCGCGATAACTTCGCCTGCAAGATTAAGTTCGCCTGATGAACTTCGCCTTCAAGCGTAACTTCGCCTAAGGATAACTTCGCCTACGGCCAAGTTCGCCTAAGGATAACTTCGCCTGAAGCCAAGTTCGCCTAAGGATAACTTCGCCTGAAGCCAAGTTCGCCTAAGGATAACTTCGCCTGAAGCCAAGTTCGCCTAAGGTTTAACTTCGCCTGAAGCCAAGTTCGCCCAAGGTTTAACTTCGCCTAAAGTGAAGTTCGTTTAGAAAATAAATTAAAAACCTAATGGAAAATGTGTTAAGACAGTTAATGGAAATAAAATTTTTCCAAGCTGACCTGGCAGCTCGACCCCAGCGAGGGGCTCTGCCCCTTGGACCCTGCTAGGGGCTGCCGCCCCTAGACCCCGCTGCCAGGGGCGCTGCCCCCGGACCCCCGTTCGTTGTGGGTAGTAATTAAGACTAGAAAGATGTTATAAGTAGTGATAGTTAAATTGATATGTATACTTGTTATACAGTCAGCCGTGCACAACTGAAGAAAGGGATTACGATCAACGGAGAACGTAACCGTGTTCAGGTGAGTTTCTAGCCCCATTTATGTGTTACGTTTTCGGGGCTGTGTGCATACTCAATATGTTTGTTAATACACTTATCCTAAGAGATAAGTGTATGCCTTATGTGGATAATGTGAAATGTATGAATGATTGCTTGATGGTACGTGAACGATCTTCGGATATTGCACGTACTGTCAGGTTGTAACGCTATGTATAAGGTAAGTATGTTATGTATGTTTATGTGTATGAACATGATAGAGATAATAGAAGAAAGAAATGATAATGTATGGTTGTATGGTTACGAAAAGGGTACCGAGCCCTAATAATACTTGAGGTATGATGTATGGTTATATGGTAACGAAGAGGGAATCAACCCTACTAATATTCGAAAACTAGGGAACCGAACCCTACTAATATTCGAGGAAGAAGGGTACCGAGCCCTAATAATACTCGAGGAAAGAGGGTACCGAGCCCTAATAATACTCAAGGAAAGAGGGTACCGAGCCCTAATAATACTCGAGGAAAGAGGGTACCGAGCCCTAATAATACTCGAGGAAAGAGGGTACCGAGCCCTAATAATACTCGAGGAATGTAGGGCGTAATGCTCTTTATAACATAAGATATGAAAGTAAGATAATACAAAAGAAAGTAAGAAAGTATGAAAGTAAGAAAGTATGAATGTAAGAAAGTATGAATGTAAGAAAGTATGAAAGTATAAAAGTATGAATGAAAGAATATAATGTTATGTGAATGGTATGATTATGTGATTATCTAGAACTCACTCAGCGTAGCTGACTTTTAGTATGCACGCAGGTGAGTAGGATGAGGCAGCTCGCTTGAGGAGACACATGGCACTGAACAAGAATCTGGCATCTGAAGACTTATGATGTTTTAATTTAATGCTTTAATGTTGAAAGACAAAGGATGTTTTGAGACAAGTTATGAATTATGTAAAGTTTTATGAAAGTTTTATTTTCCGCGTAAATGTTTTACTTAACTCTGATATTTAGAACTGTGTTTATGAGTAAATCCAACACGAAAGTAGGGCTACCGGTAACGGGGCCTTACATATGTCTTGTAGTGGGGATTAATTACTAGTAAAAGCTAAAGCTGAAATCTATTTTGATCTCCTGGTTCTAACGTTTAAGTCAAGTTGGGGTGACATGATAAAAATCAAATTAAGCCTGAATCAATATTTGAGGCTGATAATTCCCTGATATGTTGTGCCTAATTGACCCTTTAATCATATCAAATAAATTTCAGGAAAATTTTATGTAAAGTTTAGGTGGAAAACAATACCAATGACTAACTTAACACCAGTCATAATAAAGCCAAAATATAAAATTGTGATGGAAAGACAACTTCGTCAATATGACTCCCTACTCAAACTCACAAAAAAATATGTATTTGTTTAATTGTCTGTAAATAGATTTGAAATTTACTTCGTTACATTACATTTCCTTTTTTTTCTTTTTTTAAATCCAAAAAAATTTTACATTTCTGAGTTATTGTTCGACTCTTGATGAATGGGATACTATCTTTTGGAAAGATCTAACTAGGAATGATTAAATGAGCTTATATTTCAAAATTCAATTTAGAAAGTTAAATGTTGATTGTTTACACAAGGTCATTAATTTTTTATTGTATGAACATTATTCTTTTAAAATGGACTTATTTAAGTTAGTCAAGTTCTACCAAGGTCATTAAGTTGGACTTGGTCAAACTCATGGGTGTGAATTTTAGTTTGAAACATTGGGCGTCATACATATACGCCGGATAAGTGTACACTTAATCTTGCATAAGTATGAATCATAAACGTTGCACTTTTAAACCAAATACACAGCACATATGTCACCAATATATATACACACATCATATGCGTCATGTAACTCATTATTGTCTTCTGAACTTACACGCTGGTGTTATTTCTTTTTAATCATACTTTTACGCTGTTGAGGTTGTGTTAATCCAGTTTACACACTGTGTTAACGGTTCAACGTATAAAATGTATTGATTTTGTGTGATTTGAATGACCAAGAACTCAATGTGTAACAACTGGACTTCAAATCGACGAGCTTTTGATTATATCATGTTGATATATATTTGTTGAGTCCAGACGACTATTATGTTAGTGTTAATTTTGTCTAATTGATTGTTGAATTGTCAAAGTCCAAAACCATAAACCCTAACTAGTCGTTCACAATCAAAATTGTTTTGAAAGTTAAAATTGGTTTTACAAATAGTTTAATCGGTGATTTTAGTTCATAATGTCATGGTCAAATCATGTTGGAACTCTGTTTTTGGTCAAAATCATATTGTTGGAACTGCATATTGTGTATAACACTTGTACGTCGCATAAGTCAGTTGTTTTACTTATACGAAGTACAAGTGGAATGTGTCATATACGCTGCATTTTTCAATCTTGACTTATACGGTGTACTAGGGTAATATGATACTTATACATATATGCTAAGGTACATATATGGAGTAAATGGTGACAATCATAATCGTCTATTGTATTTAATGTAGTGATTGACACAAATCACAATAAGGACCGACTAATGAGTTGTTATCCCTTTAAATACTCTATCATTTCTTTTATGGTGAGTATTATAATCAACTGAGTATATCGGTTCTTTCTAAAGTCAAGGTGTAAGTGTTGGTTATTGCCAATCTAATCCAGGTATTTTTGCTAATAGATATCTGTGTTGAGATTGATATATCGAATGATGGTGTATAAAAGACAAAGATATGAGTTTTTCAGTTTAAATCGAGTTAAATCTTAATCGAGTTTGATTGATAGGGTTTGATGTTTAATTTTAACTTTGGTTTATGCATCTGATATATACATGATCATTTGTGTTTAATTAAAGGTATTTTGATAAAGTTAAAATCAGCGCATGTAATGTCAATATTGAGTCTTTAATGTTAAAAGAATTAACTTGTTACTATAAGCATCCTTGCATGTTATTATTTTGTTTATTTGTTTTTCCTGATGATGATGATGATGATGTGTGAGATAGATGAGGATGATTCGGAAGAAGACGATGATGATACTAATGATGATTCATGGATTTACAAGGAAAGGACGAAAAGTATAGAATCAAGACTTCGTTTTGATATATTATCTCCTGATGATTGAGTAATTGAGCTTATAATTCAATCTATCAAGAGAATCATATATACATTTGGATATGATGGTGTTGATCCTTTAAAAGGTATGGTCGTCATCTAAATATTATATCCAATCAAGGTCAATAGATTGAATATTCAGATGGCTGGGGTGCTGTCAAGAGTACATGGGTAATTTGATAGATACAAAGTCTATTTGAAGATAATCTTACCAAAGTTTCATGTGGCTTGGGAACAATAAATATTCTAAAAGATGTTCAAGTCATTTAAATGTAGTCTTTTTGTTTAAGAAGAAAGATTGAAGATCAAGACCTAGCAATATCAAAGGGGGAGTTTATTAGTACACAATGTCTAATGCTAGGGTCTTGTATGTGATCAAAATAGTAGGAATAATTGTGTTGAATGTACAAACGCAAAAGTTATATGTAGCGCAAATATTCTTATACTACAGATATCTTATATCCAGTATAACACATATCCGGCGCATATGTTGCCAATGTCTATATATATGGACTTATGCACTATAAGAAAGAGTTGATTAGAGTACATGTTCTGAGAATTTTTAATATATTCTCTTTGTACTCGAAATTTATTGGATTAATATAAGTGAAAGATTAAAAGATATCTTGTCTTTATCTCGTCTCATTATGATTTCCGCTCAGGATGTTAAACATTAGATAGTATTAGTTTCCATATCGATCCTTACATCATTAACAAGAAAAGTTCTTACATTGTGGCCTTGTTGTAAACTCAATGTAAGTTGTGCATCCAGTATATCCAACAAAGTAGCAATCATCAGCCATTGAATCAAACTTTGGAGTAGCTTCCAAGTGAAATTGAGTGCATGAACAACCAAAAGCGCAAAAGTGAGTGACAACTAGTTTGTGCATGAAACAAGTACCATATTTTGAACATAGCTTACCGTATTGATTGCCTCAGCCTAGTAGAACTTTGACGTAATTTGAACATAGCACAACATGGTACGGGCAACTTCAATCAACGTTTTGTTTCTTCTTTCAACAACCTTATTTTTTGTGTACTAGCATTACTAAATTGTCTTTGCACTCCCTTTTCAGCACAAAAGTCATTTAAAATAGCCTTCTTGAATTTTGTACTGTTATCACATCGTATACCCTTCACCTTCAAGTTAGTTTGATTCTCCATTAATGTTATTAATCTCTTTATAAATTCTGCAGTCTCACTCTTAGTTGACAAAAATAAAACCCAAGTATAACGTGAGTAATTGTCAGTATAACCAAACAATAAGAATTGTAAGAAATGTGTACATTAACAGGACCAAACATGTCCATGTGAAGTAACTAGAACAAAGAATCAACTGTATTAATAAATTAGGCTTGAGAGGTTTACGATGATGTTTTCCTTGTGCACAAGCAACACACTTTTCGTTAGTTAGAAAATCTTTTATTGGCAAGCCACGAACGATGTTAGTTTTATCAAGACGATTTAAGTTCTTAACATTTGCATGTCTGAGGCAACAATGCCAAAGTATGGCATTATGTTCGGAAACTTTTGAAAACATGCATGTAATTTCTTCGGGAACATTTTGATTTATGTTGATTACATATGCATTATCTTTTCGTTGTGATATGACTGGATTCCAGTCGTCTAGTATGACAATACCCGACTTTAAAAGAAGTCATTCTTTGTTAGTAAAGTGTGTTGAAGAGCCTTTATCACAAATCTTAGAGACACTCAACAGACTGTGTTTCAACTCAGGTACATCATTTACATTCTCAAACTATAAAGCACAAGTACTTACCATACCCTTTTGAGTGATCTTTCCTCTTTGTCCTCCCGTAGAGGAGACATAACCTCCATTAATATCCTCAATGTCGTGAAATTGAGAGATGTCTCCTGTCATGTGCCTAGAAAAACCATTATCAAGATACCAAAATTTGATGGTATTCCTCC
Source organism: Bidens hawaiensis (assembly GCF_021521415.1). NCBI lineage: Eukaryota > Viridiplantae > Streptophyta > Magnoliopsida > Asterales > Asteraceae > Bidens > Bidens hawaiensis. Next base: position 173,385 of record NW_027492610.1, on the reverse strand, counting down.
ATAGCTATTCCTACATAATGTATGTGATTAATTATCTTAGGTACCTAGTCCATAGTAGCGCTGGGTAAACCTTATTCATCTACACATGACACTTGTTGCCATGTCATGTCCTCTATGTTATCAAGTAATTAGCATGATTATTTATTTGGAGATGCGGATGACTGAGTAGCTGCGTTTTAGGCTGCCATTTGTAGTCGGGTTTACGAGCTTTTGTGACTTACACAGATGGTTTGTTTGACATCATATTTGATGGCCGATATCATCTTTTATTTCGTTTCCTTAGCTTATTTCAAACAAGGATTTGGTTTAGAGACCGAATGTTGCTTTTGGTCAGATTTATATGCCAAACGTGTCTTTTTCCCTTTTTAGAACCTAACCCATGGCTTTGTTGGCATTCCAGTCACCCTTATAATTATTTAATTTTGAATTTTTTATAGTGTTTCATTTTTGAAACCCATTCTGAGGCATATTCCACTGACCTTGTCCATAATAGGGGAACATATGGACGGTATGGACAATTTCTAGCAATGTGACCAGGAGTTCCATAATTCTAAAAAGTTTGTTTCTTTAAATGAAAACTATTGTGTCCAATTCATGGTCTCGATAGCTTGCATGAGCTCGCTGGTTTCCTCTTGACCTATTCATTTTTGTTAACACTACCACATGAGCAAGTACATGATTTTCCTTCTTTTACAAATTTAGGTGGCACATACTTACCAATTTTTCCTGGTTAATCAGTATTAAGTGAAAACACACCATCATTAAAAACAAATATTAAAGGTTCAACCACGCAGTTATTGCTCTTAAAAATAGAGCAAACACAAACATCACTATCAACATCAACAGAAATTAAAGGAGCGGTTTTTTATGTTGTGTTATTGTTCGTAAGACAAATATCAACTTCATCCTTTGTATAATCCTCAATAATTACTACAAATAACACGTGAAGTAGAAGCATTAGTATCATCCTCCCTATTAAATATATAACTAATGGGTTTGAGTGAGCTTATTCCCACCATTTTTTAAAACCTTTTTATCATAATGTAATTGTTTTTCCCTCTCCTCTTTCTATTTAGCTAGAGGAAGAAATGTATAATTATCATTAAATAGAGGGGAACCTTTTCAAACCTAAGACCCTCAACATTTTGATCCTTATATTTTAGTTGAAGTACCTAACTAGACTTATAAAATTTCTTTAAATAGAAATCAACGTTTTCAAATTTTGTAGTTAACTTTATTTCAATTTTAGATGCATCTAGTTCGGCTGTTAATTTAGAAATCTTGTTCTTAGCATCTAGATAAATACATCCTTTTTCACTTAGTTCATTATTGAGTTTAGCTATATCCTCTAGTTGGGCATCTACCTTTTCTTTGTAGATCTTTTCATTGTTTCTAAAGGTATAGATTTCACAATTTATATCCTCCATTTTCCTAATAATGTTGTAATTATGTATTCAGTAAAGACCTACTATATCAATGCAAGCTTGAGTACATAATTTAGAGTTTACCTCGTTGAGCTGGGAGTGGAATAACCATATAAACAAACTGAAGTTCCTTCACCATCTCTTTAGTCTTGTTCTCCTCTTCTCCATCGATCTGAGCCAAGTTGGCAGGTTGATTCTCCAAGTTAAGTGCCTTCATCTTGTCATTCGAATCAAACTGTTGAGCAACGAGCCCCCACTCATTGGAAGACCTTGCTGCCCAGTAGACTCTGTAGACCCCACATTTCCAACTGGTACAAGCGCCCTTTACTTGTTAGGCCCTTGGTATGGTGTGTGAACTCACGAGAAAAATGACCCATCTCATGACAGTTATAGCATCTTAGCTTGCCTTTGTCGAACCCCATTTTTTTCATTAGTAAAGGCCTAATTGTTCTTTATCCTTTCAGTGAAGGTGTTAGCCCGAAAGACTACATCGCCATTTTCCATAAAATATACATCTCCTTCACATCTTCGGGATGGATTTCATCAAGTTTAGCTATCATGGCTGGTGGAATGATGTCAACAGCAAGGAAGGTGTTATAGGTTGATTTCTTGAGTGGTAGACAGGTGGAGCAGGTTGATTCAATGAGGATCTAAACATGGCAAACCCATCTTGAGTTGCCAAAATATTGTTGGTTAAGGCACTAACCCGGCTTTGTTGTAAGATCTAACATGATTAATAGCACACTCTTTATCATCCATGTCACATGACTTGATGACAACCATCACCTAAGAAATAGTCATTCTTGCCATGTCTATAGTTTTTCTAATCACAGCTATATTCATGTCCTAACTTTTAGAAAGTGAATTCAAAAGGTTCTTGTTTACTTGAATGAGGTTCAAATCGATTTTGGCATACCTCATCTGAGTGATAATATTTTTTAATCTCTGAATTTGAGCATGTAGTGATTCACTGAGAGTATGATTGAACATATTGAATTCTTGACGAAGCAGATCTCGTTGCTTTGTTGCATATCCTTAATTACCTCATAAACATCAATGAGGGTCTCCAATAGTGGCTTGGCAGATTTCACCTCACTGAAACGTTGAGGAATATCAGGTTCCAAAGCCAAGTTAAGTGTAGACAGAGTGATGCAGCGGCATAATGTAACGAAGATAGAATCACGTTGATTCTAAGAATACCCGTGATGAACTTCCCAAAACTTCCAAAATCCCACCCAAAGGTCAAGGAAAATGAAGAGAAAATAATTTATTACTGAAATTCAAGTCTGCCTTTTCCAGTTATATAAGAAACATATAAATAGACATTCTTATACGGAACGGGCCCAAAAGAGGCCATGGGGCAAACACAAGCCCAAAAATAAAAAGATAAAAACCGACAAAAAAATATATAAAGGCCCATAACTTTATTTAGAAGGCGTTTTTAGGCTTCGGACAGGGGCCAAACCGCCGTACGCATTTGCCACAATGTGCTACTTGCCTCAAGCTTCGATTTGACAGGTAACGGGCTTGATACGGAGCTTCGTGGGCCAAGTTATGCCCATTTTCGTGGGCCACCTTAGGAAGCACGATCATGGCCTCCAAATTAGCGTGACACGTTCTTTGATAATTGGGCCTCCATCACAGAGCTCTCTCATCCTCTTCAACTTTGTCAAAATCAGCATTCGGGTACATCTCAACTGGTTTAGGAGCCACAGTTCTATTCTCATCATCCATCTCGTAGGTGATGATAGTGGGACACCAAAGGATGCTCCTCCTTGCCTTGGCATCCTTCATCTTCATTTAATTTTCTAACCTGAACTTCCACTCATCGAATCCCTAAAAAGAAAGCAGTTGGGGAATACGAGTAGTAGTTCCCATAACGGAGACAAGCTCTAGGTGAATGTTGGTGATGGTGGTGTTAGTATCCTTAGACATCATCTTAAACTTTGGCCGAAATCACTTACACACTCTTCAAATGAAAACCGGCCAAAAACATAAAATTTATCCGAAAACCTGATGCAATCAAAACTAATATCCAAACCGAAAACCAAAGTATCACCAAAAACAAAGAATGTCCGAGAACCTAACTTGGCCGAAAAGTAATGCTAGCTGAAAACACTTGACACTGAGTACTCTAGCTTCCCGAAAACTAAGAATTGCCAAGAACCCTTTAAAGCCAAGAACTACGCACTGCCGAGAACACATTTTAGCCGAGATCCCCTTTCACTTGGTGATTACTCAAAATCCCAAAAGTTTAGGATTTTGAGATAATTTGATGTTTGAATGAGGTTCACCAAATCCTTTTCCAACCAGTATTCCAATAAGCACGAAGGAGAAATCTTCAAGTTCTTTGGTTTCCACAGAAGCAAACTAATTTCAATCACCCAAAGGCCAGAAAAATACCGTTCTTGAATTCGTTGATATCACAAACCGAGCCTTGTATAGGTCTATAGGATCTATTACCGATTGTAAGTCCAAAGTTAGGATCTTCCAATGTGATATTAATAAACACGTGATTAGGTGGAATCCAATCATGTGGTGAATCAAGAAACAAGATGAATAAGAACAATATTAGACTTCTAAGCACACGTTTCTATTAGCAAACGTCGGGTCCTTAAGCCCTAATAGAGAACCGATTACAAGGATGATAATATGTTAATATGTCTAACCTTAATAAATGATAAACATAAGCTATGTATAAGGTTATAATAAGCCTTAATCGACCAAGCCCATAACCTGCCCAAGTCCACCAACCGAGAACCAAACCAAGAAATGTATAAACCACAAAAATATACCAAACCAATTATCTAAAAAAGGGGATGTGATTACTGACCTTAAATAGATAAAGGTTGTAACGAGAAAATGGGTAACGTGGACTAGTTAGTTCCACTTGAAGCTTCCAAGATAAGACCTAATTTTAATGGTACAACTAAAATAAATAATCTAACGATATAAACGAACAAGACATGACTTGATGAGTTTACAACGAATTTGGGATGAATAAATATTTATTTCTTTTATAAAATTGATAAGTATTCACACAACTTACTTATCGAATTTTAAATGATAAATAATCAATTTATTATTATTATATATATATATATATATATATATATATATATAAAGAGAGAGAGAGATCAAATGAAAAACTTATTTTGATGATAGGTTCGAGTGAAAATTATTTTTAATTTAATTATAAATATATTAGGTTAAATTGAGAAGATGTATCTATTTATAAACAATAAGTTTAATATATATACATACACATATGAGGAAAATCTTATGTAATAAATTATTGCGAGATAACAAGGATGTTTGGTTAGTTAAAACGAGTGAAATCATTGTTAGATTTTATATAAGTTAGTTTAAATATACTAATGTTAGATTAAAACATATGGAAGTCATAAAAATTTAAAAATAACAAAACCCGTGGGAACTCGAATATGCACCCTAGGCCGGCTCAAAGCTTGACGAGTTTGCACCTACCACTGGATAGGAGTCTTACTTGTTTAAAACATTAAACATATGCTACTCGAAAATAATCCCCAAACCTAAAATAAACCCTTATGAAACAAACCCAAATTCATATCAAGATGCCCTCTGTCAATGCAATTTGGCAGAGGGCTTTTGTTCTTAAGATTATACCTGATATGTGGGTGAAAGATTGCGCTTTTAGTGTTTAAAACGTGTGATTTGGTTGGTTATATCTATCCAACATGGTTACTTTATTTATTTTTATGATTACAGGTGTTTGGAGCATTAAAGATACCAATTGGAGGCTGTTATATGCTTGCTTTGAAGTTTGTGGGAGTTCGGAAGTGATTCTCGTGCGTTTAAAAGTAAAACGGGCGCATCAGGGACTAGAAAATGAGTTACAAGACCCATAATATATAAATATTGGGTTTCTTAACAAGACAAATCTAATAATGGAATAATCTTGATGTCATCTCCAACGTACATTACGGTGGAGGATTTGAAAATGTGGACGTAATGTTACCGTAAAGCAGAAAACAGCCACCGAAGTGGTTGAGTCCAACCGTAGCTTACGATGGACCTGATGGGGAATTAGTTTTTGAAAATTTTTTACCATATTTAATCCCGTTAAACCCTAGGTCGAATATCTTCATACTATAGCCAGCAAAGACGATTTTAAGGGGCTATTCTCCACCATCTTAAAACCTGTCAATAATAAATCCATCCATGGATTTAATATTCCAGCCAATAATTGAAGGATTCATGATGCAGTGGTAAGGGTAAACCATTAGTGACTGCTTCAGGTGTAGGGTTTGCATATGAACCGATTGTATTACGATTGTTACAAATATTGGGATATAGTTTTGATTAATCATTTGGTTGATTGAATCTTTATGTGTGTTTGGTTAAACTATTGTTTTCTAGGATTTGCGTTTATCATCAATTATTTGGTTTGTGTTCGTCAATATTTAGAATTAAATTCTTATCGTCATTGAACCGTTTACCATTAATCTTGATAGATTTTAGATTTTATGTTAACGAATTGGTAATTAGGTTGACCATGATCAGTTGGGTCAATTCGTGGGGTTAGGTTTTGTGAATCATCATAACCAAACTAATGTGTCAAATAATTATTTGTCTATTCCAAAAAACGAGTTATGTCTATGTGATTCCCCAATTGGTATAAGTTTGGTCAGTCAGTTCATTGCATTACCTGAGCCTAAAATGTGTCATTATGGGGCGTGATCAACTGAGAACCCCTTTTTATAGAGAGAACTCAAAACTAATAACAAAAATTCATTTTATTAAAGCTTTTCAAATTCTTTTTCTTTCATCATTTTTATATGTTGTTATTCTTAACTAGAAATAAAAATAAAATAATAGTTCAATGCAGTGCACGTATTCAATAGTGTGGTAATGCATATATGGAATAGTCGGTATCGCATATGTGAAATAATGTTTATTGCATATATGCAATAGTTTGTATTGTGTATGTAACACTTGGATAATTTTACAGCTAATGTATCAATGATTAGTCGTTAAACGGGTTATTTTATGAATAAAACATTCCTTATTAAGATCCAAGATCTTGCAAAGTCAACAAAAAGTTCATATTTCGCCACGTAACGAACACTACGTGAAATAACCTCGGATAGCAGGCCAGAATATAAATAAAATACTAATATGACTAAACGGCCTCGAAAATTCAAAATATATGTTAAAATATAATAGTCGATGTATAATTTTAATTTTAGAAGATTCAAATCGCAAAAACTGAAAAATAGGCAACCGAATGTCAGTGCAAGGCACCGAAAGGAACCGACACCAACTAGTTTTTAAAAACTAGTTTCTTTAGTCTATGTTGTAAGGAATTTGATTTCGTTCAAACTCTGACAAAAAATATTATAAACGGGATCATATTGATTATATAAAACTCGCAATACGTTATACCGAATCACCAAAACATTGTATATTATAAACCAACCCTTCACATCCATCCCCCCCTTTTGCCGCCCCCCCTCATGCCACCTCACCCCCCACCTCTCCTTCCTCCAATCACCTTCTACCAACTCAAAACACTAATCATTATCACCTAAATTCTAGATTATATGTTGGATCTTCCGACCATAATCCACCTAGCATCTATACATTACACTTACCACTCTACTCTTCCTCTCCCTCTCTCTATATACACGTTACACACACATAATACACTCACCATCACACCATAATTAAAATTCAAATCACAATCACAAGATCAAGAATGGATTAAGCATCTTAGGAGGCAAGATTCACAGGCTTGCCTTGGCCTTGGCCATGGGCGCCTTGGAAACGACAACGTTAGGATTCTGAAGACGTCGGCGGGGGCCTCGGGAAGAGTTATCTTTTCTGTTTAACAGACTGCCAACCCTGGAAACAACTCAGTCAAAGGTAAGGTCCAGCGGCTAGAAAAGCACCACAGTCGCGCGGATAGTAGAGAGGGAGTAGGAAGAACACCCACCCACACACACACAAGATCATCCTTCTTCATCTTCTTAAGTTCATCAAAATTCAAGTAAGTTACAATTATATGTTGATTATCTAAATTAGAATATATGAGATTTATGTGTATTTAGGTTAAGATTGATTTTAGAGATTTGAAAATTTATGGGTGCATTTGTGTGTTTATATGACCATGCGTATGTATGCATGGGTGTAGGGGAGTGTTGAAAACTCACATACATGCATACATTCAAAATGATGATTATCTTTGAGTTGTTGAATTTGATTAGACATTTCATATGTTGTTAAATAGTGTAATTGGATAACTTTGGGAAAAACATGGATGGATTTGATAAGTGGGTTTGATGTTAGAATGGATTTTGTGTAAATGATGATCAGTGAAATTATTAATATGTTCATAATCTATTAATAATGATTGAACTCCTAGAATTAAAATGGAAATAGATAAGAGTTTGTTCATAGCTTGGAAAATATTGCAAATTTAGGGATTTACTTGAATACTTGGATGATTTGATGATTATTGAAGTTTAATGGAACTTGAAATTGATGTTGGTGATTGGTTATATGCTAGAGATTTCGTAACTTGTTGGTTTAAAGATAATGTTTAAAGTTAGAGATTTCTAATAAAGGAAACTTTGTTGAATATATAGTTGAATTATGATCTTGATATGAATTTTTTACCTCATATAAACTTGATAGATGGTAGGTTATTAACTTGAATTATGATAAAATACATCATCTAAATGTCTATGAGATTATTGTATGGATTACTAACTACTTACTAGAAATAGAAAATTTGTGGCTTGAATAATAGAAAAATCTAAAATTAGATAGCACAACAGGGTGCATGAATCCTTGTCAAACTAGTTGAATGAGATAAATAAAAATCATACATTATTATATATGAAAGTTTGGATTAGACAAATCATTGAAATTGGATACTTACTATAACTAGAAACTTCATTGATTGAACACTTAGAAAATCTTAGTTGATTAGTTAATGATGAGATGCTTGAAATTGTACATAAATGATGAACTTTATTTGATGAATACATGATGGGTGGACATGAACATATTGGAATAAAGATGCTTGATGATTTGATATTGAAATAAACACACATGATTAGGCATGCATGTTGGAACATTCTATAGGAATATTGGATATATTTGAAAAGGGCAAGTTTGGTATGTTGTGATAAAAATGATGATGATAAGAATTCGGACTTTTAGATGATATGGTGATGTTTTGTTCGTATTTAAATTGCTAAGTTTGACATTGCCATGACTAGTAAATTTAAGATGTGAATTTAAGGACTTAATTTGATTAAAAATATGTTAGTTGGTATTATGTGATAAAATATGGAAATAATGGTGAATTATAGTTTATAATGTATATATTTATTTCATAAGATGTTTGGTGTGGATTTATTTGTCGGTAACTTTAATTGTCGAAAAACCGGCTTTTAACGTGAACTGACACGACGATATGGGACGGTTTTAGAACAGCCCCTAAAATTGTAAAATTCTCATACATACCATAAGTTAATTTATGAAAGAGGAAAATATAGCAAATCTTGGTCCTAAACGGTTCGTGTCGTGAAAGCCGACACGAAAAAGATAAAAGTTGCTATTATAAGAAAATAATAACTAAAATGAAATATAAAGTAATTTTTATAAAAGAACTCCTAAAACTTAAATAATATTTATAAAACAAGTGTTTTCAAAGGTTTAAAAATAAGGTTTTATACGAAAGGTTGACTGGTTCGTTTTTAAACGCAAAACCGACATAACCGACATAAATTGACTAAGGTAAATTATAAATTCCTAATTTTAATTTATTAAAAACTTTCCAGAAACTGAAATTTAATATTTTATTTTGTTTTGATATTCAATTATCTATCTTATAAATTTCATAATATAATAATTATTAAGACAATTGTTAACGAAACCTGAGTTGTACTTGTTAATTGTTAGATAGGGAATTCTGTCTTGTATGCTTGTGTGGTCACTAAACTAAGATTAAATAAACAAAGATTATAGCAAGTTAAATACAAACCGAATTTTATTTTTAGCAAACGTGTACTAATATAGGACACGAGATTTTGGACAAATAGCTTCGACTGTGAAGTTCTCTAAAAATCCTCTCGTTTTTAAGTGAAATGTTTTTATAAATTTTTTTTTGGGACAGCAAATGCTTTTACTGATTTTATAAAAGTTTTTAAAGCATTTTTTCTTACAAAGCATGTTAAAAGTGGGATGAGTCAAATTGGTTAATTAAATGTTAACCGAAATAGTAAGAGCAAAAAAAAGTTGGTAGATCTATCGGGGTGACGCCCCCCACTTCCAATTGCGTTGGGTTAAAAGTGAGAATATTTTGAGTTTGGTATGTTTCGAGTTATCAATTTTCATAGTTATACGCTTGTTTTATTCTTTGCTCGTCTACAAAAGTACAATTTGTTTAAAAGATAAAATGCTATGTTTTCATGTTAAATTGACTATTGCGGTATAATGGTCGAGAACCCTTATATCATGGGATTAAATACGTATGCGTGTGTGTATGTGTGTTTGTGTGTGTGTGTGTGTATATATATATATGAACTATTTTTGTATAATAAAAAGAACTCACCAATATTCGTGTTGACAAACGTTTTGATATGTTTTTCAGGTAAGTGACGGCTTCGAGACAAAATGGGAAAGAGTTGGTGCGCTGTTTGAATATGAAGGAAAAATGGGCATGTAATAAGACCGTGTGTAAACACTAATTATGTAATAAATTTAACTTTGTAAATAAAAGTCCAACTTTGTATATTATAATATTTTATTTTATTATGATTGCCTATCAACATATGTCATAACCCGAACGACTTAGTCAAAGTCTTCCGCTCCCTAGATTAAGGTTTTCAGGGTGTGATAGAAGTTGGTATTAGAGCCAATCATTATAGAGAATTAGAAAATCTAAATTTTCTAAACTATAACTGAATATTCAAACACACGTTCTTTTCCCATCTCGCGAAGCAAGAAGGTAAACATATATAGTTACATATTTATTACAAACATTAACTGTTATATGTCACAGATAGCGCCACCGCATGTTATTTAGACTAATTCCGAGACTAGTACCGAGGATGCACCATCATCCCCGATCATTTTTCGACCTGTGGCTCCCCTAAGTCATCACAAGACGAGTTCGAGAGCTGCACCTTTGAAGGTGTACTCTTGGATTCGATCTCGAAATGACTATGAGGTGAATGCCTCCACTGTTGTTGCATCTTCGGATGTGGCCCCACCACCACCACCGCCTCCTCCTCAATAGGAGTCGGTTATGGATCAAGGCCCCACCGAACGCGTGAGACTACCCTTTCTCTAATAAAGGGTGGCTGCTTACGAGGTCATCACACATGATCTCTTGAACCGCCTCATCGCCATGGAGCAAAAGCACGGGGGGGGGGGGGATGATCAAGCATTTAACGCTTTGTGTCATTATGTGTTCGTGATGGAGAACAAGGGGGTGAACACGGAGATGTGGGTGGATAGCTCAGAGGCCAAGTCTGATGTAGTTGGGCCTTGTGTTCATTACCTTATGGGCCTCCACTAGTGGTCTCACAGGTAGTGTTTGTTGTTGGTCGTTTATATATTTTGTTAAGACTTGTACTCTTTTGTGTTGGTTAGGGAAGGGTGGACAACATTATAAGGTGTAGTATGTATTACACCTTACATTTTGTATATTTTTTGTAGTATTAGACACCCCCCTTTCCCGTTATGGATATTTATATATGGATTATGATTGTTATATATATTAATGATGATCATTAGGATATATATATATATATATATATATATATATATATATATATATATATATATATATGTTTTACTTAACTAACAAAAAATATTTATGTTACATAAAAGAAACCATGGCACCTAAAACAAGACGAACCACTATAAATCAAGGATCCGGATTACCATCTTCTCAAGAAGAATTAACTCAATTAATCACCCAACATGTTAACACGGCACTCAAACCACACGAGGCTAATCGTAATCCAATACAAACCACCCGAAATGAAACCAATAATGAAACCAGAGAGACTCTTAGAACCGAAATTCTAAACGGTAACCCTTCAGGGAGTATGGTACTCGGATGTACATAAAAAAATTTCCAGGGTTGCTATCCAAAAGCTTTTACCATAGCCGAAGGATCTTTCGAAGTCGTCAGACGGATTGAAAAAACGAAGTATGTCATGAAAATTAGCAATTGCACACCTTTAGAAAGAATAAAATATATGGTGTGTTTATTCCAAGACGAGGCACTTGAATGGTGGAACTACTTAATCCAAAATTTTTGAGAGGACGCCGCTTACCGTCTAACTTGGGAGAAGCTAAAAGAACTTTTGTTGAAAGAATACTGCCCAAGAAACGAACTTCAAAAGATTGAATACGAATTCTGGCAGTTAAAGATGGAAGGTGCCGACATCGGAGGATATACCTCGCTACTCAATGCATTGGCACACTAGTAGCCCGACTGGTTAGACCCAAATATGCATGAACAAAGAGGTACATCTGGGGCTTAGCTCCCGAAATCCGAGGAATGGTCACCTCATCTAAACCAACCACCATCCAGTCAGCCAGAGAACTGGCAAAATCGATGACTGATGATGCAGTTCATATGGGAATACTGAAGGATACTGGGAAGAAAGGTGTCTCCACAGAACCCTAGCGAAAGCCAGCTAGTGTGAATCAGAAACCCGACGAACTCAAGCGAAAGTGGAATGGTAACTCTAGTGGAAAATTCAAAAAAAACCAAGGTGCCGGGAGGATGTTTGCTGCAAACAAACGAGGATTTGGAGGAAATTCTGGGCATGTGTCTTTTTGCAACAAGTGCGGGAGGAATCACACTGGTGAATGTTGGAGGTGTAACTGATGCAACCTGTTCGGTCTCGTAACTCACGATAGTTTCGCCAAGACTACACCATCTGTTTCAAGAAATCAAAATCCGGTTTGTTTCGAATGCGGTGTTGTAGGACATTATAGGAAGGATTTTCCTAAGCAGAAGGGTCAAAATGCTAAAGGAAAATAATTTGATATGAATGCGAAAAAGGCCCGGAAAGATTCATCTATGGTCACCGGTATGTTTCTCGTTAATAGTCACTATTCTTATGTTCTTTTCGATACCAGAGCAGACTTAAGTTTCGTTTCAAAACAATTCGAACCCCTACTAGATATAAAAACCAGCATGTTAGACACCAAATATTCTGTCGAATTAGCTAATGGAAAGTTAGTAGAAACTGGTGAAGTCGCACGTAACTGTAATATTCTATTTGCAAACTATAAGTTCAATATCGATCTTTTGCCCGTTGAATTAGGCAGTTTTGATGTAGTTGTGGAAACGGACTACGTGTCCAAGAATGAAGCTAAGATAGTATGTTCTGAAAAGCTAGTTCTTTTACCAATCCAAAATTATGAAATTCTGGATATAAGGAAACTCAGAATTAAAGCTCACAGGTATTATGAAAACCTGCAAGATTCTACGCAAAGGATATCCGTAGTTTCTCGTTAATGTTGTTGATACAAAAGCTAAGGAACGGAAGATAGACAATGTTCCTGTAGTTTGAGACTTTCCAGAAGTTTTCCCTGATGATTTACCTGGTTTACCTCCTACATGACAAGTTGAATTTAGAATCGATCTGGTTCAAGATGCCTCTTTGATAGCTCGATCTCCGTACATATTAGCACCATCGGAAATGCAAGAGCTATCCAATCAGCTTCAGGAATTACTAGATAAAGGATTTATAAGGCCAAGCTTCTCACCTTGGGGAGCACCAGTCTTATTCGTGAAAAAAAAAGACTCTTTTAGGATGTGTATCGATTATCGAGAACTGAACAAACTCACCATTAAGAATCGGTACCCACTACCGAGAATTTATTATTTGTTTAATCAGTTGCAAGGATCCAAAAATTATTCAAAGATTGATCTGCGATCTGGATATCATCAACTAAGAGTTGCAGAAGAACATGTTTACAAAACTGTTTTCAAAACTCAATATGGCCATTATGACTTTCTAGGCATGCCATTTGGCCTAACAAATGCACCTGCTGTATTTATGGACCTTATGAATAGAGTTTGTAACCTTACTTGGATAAGTTCATGATAGTATTCATCGATGATATACTCATTTATTCACAAACCAAGGTAGAGCATGAGCAACAGTTGAAACTAATCCTAGAATTGCTTAAGAAAGAAAAACTATATGCCAAATTCTCTAAATGTGATTTATGGCTTCAAGAAGTCCATTTTGTGGGACATGTAATTAATGAGAACGGTATCCACGTTGATCCATTAAAAACTGAAGCAATTATGAACTAGGAGACACAAAGGCCACCGACTGAAGTACGACAATTTTTGGGATTAGCTAGATATTACCATAGATTCATTGAAAACTTTACTTCCATAGCTCAACCCTTAACCCAATTAACCCAGAAAGACAAGGAGTATGACTAAATTGAGAATCAGGAAGAAGCTTTCCAGCTACTAATACAAAAGTTTTGTAGTTCACCAAACATGTCACTTCTAGAGGGAACAGATGGATTCGTAGTCTATTGAGACGCTTTACGTTTAGGTCTCGGGTGCGTGCTTATGCAACGGGATAAAGTGGTAGCCCATGCGTCATGACAACCCAAAGTGCACGAAAATAATTGCACAACCCATGATTTGAAATAAGGAGATGTTGTCTTCGCTCTCAAAATATGGAGACATTATCTTTATGGCACCAAATGCACGATCTTCACTGATCACAAAAATCTCTAGCACATATTTGATCAAAAATATCTTAATAAGAGACAACGAAGGTGGGTAGAACTGCTCAACGACTATAACTGCCATATTCGCTACCACACGGGTAAATAAAATTTTGTGGCGGATGCTTTGAGTAGAAAAGAAAGAGAAAATCCACTCTGTGTCCATGCATTGGAGCTGACGATCCAGACAAGTCACACCACTCGGATTCGTGATGCACAACAGGAAGCTTTGAAACCTTGGAACATAAAAGCCAAGAAATTATGTGGTCTTTAGTGTGAATTTACAGAAAAGTCTTATGGTACACTATACTTGATCGACCGAGTTTAGGTACCACGATATGGGAACTTGTGTAATTTAGTATCGGGTGAAGCGCACAAATCCAAATACTCAATTCACCCAGGATCAACCAAAATGTATAAAGTTCTCCAAGAATTCTATTTTTGGCCAAATAAGAAAGGAGATATAGCGGTTTATGTTAGCAAGTGTCTGACATGTGCCAAAGTGAAAGCTAAACAACAGAAACTGGATTGTTACAACAGCCTGAGATTCTACAATATTATGATGGATTTTGTGACCAAACTACCAACCACCCACAGTAACCACGATTCCATTTGGGTTCTTCTAGACAGATTTACAAAATTCGTTCATTTCATTCTCATTCATGAGAAAGACAGTTTAGAGAAGTTAACTCGACTTTACCTGAAAGAGATTGTAGCTTAACATGGTATACCCATTTCAATTACCTTTGACAGAGACGGTGGTTTCATTTCTCGATTTTGGCAATCCCTACACGAATCCTTAGGAACACGCTTAGACATGAGCATCACCTATCACCCTCAAACTGATGGCCAAAGCAAAAGAACCATTCAGGCGTTGGAAGATATGTTGCGAGCTAGTATTCTTAATTTTGGCAAGAGTTGGATACCCATTTACCGTTAGCTGAATTTTTCTATAATATTAGCTACCACTCTATTATTAGAGTTGCAGAGTTTGAACCTTTTTACAAGAGGAAATGTCTATCCCCTCTTTGTTGGGCCGAAGTTGGAGAAAAACAACTTACAAGACCTGAAATTGTTCAAGAGACCACCGATAGAGTCTTCCATATCAAAAACAGGTTGAAGGTTGCAGCAGACCGACAAAAGAGTTATGCTGGCAATCGCAGGAGACATTAGAATTACAGGTAGGAGACCATGTACTGTTGAAAGTATCACCATAGAAAGGAGTGATCAGATTCGGAAAAGAGGAAAATTGAGTCCCTAATATGTTGGACCACTCAAAATCATCAATCGAATTGGCCCAGTAGCGTATCGACTTGAATTACCTTCAGAGCTTAGTGGAATACACGACGTGTTCCATGCATCTAATATGAAGAAGTGCTTATATGAAGAATCATTGATTATTCCTGTTGAGGATATCTGAGTTGATGATAAGCTTCGATTCATTGAAGAACCCGTAGAGGTCATGGATTGGAAAATACAAAAGCCTAGACGAAACCGAATCATACCGGTCAAAGTTCGTTGTGATTCGAGACTTGGTCTTGAATTAACTTGAAAACCTCAATACCAGATGAAACGAAAGTATCCGCACATTCCTTATTAAGAAACCAAAAGTCGTTGCAAGGCACTGAAAGGACCCGACACCAACTATTTTAATAAAAAAATAGTTTCTTTAGTCTATGTTGTCAGGAATTTGATTTCATACAAAGTCTGACAAAACTTATTAGAAACGTGTTCCGATTGATTATCTAAAACGCGCAATACGTTAAACCAAATCACCAAAACATTGTATTTTACAACCAACCTTACGCCCCCCCCCCCCCTTTGGCCGGCCCCCCCTCATGCCACCTCACCCCCTCACCTCTCTTTCCTACAATCACTTTTTACCAACTCAAAACACTAATCATTATCACCTAGATCCTGGATTATGTGTCGGATCATCCAACCATAATCCACCTATCATCCCTACATTACACTCACCACTCTACTCTCCCTCTGTCTATATACACAGCACACACACACAGCACACTCACCATCTCACCATAATCTAAATTCAAATCAATATCACAAGATCAAGAATGAATTAAGCAACTTATGAGGCAAGATTCAAGTAAGTAGAACACCCACACACACACAAGAGATCATCCATCTTCTTCTTCTTAAGTTCATCAAAATTCAAGTAAGTTACAATTAGATGTTGATTATCTATGTTTGAATAGCTGAGATTATGTGTATTTAGGTTAACATTGTTATTAGAGATTGGAAAATTTGTGGGTGCATGTGTGAGTGTATATGGCCGTGTGTATGTATTCATGGGTGTGGGGGAGTGTTGAACACTCACATACATGCATACATTCACAATGAAGATCATGCTTGAGTTGTCGATATGTTTAGAGATTTCATTTGTTGTTAAATTGTGTAATTGGACAATTTTGGGGGAAAACATGTATGGATTTGATAAGTGGGTTTGATGTTAGAATGGATTTTGTGTAACTGATGATCAATGAAATTGTTAACTCCTTAAACTTAACTAATATTTATACAAAAAATTGTTTTCAAAGATTTAAAAATAAGATTTTATACGAAAGGTTAACCGGTTCGTTTTTAAACGCCAAACCGGCTAAACCGACATAAATTGACTAAAGTAAATTATAAATTCCAAATTAGAATTTCTTAAAAACTTTCCAGCAACTGTAATTTAATAATTTATTTTTTTAATATTCAATTATTTATTTTATTAATTTCATAATATAATAATTATTAAGACAATTGTTAACTAAACCCGAGTTGTATTTACTTGTTAATTGTTAGATAAATAATTATGTGCTTGTATGCTTGCGTGATTGACGTGAGGTCAAAGAAACACTCAAAAATAAACCAAATTCAACTAATTAGATAGCAATAAGTGGGTGTCGAATACAGAGAGTTTGTGGAAAATGTGTTACTAATTTGCATAAAAAGTAAATTCAAAGATTTGCTTGTTTTGATTGATTAACAAAATGAACTGAAAACTATTTAATGATTTTTACTGATTTTAATAAAAAGAATGTTCTCTCCCGATTTCAGGTTTCCATGTTTGATAATGTTAACTTTTACTTTTGGGATGAACTACATAGACATAGTTCGTGAGTATGTGTTTGATTGTGATAAAAGAGGACTAAATGCTTGGATTGTAATAACGCAAGGTTGTCACCCGATAATCAATTTTATATAGCCAACCCTAATTCCCTTCTAATAAATCTCTATTGCCTATGGCACCAAGAACTGATAGTCAAGAACACGAATTACACTATACTAATAATTACTAATCAAACTCACAATCACCATAGAAATATAATCATAAGATCGAATTTCTATCCCACAAATAACATAAACAATTAACAAACATCCAATCGAAAACCTTAAAATTCGGGAGAGAACACAAAGGAAATTAGCCAAACATAATTCGGTTCATCATTCCTTCAATTAAAATATGCATGTGAACCAAAATCAAGTCTCTAATGATTACCATACACACAATAATGTTATTGAACCCCAAAATCGCCTCTAGGTCGTTCTCCAATGATAGCTATGTGAAAAGACAATGAAAAACGGATTAAAAACAAAGAAAAACGGAAATTACAGCTCCCGGACCCGAGGCCCACGGTGAACACTGTGGAACACGGTGAGGTCCACGGTCCCCCAGAGCTCACGGTACGGTGAAAACTGTCATTATTTTGCCATTTTGACCATGGCCCATGGTCAACACCGTGGGCCACGGTGGAGCTCTTTCTCATTTTCATGTTTCCTTCATATCATTCTCGTTTCAACTCCGTTTTCTTCGCCGTTTTCGCCCACATTATTGTGATTTCATCCTCTATCTCCTCATACCTTCAATTATGCAAGTAATCATAGTCAACTAATTCCATAAAAATAATTGGCTAAGTATATGCATTTATATCTTTTAGCTTATTTAACGGCTTCTCAATGGTTCACCCGTCACATTCCCACACTTAACCGTTGCTTGCCCCCAATCAACACCTCAAACAACGATTTTTTTCGTTTTTAACTTATAACCACCAAACAAACCAACAATTCCAGTTTAGTCAAGATCCCAAGTCATACCATATTCCCTCTTTACTATAGTTTTGCACTAGTATACTTAATATTCTATTTAAACCATATAATTCTAATCAAACCTAACATGCTTTCGGTTTTTACCCATACATAGCACACCTTCACACATTAACCCTCTTCTCAATAATCATTCACAGATTTTCATATATAACCAATTCTCCTAGCATACGCTTGTACAATCATCAAATCTCCACCTATACAATGCTTTGAGACAAATGCAAATCAAGAGGGCTTAATACGGGTGATAACGGGGCTAGGTGTAAGGGCATGGAAATGGAATATTGACAGTAGCTCAAATGATCCGATCCGGCTTATTACAAACAAACTAAGTAAACAATGAAATAAACAACTATATACATCACTAACTTCTCTTTTTTTCTTTTTTCTTTTCTCCTTTTTTTTCACTCACTACATAATACTTTGAACATTGAATTTCTAACATTTCTTTACATTGAAAACTAAACGTAATGCTTAATACATCCTATTGATGAGTACTAAAACAATTACAAATACAAAGAAACCTACTAAGTTGGATCGTCTCCCAATTTAACATCGGGGTTGATTGAATAATAGAATAAGTCCAACAATATTTTCTAAAGGAACCAACCCCCCGCTCCTCTCATTAACCACGCCCATATATGTAATGTATGAGGCCCAACCCCCCAAAACCACACTTGCGCTCATCAAGACGAGGCTTTAACCTAATTGTCTCTATCACTTTTGCACTCATGTTAAGCTAAGGTCTCAAAATGCATTGATTGCACAAGTTCTAACGGAGAACAACAAATCTCTCACCAATTTCCGCTTTCACAATGCACAAGTGTATATGGACATGTTATGCATGTTATTCTACCGAAAGCATGCTAACCTTGACTAGAATATTACAAAACTTCGTTTTTTTAAAACAACTAGGCAAACATGTCCTTTAGTGAATTGTGAACATTAAAAGGGACCAAAACCTTACCCCGCCATCTTACCACATTCTGATTTTCTTTTAAATTTAAAAAAAGAGGTTTATTTTTTAGAAGAATTTTGAAAAAGAAAATTTCCCCATCCCCACGCTTGGGATACATTGTCATCAATGTACGGTTTTGAGAAAATAAAAAAAAAGACACTACTAAGTAAAACTCCAATTCATTCCATGAAAAACCCGGGTTGTTCACAACACAGCGTAGAAGAGAAATCCATAAGAATTTCGCCACACTTGGTTTTTGCTAAGACAGTAGCTTAAAATACCACTAATAAAAAACAAACTAGAAATTATAATGCAAAATAAAATTTAAAATATACAAAATGTAAAGTTACCACCTTTTTGAAACTTTTATTACATTCAAGGTGGGTGACTGGCCCATTCCCGTGCAGCTTTCTCGTAATAAGCATGATCCTTTCAAGTAACTGTTGCTACTCTTCCGACAAACTAGGGTCAGGCCCGAATATCCTCATCCTCCACCTTGGATCATTTAGGTTAAGTGGATGTCTTCCTTTCGTCTTCCTTGGTCGACTACCTTTTTTCTGCCACCTTCTCACTTTGTTGATGTTCAACTTCTTGGTTCTCAACTGACCTGTCAAACAAAACACTCCACTTTCGTGTTATCCTTGCTTAAGGATACACGCTTGTTAACAAAATCCTTCTGTCAACAAAAGGGTCAGTAGTATTTTCAAATATGGGTCAGTAGTATTTTCAAATAATAATAACCGCTTTTCACAATTCCCACAATTTATTCCTAGTGTCCCCTTAGCACAATTAATCACTGCAAGTGAAGTGGCAAGGAAGGGTCTTCCTAATATGACTGTGGGTAGAGTGTTAGTTATATTTTTAGCATAATCAAGTACTAAAAAGTCAACTGGGTAACATAAATCCTCCACATGTACCATCACATTATATATCATGCCTCAGGAAGTGTATGGGTTTGAACTGCTAAAACCACAGTGGTGTTTACTTTTTGTAGCGGACCAAACTCATTCTGATCATATAAACTACCGGGCATGATACTAACACAAGCTCCAAGATCTAGCAGTGTCCGATCAATTTTAAATTCACAAATTTGGATTGATAAAAGGGGCACTCCTGGGTCTTGAAGTTTACTCATAATAATATTATAATTAACCCTCTCATCCCTTATTTTGGTTAATTTGTCCATTAAACATTTATCACAAGAACAATTTTCACAAAAAGATGTTTCATTCCGTTGTAATTCAAAGTTATTTTGAAAAATTGTTTCATAATTACCCACATTTTCAATCTCATCACTAATATCATCCACCACCCTCTCAATAAACTGTGGTGTTGGATCACTTTGAACATAGAAATTCCAAAATTAGGTAAAAGACTTACCGCGTTGATATGCATGTTTTTCCCCTTCTTTAAGTTTGAGCTATTTTTCTTCAAATTCGCCTCATCAGTTGCAAGTTGAGCCAACTGAGTGGTCAACGATTGGATGGCTTTGTCACGGACTTCATCCTTTTGCATGCGCACTTTATCAAGTTGATTTCTCCGTTGCATGTCTTGTTGCGTCATATTTAACATGTCCATGACTTCATTCCCACTTGATGAACTTTGACCCGCAGACCCACTTTGACCACTTCCGCTTGTTGAAATTGACTTTGAAAATTTTGATTTGCATATTGTTGACGAGGAACATAATTTCCTTGAGAAACCCCTTGAAAATACGAATGGGATTGGGTGGCCGGATTCCCATAATGAAAATTTGGATGATTTCTCAACACGGGGTGGTAAGTGTTTGAGTTCATATTATAATTCCTACCACCTCCCCCTTAAAGTGCATTCACCTCCTCTACTTGTACTTGTCCCACCGTAAACACCTCCGATGTATGACCCAACTCATTACAAGTTGTACAAACATCAGTTACTTGATTAGTGGTTTGTACCCCTCCATCTTCCACAGCTTGTGCTTGTAGTCTTCCTATTGTCGGCTTTGCGCTTCTTCCGGTTTGAGCCTTTCTCTTTGATGTGACCGCCATTTTCTCCAAATATGTTGAATCATCTTATTCATAATTTGTACCAAACGTACCATTAGTGATTGACCTCAAATCCCGTTCATCTTCCATACTCAACCCCTCATGAAAAGCATTCAACAATTCCCAAATAGCAATACCATAATGATGACAATTCTTAATCATCATGTTAAACCGCTCAAATGCTTCATGAAACATCTCACCCGATTGTTGTTGGAAAGTTCTCAAACTCCTTCTTGCATCATTGGTCTTTTGAGCCGTGTAAAATTCTTCCAAAAATCTTTGTTGCATCTCGGCCTAAGTATAAATGGATGCGGAAGGTAATGTGTAAAACCATCTCTTGGCCTTATCTTCCAATGAGAATTGAAAAACAACCAACTTAACCTCATCTGATGAAAAAACTTGACCTCAATCGTGTTGCAAATAGAGTCATATGCCTCAAAGTAAAATAAGGTTCTTCCATTTCTAAGTCTATTGTGAATACCTTAATCTGATCCCAGATCTGATATATTATAATAACTAAACAGATCTAGTTCATGATGCTCTTATACGATTAGGTATGAATGTTTATATCTATTAGTATTGATTGTATATATGTGTATGTAAAATATTAAGATGAAGATTGAGTGAACAATTAGGCAGAGGTTCTATTATCTTAACTCAAAGCTTAAATTAACAGTGGAATGAGTCCACTATATATAGATGATGGGTCTAGTTCGTTACACATTCCGTAACGAACTAGCCACCCACTTCATTACATACAATAAACAGAATAAACTTAACGAATCACCCCCTGATTCGTTAAACATCCTTAACGAACTAGATGAAAACCTTAGAGAACTACATTAATGTATTTAATAATTATTACATAAATAAAACGGTAAATACATTAACGATAAATACAAAGACTCGAGATGCAAAACCGTACTAACAGACACCCCCTCGTCTTGAGCTCTTTGTCTTCAACTTATTTGAAGCGCTTAGTCTGCCAGTCTCTACAGCTGTGAATACCATGCTCATGACACACACGAACAACATGCTGAAACTGCATTGCTCGGTCATAGTCTTTAGTGCTCAAATAAAATCTTATTCTTGAAAAGCACGTCATTGTCTGTCTCTGTCAAGTTCACGAGCCACATCGGATCGATGATATCTATCATCTCGGTTTTTAACCCTTTTCCCAAGACAATAACAGCCTCGCCAGTTCGGTTGTCGTAGTACCATCGGTGGAAGGAAACAAACATGTGCTGGTTCAACGTCTTCACCGGCACACGCTTCATGGTCTTTGGTGGTTTTACTTTAAGAACCAACTTTCTCCAGCCCGTCCTTGAATCAATCTCATTGATACGCTTACGAGTAGGGACCTGTGGCTTAAAAAATTTAAACCCATGGGTGACCTCGAGTAGCATATGTTGATAAAACCAATCTTCGATTCGATCACCCCCACGGTTTATAAACGGCCGACACGCGAGGGTCCAAACATCCCAACGCGGTAATGAGATAACATCGGTGATCCTTTCATAATATTGGATACCGTTCTCCCATTTGACAATACATACTTTCAACTCAGAATCATAAAGCCATGAAATAATGTCACCTCGCACTTTAGATACGTTCTTGAAAGACGTCATCTGACTAGCTTGAGCACGAGCGACAACTTCAATCTTCTACTCTTCATCCACGTAGCGATACGCTTCAATGATCTTTAGAGCTTTCTTACTTCGATAACTAAACTACCTCTGAATATCATCATCAGTCGGGTTTTCAATCGAATCAAATCTCGTATCAACCACACGTTCACTCTTTGATATGTTATCCAAATGATCCTCAGCTGCTTTGAACGTTTCCTCAGTAAATACCAGAGCACCCTGATCAACATTGGTGTGTTGAAACAGATCAGGGTATTCCTTAGCTGTCATATCTTCAATCTCTACCTCCTCGTCTTCATAAATAAAAGTCTTATTCATCTGAATAGTCGGATCATTTAAGGCTCAGCTTCTAACACGGTCAATTCATCATCATTTAAACCATGCAGTAACGAAATCTACTCTCGTATTAGAGACCTTTCTACAAAATGTCCCTCCTCAATCTCGTCCCTATTCACGACACTTCTAACCACCCCTTATCTATCAACAAAGATGACGGTGTTAGCTTCAATCATCTCAATGGGTTTGGCGGCTGTATAGTCACGATACTCAATAATCTGCTTGCCAGAATTATCAGCAACACTTTTATCTGCACCAGAGGATGAGCCGTGAGTTTGTTTAGGCTCACTACCTCCAGCACCCGAAGCATCTGGATCGTTGTCATCGTTCTTGAGCTTCTTAAGTGCATCTTCCTTGCATGTTAACTGCAATATGAGATCCTCTTGCTCTTTGATCTTCACCCCCTGAGACTTAACAATCTCACGAAGATCTTTCGTTTCTTTCTGACAATAAGAGACATAACTTAACAGCCTTTTCTGATTCTTCATGAGACGTTCTTGATTAAGGCGATCAGCATACATTTGATTTTCATAAAGATGAAGTAAGCTCAAAAGCCTATTCGTCTGTTGATCCTGAGACATTGCATTAAACGAAGGAGGAATAGGTTGAACTAGACCTTGAGGATGACTGAGCCTCATAAATGAAATATCCTGCGGAGACATCATCATTGGTGTTGGAGGAACCACCGATGTAGCAGTCGTAGGCCTTGGTATCGTAGATAAGATCGATTGAGGAATCATACCAAACCTAGGATCCGACGTAAGCGTGCTCGTCAAAGTTCAATCCGGAGTGCTTGTAGTAAGCGGCACCGCCGGTGTGTGAGGAACGAACGACCTTGGAGGTTGAAACTCGACGCTTAGACGATCCTTCTTTCACCAACTCCTTATCTTTCCTTTTATGATGAGCAGCAATAGAACCAGCTAAAGCAGCTTCAACCTCAGCAGGTTGTAAAGCAAGAACACTACCAGCACCACCATTACCACCATCATCATCATGATCATCACCCTCATTCACACCTGGTCCTTCCACACGCTCAGAATCCGAGTCATCATAGATCCAGCGATTATTGTCATAACATACATAATCTGGATTCACTAGATGACCAATCAAACGTTTGGTCCTAGGTGTATCCTTTCGATAGATCTTCATCCGTCGTATAGTATCAGCAGACATATGCTCCAATGGTAACACATCATCCACCAATGTGTGATTAATGACGAGATTAGGAATCAAATCTTCAATAATTAACTATAGCAACCGAGGATACATTAAAAACTTCTTTCATTTAACCATCTGAAGGCATTGTTCCTTAAGATGATAAAAGATCATTTCCGAGAAGTTGAAAGGGTTGTTCAAGATCAAGCAACAACTGCCGATTGTAGCATAATCCGGCATTCATCGAAACCACCCTTACGACCTCCTAAGCAATGGATTAGTACATGTAATAAATACTTGTACGTTGGGCATAACTAATTCTTGTTATACATGGATGCTTCAATGTCACCCCCGTAGAAAACTCTACGAACCAGGCCCTTGATCAATCTTTTATCAAACTCACACGGATGATCAATCGTATCTCCAAACTGAAGCACCTGTCGGATCACATCAGTATCAACAGTGATAGGCGTTTGGTTGATTGTAGCTTCAATATAGTTCTCAACTTCAACATATCTCGCCGTATTCCAAAATTGACGAACGATACTGAATCGAACATCAGGATTTGCAGTAATGGAATAATGAATACGCAAGCGACGTAAGAACTCTAACAGCCCTCCAAATACATTCTCTTTAGAAAATTTGTACCAAAGAAGGCACATATATTATGCTTCTTATCATATGGCAGTAACGGCATATCTTGTTGTTGTTGCTGTTGTTGTTGATTAGCTACCGGGGGATCTTGTTCCATGTTATCGGCCATAGTTCTAAATAAACAACGTCGAGAATTAGCAATAATCAATGTTTATATAAATAAATTTGTAAATCTTAAATAAATTTAAAAATAAAATTAATTTAATTAAGGTGTCATTCGTTAAGCAGATTGATTCGTTATATTGAATGTTGAATTGTTATAACGAATCATCTGCTTCGCTATCAGGCAAATATATAACGAATGAGGACTAGCAAACTGCTATGAAACGTTAATGAACTAATGTCTAGTTCGTTATAAATAACAAATACTAATCTGATTCGTTATAAATATTGATTCGATGTCTTGATTCGTATGAATTGCATAACGAATTGGACACTAACTAGTTCCAATTTGTTAAGCATAACGAATGGCCAATTAGGCTTAATATTTGACTCAATTGGTCAAGGTCAAAACTACCAACAACCAGAAAAGTCAAACATGTAATCGGAAATTGATACGACTCTGATCAGCAACATAAAGCCAAATCAATGATCATAAAGGATCTCGGAATCACGTTACGATTACAATGGCATCAATATGGTGGTCTAAAATATGGTAAAAAGCTAATCAATTAAGGTTTATAAAAAACTCTAAAACCCAGTTACAAAATCACATAATTAACCTATCAAACCAGTATCAAATTTGACGAAATGTATTGCGGTTTGATCATCTACACCTTAGGATCACGAATATATGATCAAAAAGAGGTTTAATGATGGTCAAAAATTCTGGAAAATTTTTCCAGAGTAATAGTGTATTAAGGGAAGAAGATGAATAGTGTGAAACGAATCGTTTCACGAACCCCTATCTATCACTGACACGGCACACTTTTCGATGTAACGAATCATCTGATTTGTTTGAATTTGAATTAACGAATCAGGTGATTCGTTAGGTTAATTTAACACGTGTCACAACGAATTAGACCCAATTCGTTAACATAGAGACATAAGATTAACGAATTAGCCTCAATTCAAGTTTAGTTCGTTAACTATGCATAACGAATTAAATGATATTAATTACAAAGTGGCGGAAGCGAATTAGGGTAACGAATTAGAATGTAATTCGTTAGAAATGACCTTATTCGTTTTTCATAATTAACGAATTACTTTTATTTAATTTTAAATTAAATTAAAAGAACTAATTAAATTATATGAATTAACTTAAAATCAACCAACGAGAACCCATATCTCGAAGATCGAATATCTTAGCGTGTTTTACGTTTTGTAACACTTAACTTAAACGAATTTAAATAATATATAAAAAGAAAGGAAAATCTTTTTAATATTTGAGCTTTTTACGTAAAAATATTTACAAAAGAAATATCCGAAAATGAGGAACATAGAATAGAACATATTTTTTTGTTTTTGTATGGTTTTTCAAAAGTACATATTTTTGGATTTTTGTTGAGTTTGAGCAGAGAATCATATTGACCGAATTTCCCTTCCATCTCATTTTATATTTCATCTATATTATTACTGGCGTTAAGTCGGTCATTGATATTGTTGTCCACTTAAATCTTATAACAAACTTTCAACCATTTCTATGATATGATTAATGGTTCAACTAGCGCACTGAATATCAGAAACTATCAACCTCTAATCTCGGTTCAAGCTTAATTTGATTTTTGCCAAATCACCCTAACTTGACTTAAACCATTAAGTGTTGATCAAAATTTTGAAGATTTTAGAACTTTTGAGCAATGCATCAAGTTTCCTTTACTGTGAGTGAGTATGCACGAGTCCATCTGTCGGCCTACATATATTGTATCCCATGGGGTCCGTTTCTTATTGGTATTGAGATGCGCGCAAGGGAGGAACAAATGTATGAATAACAGCGGATTTTGATCAAGTCAGTAGTTTAGAATGTACTGAGTACAACAGTGATCAAGTTTAATGACATTAGGTTTGCTCTAAAAGCGAGTGAAATATTCATGCTTATGAATACCCAGATGATTAAGCCGCATAAAGACTCACAGTGTCCAGAATCCTAATGCTTGTTATTTGCTTTATTATATTTTTGGGTGATCAACAACTATAAGGCTTGAGTATGACAGGTTATTACATTGCTGCCATCCTCACTGAGATTTTTGCTAGAGACTAACACCACTTTCAATTTGGCTTTTCTTTATGTTTATATCACATATTTTACTCTAACAGCTAGTTTAAGACCTATCAATGCACCAATGATTAAGCGCTCAGTCTTTTAATCTTATTTCTTGCTGGATATGTGGTCAAAACAATCAATGTACTATCATTTTCTCTTTTTGCTTCAAAAAACTCAAAATTTTGAGAGGCATAAAACAAAATGAATTTAATCGCCCCAGTTACATTAAGTCTATAGATTAATGGCTATGCTATAAATCTACACGTAGCTAACAGGACCAAAACATGCAAGCATGCTCCACATACTTAAATAACCGACATATTTTTCAGCGAGAAAATAAATTTAAAAAGCATAACGAACGCCCCAAATACTTTCCATTGTCAGGTAAATGGCTATCCCGAATATTTACAAGAAATTATCAGGACCAAACATATACAAGTATATGTCCTTCAAATAGAAGTAATTGATATATTTTTCAGCAAACGTAGGCAAAAATAGTTTTGGATTTTCTCTTTACATACTTAAAACACAATCTTTTTGTCTTTTTCGGATTTTCCTATACAAACTAGAAATTCACAATCTTTTTGAATTTTCAAATTTTTCTATACAAACGAGAAATTCACAATCTTTTTGGATTTTCGGATTTTAAAATGTTTTTGGATTTTCTAAAGTTTAAAGAAACATAATGAAAACACACTATTTTTGTCTTTTCAAAATTTTTAATGTTTTTAGGTTTTAACTATACAAACTAAAAGCACAATATTTTTGTATTTTTTATTTTCACCCCCTAAAATCCAAAACCAAAAATAAAATCTACAGTAAAATTAAACTGAAAATAAAAATGGTTATCCTAGTTTCAGGATATCAGCAAGGGTCATTAAGCCATTTAAACCAAGCAAAAATTGAAAACGTGTTTTGTCAAATGCTTTGGTAAATAAATCAGCTTTTTGAAAATCGGTATGTACTTTCTCAAGGTCAATTAATTTCTTTTCAAATCAATCACGTATGAAATGATATCGAATTTCGATATGTTACGTTTTAGAGTGTTGTACGGGATTTTTGGTGATGCTAATGGCAACAGAATTATCAATTAAAATGGCAGTAGTAAGAAACTTCAAACCGTAGTCGCGAAGATGTTATTGTATCTACAAAACCTGGGAACAGCAACTCAAGCTGCAACATACTCAGCTTCGGCGGTTGAAGTGGACACCGGTGTCTACTTCTTACACTGCCCAGAAACAAGCCGGCTTCCTAAAAATTGACATCCTGCTGTGGTAGATTTGAAGTTCATCTTGCATCCTCCATAGTCTGAGTCAGAATAAGCGGTAAGATCAAATGTATCGTCCTTGGGGTACCATAACCTGGTGTCTGGATTGCCCCTCAGATATTGAAGAATACGCTTGACCGCTGCCAGGTGAGTTACTCGGGGACTAGCTTGGTACCTAGCACATAAACAAACAGAAAACATTATGTCGGGTCGAGAAGCAGTAAGATACACCAAAGAACCAATCATAGCTTGATATAGGGTAGGATCGACGGTATCCTCCAATTCATCCGGTGATAAATTGTGACCCACAGGGAGAGGAGTTGAATATCATTTTCAGGAACAATATCATTTTCGAATAAGTTAGTGTAATGTTCTTCAAGCTCAGGAGAAGAAACATCACTGTCAAGTTCAATAACTTGATCAATAACTGGAGTATCATCAGAAGAAGTAGATGCATTATCAAAGAGAACTGGAGAATCATTATCAGGATCTTTAGTTGGAGCATCAGTTGCAGCTTCAACATCATTAGAACTTGAAAATCTTGGAATTACCAGTTGTTCTTCAAAGTACGCACGAACCAAGTCTTCATTTGGTTGATCATTGTTGGAGTAAATGAATTAAATAAGCCATCATAGTCAAACATCCAGTTGGGACCTTTCCCTTGAGGAGGTGTGGTGTAATTTTGACAGTCCACATGGTACCACTCCTCAACACAACTAGACGTGAAGTTAAATACATGTTTCTTAGGAGAAGCATACCCCAAGAAATACCCCTTAATGACTTTTTCATCAAACTTACCAACATCCTTCTTCAACATCGTACAAGGACACCCAAAAGGTTCCAAGTACTTTAAGTTAGGCTTTCTATTATTCAACAACTCATAACTTGTCTTCTTGAGTCTCTTAACAGTTAGAACCCAATTGAGCGTATAACACGCAGTATTCACCGCCTCATTCCAAAATTGGACAGGAAGCTTAGAATCAGCAAACATAGTTCTAGCAGCTTCAATCAACGTTCTATTCTTTTGCTCAACAACAACATTTTGTTGTGGTACGTATGAGGCACTGTTTCTCAATGAATTCCCTTTTTTATACAAAATAAATCAAATACAGTATTTTTAAATTTAGTACCATTGTCACTTCGAATTCTCCTCACTTTCTGCTTGTATAGTGATTCGATCTTAGTGATTAAATTCTGAACAAGAATAGGTGTTTGATCTTTCGAACTCATAAATAAGACCCACGAGTATCTTGAATAATCATCGATAACTACCAGGCAATACCAATCTCTAGAGATACTAGCATCGATGATTATTCAAGATACTCATGGGTCTTATTTATGAGTTTGAAAGATCAAACACCTATTCTTGTTCAGAATTTAATCACTAAGATCGAATCACTATACAAGCAGAAAGTGAGGAGAATTCGAAGTGACAATGGTACTGAATTTAAAAATACTGTATTGGATTTATTTTGTATAAAAAAGGGAATTCATCGAGAAACAGTGCCCCATACGTACCACAACAAAATGGTGTTGTTGAGCAAAAGAATAGAACGTTGATTGAAGCTGCTAGAACTATGTTTGCTGATTATAAGCTTCCTGTCCAAATTTGGAATGAGGCGGTGAATACTGCGTGTTATACGCTCAATTGGGTTCTAACTGTTAAGAGACTCAAGAAGACAAGTTATGAGTTGTTGAATAATAGAAAGCCTAACTTAAAGTACATGGAACCTTTTGGGTGTCCTTGTACGATGTTGAAGAAGGATGTTGGTAAGTTTGATGAAAAAGTCATTAAGGGGTATTTCTTCGGGTATGCTTCTCCTAAAAAACAGGTATTTAACTTCATGTCTGGTTGTGTTGAGGAGTGGTACCATGTGGACTGTCAAAATTACACCACACCTCCTCAAGGGAAAGGTCACTGGACCAAAAAGATCCATATGAAGTCGCTCAAGAGGAGTACAATGGAATTCAATAACTTAGAAGGATGCGACTTTTTCTTCCTTTCGCCCTTTTTGCAAGCAATACAGTGGTCGGAAAACTTAAACTTCTTCAAAGATACACCTTCAACTAGGTCATTTGCTATTAGATAGTTCATCTTACGAACATGAATGTGACCCATTCTACGATGCCATAGAATAGAGTCTTTCTCGGTTGCTTTTGAGACTAACCATGTTTCGATAGATATTGATACTTTAGAGCTCATATTTAAGACATAAATATCATTTGATCTAGGTGATCACATGACAATAATGTCCTCGGGAATCACATATCCCGGTTTCAGAATCAGACATTCTTTAACGGTAAATATTGTAGTGTATTTCTTGTCACAGATTTGCGACACACTCAATAAGTTATGGTCCACCTTGTCACAGTAATTGACTTTTTTCAAACGTAATGTGACCATTTGAAACTTCACCTTCTTGTGTTATCATGACCCCTAAATTCCCAGCAAAAGCCACATAACCCCCTTGAATATTTCCTACATTTGTTAAGTGGTCGAGATTCCCAGTAATATGACGAGAACGTCCACTATCCATAATCCAGTTCTCACCAGATACGGTCTTGGATGTACCCTCATTGATTTTGGCCATACAAGCAAAAGTAGTTGGAAGCTTTTCACATGAGTCATCAGAACAAAATTCAGTATCAGCATCAGAAGATAGTTCGCTTCCACTTACATCTTGGAAATTCTCAGTTGATCCAAACATTGCCAGATTTTCTTGATTGTTATTACACAGCAAACATTGTAACCAGCCATCTCCATCCAAGTTGGACAACATTGCTTGTGATCCAGAAGACGACGGTTTAGTTCCAGAAGACTTTCCCGCATCATTTCCACTTTTACCAGATGAATTCTGATCTTGTTTTCTGGGACCAGTGTACTCTTTCTTTGGCTTATCACATTCTTTAGCAAAATGCCCAAACTCTTGACAATTATAGAATTTGACCTTTAATTTATCAAATCCCAACTTCTTGTTCAATGATGGAAGATCTTTACCCGTTCTCTGCATAAACTTTTTCACTTTCCTGACTATCATAGCCATATTCCACTTTAAGTCCATCAGTTCTAAATCATCAGGATCAAGTTGATCATAGTCTTCATTAGTTAAGTCGCTCGTTGCAATCTTACTACTAACCAGATTCTCATATGAAGTCATAAAGGCTGACAAGAAAGCAAAGTTTTGTTCGGCCTCCTTCATGTTCACATTTGGTTGTGATGAGAATT
Source organism: Bidens hawaiensis (assembly GCF_021521415.1). Classification (NCBI taxonomy): domain Eukaryota; kingdom Viridiplantae; phylum Streptophyta; class Magnoliopsida; order Asterales; family Asteraceae; genus Bidens; species Bidens hawaiensis. Next base: position 141,611 of record NW_027492610.1, on the reverse strand, counting down.
GATTTGCAGGTGATGAATTTCCAGACCCTACAGATGAACCAGAAATACCAAATGAGCCAGAATTTCCAACAGTGTAGAAACACGCACGTGGATCCCTATAAATAGCTGTAGCATTATCACTTGCAAAATGTGTAAGAAATGCAGTGATAGGAGAAATGGTTGAACTTAACGACATACTTCCACCATAAAAGGCAGGATCTTGATTATCCTTTGAAGACTTCTAACATTTAAGATCGTATCGCTTTAATCTTTTGCATGAATTCAGTTGCTGTCAGATCTTCATTGTTGAAGTAATTATTTTCTTTCAAAACCAACAAGAAAGTCGAGTAAGAACTTGGTAAAGCACTTTTAATGGTGTCAATCTTGTCAACTTCAGACATTTCCAACTTCATCTTGTCCATCTCAGCTATCAAGTGATTAAACTTAGTTGTCATCTCTACAACAGTCTCTCCTTTAAGTAAGTTAAATTTTCTAAACTGAAACTTGAGCATAACCTTCTTGCTTTCAGCGGTAGAACCCATACTTCTCATACGAATATGTTGGAATAATGAAGCATAAATATTTTTGCTATCAACTTGATGAAAAATGTTTTCAGGTAAAGCCATTGTAAGAATGGAGTAAGATTTTGTTTCAATCTCTAACGCTTTCTTTTCTTCTTGGGAGTATTGAGAGATAGCCTTAGGTGTAAACCCGATAGTTTCATCCTCAATCATTGGAACAGTGTAAACCTCATCCAAGAAATACGAACAACCAGGGTGAACTGAACCCAAATAAGCACGGAAACGGGGTTCCCATTTAGCAATATCGCTAAATTTCATTAAACGTGGACACTTTGAATGTGAACCAATCTCAGTATCCAGTTGTAACATTTTTTGCATAAGCATATTTTGGAAAGCTAATGCATACATACCAGCCATGTTGCTAAATAACAATACTTTCAAATTCCAGGGGTTAGAATTGAAAATATATCACTTAACTGTGAACAGTGAACTTAACGAACTGTAAACAGTGGTTAACAAATCACAACGAACGAATTGAAAATTGTCCAGGTAACGAATCAGGAATAGTATCACACGAAATAAGTTATAACGAATTGGTCCACAAATTAAGTCAAGTAACGAATTAGTTTGACTCAATAGACTAACGAATCAGATGGTTCTCTTTAACAAATCACTAAGTGTAAACTTAGCGAATTAAGTAACGAATTAGCTACATTTGATAACGAATCAACTATAGCGAATCAAGTTGATACAACGGTTGTAACAAACTCTGACAACTTTTTCCACGTGGCAAAAAGTTGTTAGAATAGCAGTTAACGAAATGGACACGTGTAAACACGAATTGAATAGCATGAATCAGAAAATGTAACGAACTGGTTCACAAATTAGCCAATAACTATAACGAATCAGCTTGAAATGTTAACGAATCAGCTTGAAGTTTTAACGAATCTTCAAGGATCAGATGAAGATCTTCAAATCTTCAAACATTCAAACTTACAATTCCGGATTTTTGTAAAAGTATGAACACCAAAAGCATTCTCAAATTTGTAATACTCAGTCAATACACAACCATTTTGTCCAAATTACCAATCAATCTACCAGGAAACACAACGCGAATCCAAATCACACCATCTCGTAACTCAAATTACCATATATCATAACCAATTTGACCAAACCTAATACCTTGTTTTTGGCCAAAACAAAACCAACACATATCAATCCAAAACCAATCCAATTTGCCATTCCTTCTAACCACGCCTTACTTATACCTTAACAACCACAGATCTAATCCAGATCAGTCCATAACATGTCCAACTCACACTAAATTTGATCCAAAATAAAACCGTATACAAACTTATACCAAAATACCAATTAACAGTCCTTTAATTAACGAATTAACACTCGAATCAAAAGCAGTCGAACACCGAAATCTCTAATACCACTTGTGAATACCTTAATCAGATCTCAGATCTGATAGATTATAATAACTAAACGAATCTAGTTCATGATGCTCTTATACGATTAGGTATTAATGTTATATCTATTAGTATTGATTGTATATATGTGTATGTATAATATTAAGATGAAGATTGAGTGAACAATTAGACAGAGGTTCAATAATCTTACCTCAAAGCTTAAATTAACAGTGGAATGAGTCCACTATATATAGAAGATGGGTCTAGTTCGTTACACATTCCGTAACGAACTAGCCACCCACTTCGTTACATACAATAAACAGAATAAACTTAATTAATCACCCCTTGATTCGTTAAACTTTCTTAACGAATCAGGAGGGAACATAACTTAAGTCTAGTTTGTTAAACATCCTTAACGAACTAGATGAAAACCATAGCAAAATACATTAATGTCTTTAATAATTATTACATAAATAAAACGATAAATACAAATACTCGAGACGCAGAACCGTGTACTAACATCTATATACCTTGGTAGACTTTGGAGTGAATTGGTTCTGACCTCAAATGTACTTCTTTGTTGATTGTGAGGAATAACCACCGGAGATGGATTATTAGTGATGATTGGTCTAAAAAGAGCTTCAATCCACCTTATCATCTCTCTTGCATGCCTTCTTGGTACCCCTATTGGTACTCTTGGTTGACCCATTTGCGTATAAACGGGCCTTGAAGGTGTAAATTGTTGAAATTGTGGGTTGGGCATCTGTTGTTGAAATTGTTGCTCTTGTTGTTGCACTTGTGGTTGCACTTTTTGTGGTGCGTGTAGTTGTTGAATAATCGTTGGTGGTTGAACTTGTTGTTGAACAACCAGTGGTGGTTGTCTATTAAGTTCTTGCACAGGTTCCATTTGTTGCCCTTGAGCATAAGCAAAGTTCCATTGATTCGCCCTTTGACTTCCATCACCCCCCCCCCACCCCCGTGTAGTAACTTTCCACTTCATACCCCTCAATCTCCCTATCAAACCCATCACCATAACCATCACTTTTTGTTCTTGAATATTGCATGAAAGGTGGTGGTTGATATTGGTAACTTGATTGTGGTTGTTGAAAGGTTGTTTGTTGGTTTTATTGAGATGATAATGGACCAAAGGTAGGAAAAAGATTTGAAATAGGTGGCAATGTTGATGATATTGAGTACGTGAATTGAGTATTTATTGGCTCGGTTGTGTAAGTTGGTTTTACTTCACTCGATGAAGTACGTATGATAGTAGTATTCGGTGGAGGTGGAATTGGTGGAGGTGTGGCTGGTAATGTTTGACCTGAAGTGGGGATAGGTGAATCCATGGTGTTGTTTGATGCAGTTGGAGAACCAATTAGCTTATTCTTCCTAAGTAGGACTTCGTTTCTTTGAAGTGTTCGTTCAATCTCAGGGCCAAAAACTAGTGGTGATGACCTGTTAGAGCCTCTAGTATGCATACACTTATAAGTACCTGTACACTAACACAACCATTGTAAACCCAAAAATAACAAACTGTTGGTGCATGATGTCAGTAGGTCAGTGTCGAGTGTCTGTAATCATGTTAGTTAGATTTGAGTTTTGTATGTAAGCGATGTTGCTAACAAGTTCGCTTATATGGGCGAACTTGTTAGACAAGCGAAGTTAGGGACAACTTCGCCTGAACATGCCAGGCGAAGTTGTCGTGTCTATATAAGCTATTTGTTTACGGCTTATTCATTATTGAGATAGAGTTCAGTTTATTCGTGTATTCGAGTCCGAGAGTTTGTATTCAGTGATCATAGTATCACATGTTTACGGTTGGAATACAACGTGTGTTTGGTTATCATATCGTGTGTTAGCTCGTATTGTTTTCTATACTCGTAACGTCTTACGTAGGGATTCCGCACCTACGTAGAATGCGATATCTCGTGTAGATCCGGTTAGGAACCTACAATTGGTATCAGAGCTTTTGCTCGATTGTGTGGTTCGGGATTATCACGCGAGTGTAGAAATCGTTCCGTTTGACTATTCGCGGGACGAGTTTTCTGAGTTTTTGTGCTATACTCACCTCCTACAATCATAAACAACCCATAACACCTTCACAAACCTCGAAAAACCCAGAAATCTAATCTGCAGAAAGTTCATGTTCATCAGGCGAAGTTGCCGTCACTGTTAATAGGGTTTCGGCGAAGATATATGGTTAAGCGAAGTTATCCACAACTTCGCCTACCTCTTCATGTTCGCTTACCTCAAGCGAAGTTATCCACAACTTCGCCTACCTCCCAAGTTCGCTCAACTTAAGCGAAGTTATTCTCAACTTCGCCAATCCGGCGAATTTAAGAAAGTGAGCGAAGTTACAAATTCACGCGAAGTTAAGTTTTAAGCGAAGTTATCCACAACTTCGCCTACAGTGCTGTTTGAAAATAAAATTTTTGATTTTCGGATTTCTTTGAGTTTTGTGAAAGATGTCTTCGATAAACATTACCGAACTGGTAAAGATGGAAGTAGAAGCGGGTTCGGCTACAAAGGCACCTAAGATGCTTAAGAAAACCGATTATGTAGCATGGAATGATCGTTTTGAACAATATGTCAAGTATCAAGATGCTAAGATGTGGGTGTGCATATAAGATGGTTACATTCCACCTACTGCTGAGTATGAGGGTCTTGATCAGATCAAGAAATACAAAGAGATGGAAGAAGAGGAGAAGAAAATGTATGAGGCCGAAAGCAAAGCTCATGCAGCAATTACAATGGCTCTTCCACAAGAGATACTTCACACCTTCCGAAAGTATAAAACTGCTAGAGAGCTTTGGGAAGCACTTGAGAACCGGTTTGAGGGCAATGTGGGAATCCGTGCCTCGAAAATTAAACTTCTAAAAACCCAATTCTCGGTCTTCAAGTATCTGAAGAATGAATCACTTGATGATATCATCACTAGATATTATCATCTGATGACTGAACTCAGCAACTATTCAATTGTTTACAAAGAAGATGAGATTGTTGAAAAGCTTCTTGATGCTCTCCCACCGAAATGGGAGATGTATACTGTGTTGATGAGAGAAGAAAAAGACTTTGCTGACTATGACCTGGAGACAGCAGTTAACAAGCTAAGAACGTTTGAACTGAACATGGTACGTAAGGAGACACCTACCGATCAGGTTCAAGATCCGGGTATGTATTGTGCAAAGGTTAACTCTGGATCAAGTACGAAAACTGAATCATCTGCTTATTACTCTAAGGGAGAGTCAGGCGCTAACTCAACACACGAAGGACATGTATCTCTCAACATGAACGGTGATGTGTGCTTTGTAGCTGGAGGATCAAATGCTTCTCAACCTCAAGCGACCAAGAGTAGTTTTTCCCCAAGTGTTGCAAACAACAACTACTCGAAGATGCCCATGAGTGTTAAATCTGCTGAACAGCAGTTTGCTCTCTATGCATTTTTTATTGCTTCGTATGAGAATTACATTCAGGGTAAGGTTGTTGATCCTGCAATTTTGGATGAAGACTATGATCAGATCGATGCTGATGATCTGGAGGAGATGGATCTGCAGTGGCAGATGGCTATGATTGTCAGAAGGGTTAAGAGGTTCATGAAGAAGACTGGCAGGAAGTTTGTCGGTGAGAGGCCAGGGTTTGATAAGTCGAAGGTACGCTGTTACAACTGTCAGCAGAATGGCCACTTTGCAAAAGAGTGCAAAAATGAACGTGTAGAACGCAGTCAAAACAGATCTACACAGCAGAGTGGTAGTGGTAATGACTATAGAGCCATGATTTCCAGACAGAACAAGGAGTACAACTGGAATCTGCATGTTGAAGAAGTATTTGAACAGGCCAATTTGGCAAACATCGAAACTGCAGATAGTGAGAAGGGAACTGGCGAAAATGAAGCTTACATGGCAGATGTGGCAGACCAGCTCTCCGAGGTAAGTACCGAACTCCCTTGTACTAAGTGTGAACATCTGTCTGAACAACTGACAACTATAACTGATCAATTTGTTAGTTTGGATGCGCATTTTAAAACTTTAAAAGAAGATCATCATTTCACTAAAGATAGAGAAAATAGTTACAAAGTAAAAAATTAAAGCTAGTGAGAAGGATATTAAAAGTCTTAAAGCAAAGCTTGCTGAAAAAATTCAAGTGATTGATCTTAGCTATGAGGTTCTAGAAGAGAAAACCAAACTAATAGCTGAAAGGGAAAAACAGATAGCTGATCACCAGGTAAAAGTGGTAGAACTTAACAGGAAACTTGAGCAATTCAGAAATTCCTCCGCTATACTTGATCACCTCGTTAGTGATCAAGGTTCCCCAAAAAGGGGAGGAATTGGTTATCATGAAGTTCCACCACCTTTCAATCATAATTACACTTATGATCCTAGTAATCAAAATCTGTTGATGTTGACTATGGTCAGACAGTTCCAGTTCAAGTTACTATTAAAGAACCAGAAGCTAGTAAGCCTGTTGCAAGTGTTAAGATTTCTGCTCCGAGTCCTGTCTCATCTAACTCAGACAAGTCTTCGGAGTCGAGTGAGACAAAACAAGAGGAAGTGTTACCAAAAAGTGGAGAGAAAAATAAAACACCTGAAAAGAAGTCTCCACTAAACCCGTATGTCACACCATATGTGAGACAAACGGGCAGTAATACAGCCTCAACATCTAAGACAACTTTTGATAAGAAAGTTGGACACAGGAGTTGTTTTAGATGTAATCAATTAGGACACCTTGTTGCTGATTGCCCTCTGAAGCAGAAATTCAGAGGTGTGAGGACTTCAAAATCTGAGAAAAGAACTAACGTTAATCAATATAATGATAAAAATGAAAACCCATCAAAATTCAGAAATTCGACTAATCAAGGTTTTCAAAGAAATAGATCTCAGTTTTTCACTGCTAACAACCAAACCTTAAGTAATAATTCTTTTAATTCACTAAGGTTTGGATGGCCTCAAAGTCAATCCACAAGAAGGTATCCTGTTAGGACTCACATAAATTATTATAATACTAACTTTGGACAGCCAAGGTACGGAATGTATCGACCCAAGACCGATTCCAGATTTTAATCATCTGCTTTAATCGTGCAGGAACAGTTGAACAGGGCTGCCAACAATCAATGGGTTGTGGATAGCGGCTGTTCCCGACACATGACGGGTAACAAGAAATTGTTACACGACTTGAAACCTGTTCAAGGAGGAAGAGTGAGTTTCGCAGGAGAGAGCGGTGGAAGGATTACAGGAATAGGGACGGTTTCGAATGGAAAGATGACTTTGGAGAAAGTAAATTTTGTTGAAGAACTGAAGCACAATCTGCTGAGTGTTTCGCAGATTTGTGACAAAGACAACACCGTACATTTTACAAAGAATGAAGCGATTGTGTTGTATCCTGGTTTTAAGATACCAGAGGATTGGATTGTTATGAAAGCTCCAAGAGTGAAGAATACGTATATCATGGATATGAGGTCTACTGAGATGGCCACAGAAGAATCGTGTCTTCTGTCAAAAGCAACTGAATCGAAGTCCGAGTTGTGGCATTGGAGAATGGGGCACATTCATGTTCGGAAAATGAACTACCTTGTCAAAAATGGGCTTGTGATGGGTGTTCCCTTGAAGAATTTCAACTTTAAAGACAAATGTTTATCATGCAAAAAGGGAAAGCAACACAAGAAATCCCATCACACCAAGAAGGTCAATTCAATTGTCAGTACCCTAGAATTACTTCACATGGATCTCTTCGGTCCCGTGAATGTAAGAAGTCTAGGAGGAACATCTTACTGCTTGGTGATCACTGATGATTTCTCTCGATATTCTTGGGTATATTTCCTGAAGTCAAAGGATGAAACAGTGCAGATGGTTAAGAATTTGATTACCAAGGTTGAGAATATCATGGGGAAACGGGTTAAATTCATCAGGAGTGACAATGGAACTGAGTTCAAGAACTATGAGATGGAGATCTTCTGCTTACAGAAGGGGATAGAACACCAATACAGCGCACCGTATACACCGCAACAAAATGGAGTGGCTGAGAGGAAGAACAGAACCTTAATTGAAGGAGCCAGAACCATGCTGGCTGATTCGAAACTTCCCGTGGTGTTCTGGGCTGAAGCTGTTGCAACAGCCTGTTATATCCTTAATAGAATGTTAACTGTTAAAAGATTAAATAAAACCTGTTATGAACTTATGCATGGGAGAAAGCCCAACTTGAGTGGTCTTGAACCATTCGGGTCCCCATGTTCGATATTAAAGACCAATTCTAAATTTGGTGAAGTAGCCGACGAAGGAATCTTAGTCGGATACGTTGTTGGGACTCCCAACAGACGGGTCTTTAATACATCGAACAGCAAGGTTGAGGTGGTGTGTAACACTGATATCACAAGTTACAAATCACCAAAACCAAGCTCGGGACCCGCTGGGGTTTTCGACTATGATAGACTCTTTAAATCTTTTAACATGCCTTATTTGGATTTTGCAGAAGTTGAGGAAAGAATTGCTACGAAGATGTTATGCGATGAGGAAGACACTTTGGTGCAACGACAACCGATATGATGAATGTCAGCCTTCCTCGTCAAATGCTATCAATACCCCTGCTGCCTCTACTGAAGAGGAATTCATCAATCCATTTCACTCTCAACATCAATCACCCATTGATGAGCTATCTTCGAACTTGGAAGATAATCTGAATGTCAGTTCGGTTCCGACTACGAGAATTCACAAAGATCATCCTTTGGAGAACGTGATAGGTGATCTGTCCGCCGGTGTACAAACAAGAAAAGGCTTTAATGAGCACACCTGTGTTTACACATGCATTAAAGACACGGGCATTATCAACGAATGCTTGTACACCTGCTTCATCAGCCAGATTGAACCAAAGAACTATCAAATGGCTCTTAAGGACAGCTCATGGGTCGAAGCCATGCAAGAAGAGTTAGCTCAGTTTAAGAAAATGGAAGTATGGAACTTGGTTGCAAAACCAAGGAATGTGCATGCGATTGGCACGAAATGGGTCTTAAAATGCAAGAGAGATGAGAAAGGGATTGTTATCAGGAACAAGGCGAGGCTGGTTGTTAAAGGCTTTAATCAGCAAGAGGGGATTGATTACAATGAGGTGTTTGCTGCTGTGGCAAGATTGGAAGCCATTCGGCTGTTTTTGGCATTTGTGTAAGGCCCCGTTACCGATAGCCCTACTTTCGCGTTGGATTTACTCATAAACACCGTTCTAAATATCAGAGTTAATTTAAAACATTTATGCGGAATATAAAACTTTCATTAAACATTACATAATTCATAACTTGTCTCAAAACATCCTTAGTCTTTCACATTAAAGCATTAAAATTAGAACATCATAAGTATTCAGATGCCAGACTCTTGTTCAGTGCCATGTGTCTTCTCAAGCGAGCTGCCTCATCCTACTCACCTGCGTGCATACTAAAAGTCAGCTACGCTGAGTGAGTTCTAGATAATCACATAATCATACCATTCACATAACATTATATTCTTTCATTCATACTTTCATACTTTCTTACTTTCTTACTTTCATACCTTCTTACTTTCTTACTTTCTTTTGTATTAACTTACCTTCATATCTAACGTTATAAAGAGCATTACGCCCTACATTCCTCGAGTATTATTAGGGCTCGGTACCCTCTTTCATCGAGTATTATTAGGGCTTGGTACCCTCTTTCCTCGAGTATTATTAGGGCTCGGTACCCTCTTTCCTCGAGTATTATTAGGGCTCGGTACCCTCCTTGCTCGAGTATTATTAGGGCTCGGTACCCTCTTTTCTCGACTATTAGTAGGGTTCGGTTCCCTAGTTCTCGAATATTAGTAGGGTTCGATTCCCTCTTCGTTACCATACAACCATACATCATACCTCGAGCATTATTAGGGCTCGGTACCCTTTCCGTAACCATACAACCATACATTATCATTTCTTTCTTTTATTATCTCTCTCACGTTCATACACATAAACATACATAACATACTTACCTTATACATAGCGTTACAACCTGACAGTACGTGCAATATCCGAAGATCGTTCACGTATCATCAAGCAATCATTCATACATTTCACATTATCCACATAAGCATACACTTATCTCTTAGGATAAGCGTATTAACAAACATATTGAGTATGCACACAGCCCCGAAAACATAACACATAAATGGGGCTAGGAACCCACCTGAACACGGTTACGTTCACCGTTAATCGTAATCCCTTTCTTCAGTTGTGCACGGATGACTGTATAACAAGTATACGTATCAATTAACTATCACTTCTCATAATGTATTTATATCTTTATATGACCCACAACGAACGGGGGTCCGGGGGCAGCGCCCCTGGCAGCGGGGTCTAGGGGCGGCAGCCCCTAGCAGGGTCCAAGGGGCAGAGCTCCTGGCTGGGGTCTATTTTTATTTCCATTAACTGTCTTAACACATTTTTCATTAGATTTTTAATTTATTTTCTAATCGAACTTGACTTTAAGCAAAGTTAAACCTTAGGCGAACTTAGCTTTAGGCGAAGTTATCAGGCGAACTTGGCTTTAGGCGAAGTTAACCCTCAGGCGAACTTAGCTCTAGGCGAAATTATCAGGCGAACTTAGCTTTACAGTGAAGTTGCCGTCAGGCGAACTTTGCTTCAGGCGAAGTTGCCAGTTAGGCGAACTTAGCTTTACAGCGAAGTTGCCATCAGGAGAACTTAGCCTGCAGGCGAAGTTCATCAGGCGAACTTGGCTTGCAGGCGAAGTTGCCCAGATGAGGGCGAAGTTGCCCAGATAGCCGCTGTTTCGGTTTCTGTCCAACATTCCGAGCGATTTTAACACCCTTGTTACGGTCCAACATCACCCACTACGCTTCCCGACCATTTTCGGTCGTTTATACACTAAAAGCTCGGATCTTTAAAATTCAAAGATCAAGAATCATACCTTTTTGAGCTTGTTTAGGTCTTGTTTACTCGTTATCACAACTAATCTCTCTCTCTCTCTCCCTCGGATCTGCCGCCTCTCTCTCTTCTGGCCGGCCGGCGGTTGTAGTGTGTGGTGTGTGTGTGTTTTGGAAGTGTGAAAGGATAAGATGGAAATGAAGATATTTTGGGTTTAGGGGATATTTATATCCCTTAGATCCCATTCTCATTTAACCCATCTCAATTAATCCAAGTCCATGGTCCGCTCCTTACCCGACCTTAATTAATTACGCGAAATCACTAAACATAACTTCCTTTATTCAACATTATAAATTTTAGGATGTTACAATTTGCTGCTCATAAGGAGATGAAGGTCTTTCAGTTGGATGTGAAGAGTGCGTTCCTAAACGGTAAAGTCGACGAGGTTGTGTATGTTGAGCAACCTCCGGGTTTTCCTGACCCTGACTTTCCCGATCACGTGTACAAGCTAAGTAAAGCGCTTATGGACTACATCAGGCACCTCGTGCCTGGTATTCAACCTTATCAGATTACTTGCTTGAGAATGAGTTTGAAAGAGGTAAAATTGATAGCACATTGTTCTTCAAGAGAGAGGGTAGCGACTTTCTGCTGGTGCAAGTCTACGTGGATCACATTATCTTTGCTGCATCAAAAGTCTCCATGTGTCAGGAGTTTGAGGCCGTCATGAAGAAGAGATTTGAAATGAGTGCTATGGGTGAACTAACCTTCTTTTTAGGATTGCAGGTTGATCAGAGGAAAGATGGGATGTTCATTCATCAGACGAAGTATGTCTATGATGTAATCAAACGTTTCAAGATGGAGGACAGCACTCCATATGATACTCCAGTCTGCGTCAATCACAAATTGGGTGCTGATTCAGACAACGATGCAGACGTGGACCCAACCCAATATCGGGCTATTATAGGTTCTTTAATGTACTTAACTGCTTCTAGGCCTGATATAATGTTTGCTGTTTGTCTTTGCGCACGCTTTTAGGCAAATCCAAAAGAATCGCATTTGAAGGGTGCGAGGAGGATACTGCGGTATCTCAAAGGCAAGCCGAAACTGGGGTTGTGGTACACGAGAGGAGGAGACTTGGAGCTAGTCGCATACACAGATTCTGATTATGGAGGGTGCAATCAGAGTCAGAAGTCTACAACTAGTGGATGTCAGTTTCTTGGTGGCAGACTAGTGTCGTGGCAATGCAAGAAGCAGACCTCAGTCGCAATTTCAACCTGTGAAGCAGAATACATGGCAGCATCCAACTGCTGCTCCCAGGTTCTTTGGATTCAACAACAGTTGCGCGATTATGGTCTGAATTTCTCACTTACTCCTATTTGCATTGATAATACTGCTGCAATCTCAGTAAATAACAATCCCGTGAAGCACAGTAAAACTAAACATATTGACATACGTCATTATTTTATACGGGATTGTGCTGAGAAGAAACTGATTGTGCTCGAAAAGGTTGACACGTTAGATAATTTCGCTGACTTGTTCACGAAAGCGTTTGACAAAACTAGATTTCAAAACCTTGTTGAGCTGAATGGGATGATCAATCCCGAGTAACCATGTCATATGTTTGTGTTTGATTAAAAAAAAAAAAACGTCACTATCGCTTAGAATTATGTCGGTTGCCTCAGTTTGAATGACATGTCTTCGGATATGTTTGGTCCTCATTTCTACTTGTAGAATATGAGGATAGCCATTAACAAGATGACTGAAAGTGACCGGGGCGGTTTATGATGTGCTTTTATTCTTTCGCTGAAAATTAGTCGATCATACTTAGTTAGAAGGATACATACTTGTATCTGGTCGGTCCAGCTGATCCATTGGATCTTCGGGATAGCCGTTTACCTGAAGACTTTGATTTGGTCGGGGCGATTGAAGTTAAAAAAATTTTTCTTTTTGGGAGATGAAATTATTTTTCATGTCTACTACTTCGTAAGAAGTACCTTTACTATGTTTAATAGAAAATTGATCCAACCTTGGAAAGTGATAGATATACTAATTCTGTGTGCTTAACTAGTGAAGTTATTAGGCTTAAAAGACTTTAGAACAGTCATTGTATGTCATGGTAGCTTTTTATGGTGCGTAAAAGTAGAAGTGATACTAACTAAATCTACTCGATTTTATGTGGAAACTCCTTAAGAGTTGTGCATGTCTTCATATATATCTTTCCGAATGATAGGCAGAAAAGCGATTACCCAGTCATACACGAGCCCGTGAGTGTTCTGATTCCCGTGAAGATAGCGTGTCAAGACGCTGCAGTGATCCAGATTCGGGACTTGCAGTTGTTTTCTACTTGAAGTTGTGCATATACATGTTAAATAAAAAAAATAAATAAAAAAAATAAAAATAAATAAATAAAAAAAATGTATTCTTGAGTTCATAATGTTAATGATTATCAATCAAGACGCAAGAAGGTGAACGGGAAGCAGAGTCTAAGATCGAAGAGTAATTGTTACTTAATCAGACACTATGGGTCGAGGTCAATTCGGGGTGACTTGGGGAAAGCCAAATACGCTTTGAGAATAGATAGGAGGTATCATAATCTCTGAGTTGTTGCCCACTTAAGTTTTGAGCTTAATTGAACCTAACCCGTATCACAGAAACAATGAAAACCATTCTAAGTCATTTACCTGCTTACAACCTATTTCTTTATGTCATAATACATCTAAACACGGATCTGTGTGACAGTCACGTAATAAGTATGATTCCTGTTCGGATCTTTTCTAAAACATGGTAGTCCCTGTCAAGACTGAAATTTGATCCCGTGTACTTTAATTTTTCAAATTTTTGTTACTTTTGTAATTGTTTGATTTTATACCTGGTTACTTGGTCTTGATCGTATCATTTAACGCTTTAAAGGATGCTTTTAAAACTTTATTGAAAATTGTTCAAAGTATAGGGGTTTGTTTTGTAAATACCGGCGAACTTGTTCATAACTTCGCCTGGAATAGGCGAAGTTATCGATAACTTCGCATGTACTAACTTTGACCCTATATAAAGAAGTTTTAAGGTCAGACGATTTATTATTTTCCAAAAACCAGCGAACTTACTCTCTGTCAACCTAAGCGAACTTATCGATCATATATTCTCGATCTTCTGTGTTTAACCTTACTTCGATTCAAATCAAATTCAAGGTGTGTAGGGTTCGATTATCATATTATCAATGTCTTTTGAGGTTAATCATCGGTCGTTTCGACCCGATTCACGACCTCGTTCTTTCGAACCTTAAACACCCGATTTCAAACTTGTTATTACGTGATAGTAAACTACTTGAACGTCTAAAACTTCATAAATTCATGTATTTTGGAGTCCTCGATCTCCAAAATCATCATCTACACGTCGTTCGAATATCCTAACTGTTGCCGATTCGAATTCGGCGAAGTTACAGTTTAGGCGAAGTTATCCGTAACTTCGCCTGAGGTTTAACTTCGCCTGATTATAGATTTTGAAACAGTTTATGAGGCGATGTTGTGATTAGGCGAAGTTATCATTAACTTCGCCTGGACCATTTTACTTAACAGTTATCAGACGAAGTTCAAGTTGAAGCGAAGTTGTTTCCCAACTTCGCCCCACCTTTAACTTCGCCTTTACATAATAGATCACAACTTCGCTCATGGTAACAGGCGAACTTGTGACTTGCTTTGACGTTTATCTAACTTAATCTGTTTGTTGCAGATATGGCTGCTGTTGCTGGAGCATGTGGTGCAGGCGGTGATGACGGAGGTGATAATAAGAGGCAGTTCTTCCCGGGTCATAACATGTACATAACATTAGACCCGGAGGCGAGCGGGATTGATGATTTCCGCGAAATCATCACATTTCTTTTACCCTCGCGGATATTCCACGCGATTACAACAACTCTGCCAATATCCTTGCCCAACATTGAGGATTTTTGGCAGACCGTGGAATACGACTGTAGAGTCGAGCCCCCGGTGATGCGTGCCACTGTCAACAATCAGATTGTTCAGTTCTCTTCTTAACAAATCCGGGCGGCTTTACGGTTTGGAAATGAGACAAGGGATGACCCGGCAGAGTTTGTAGCTCCTTTCCGTGATGGAGCGTTTTTGAGGATGGGATACTCTGGTCCCTTGGGGGGATACGCAGAGGAGGAAAGGATTTTTACTTGACCAGTGGCGCTTTCTCATGCATGTTATGATAGTATGCATGTCAGGGAGAAAGGCGGGCACTGATGGTATGGGCGCGACCATGCAGTCAGCGATGACTGCTCTGACTTACAACAAGCGATACAGCTTTAGTCAGATGGTCTTTTATGAGATTGATCGTCAAAGAAGAGCGATGGCGCGTGAGCGATTCATCATGTATCCAAGATTCCTACAAATGATCTTGAATCATGTTGCTCCAACGCTTCCTCAGCGTCGTCCGATCCGATACGTTGAGAGTGTGAATAAACAGATCTTCGCCCAATGTAGATCCTCCAGTGCGAGGAGCAAACCTGAGCTCCGTCCTCGGCATACTCCACTGTTTGGGTACTTAATCAACCCGGGGTATGTACCTGCTCGAGGGGACGAGTTTAGGGACCCGGCACCACAACAGGCAGGAGCACCTCAAGCTATACCTGCTGCTCCTGTTGTGTCACCGGAGGAGAACGTGGACCTTGATGCAGAATTTGGTGGTCAAGGCTTCTTTGATATGGATCGGGTGGATCCAGAGGAGAACGTACAGCTTTCGGTAGCCCAAGTGTCGACTGTGAATGTTACTAGGACAGCTGCTACGGTGGCTGGTTCTGATTCTGATGATGAAGTGGCAGAGGCAAGAAGGATTATGGTAACTCGAGAAAGACTACATGGGAAAAGAAAGAGAACAGTTGATGACAGCGAGTCAGATTATGAAGAAGAGGTACAACAGTTGGTCCGGAGGTCAAGAAGGGAACGGATAGGTGCAGCATCGGGAGCCGGTGAGAGCTCTAGGGTGGTATGTTTCACTCCACCAGCACTATCCGGTATGACAATGGTTCCCTCATCACTACAGGTTACAAGGACAAGCGCTACGGTTGTTCCCGTGGTGGCTACCTCATCTACATTTGGCCTCCCACCCACTACTTTCCAACTTTCGGCTCCTGAGATCGTTTCATTGCCGCCTCCGACTGTTACTCCATCGGAGGTCGTGGCACAATTTATCGAGTCGACTGTTGTGGCCACTGCAGGGTTATCGGTGACGATACCACCTGCGGTTACGTCTATTTCTGCTTCTGAGGTCCCGGTGACATCGGAAATCCCTCCTCAGTACACTCAAGATATATCACATATGAGGTTCGATTTCGATGCAACCCTATCAGACTCTGAACGAATAGCAGCACTTGAACGGGTCGTGGCAGAGCAGTCAAGGATTAATCTTATCCAGACCCAGGCTATTCAACGCCTAGTTGCAGAGAATCAGATGCAGTCGTCCCTGCTGGTAGAACATGGAAAAATCATAGATGCTTTCAAGGAGTTCTTGGCATCTCAGGGGGAGACGAGCTGTAAAGGCGATGAGTTGAGGACCAAGAGACGAAATGATAGAGACGATGATCCCAATGCATCGAAAGATTCAGGTGGTGAGTTGCTAAGAACTGATCAAGCTCTTGGAACTTCCACAACTCAGGGGTAGTCGACAACTGCAGCTGGTGGTGATAATGTGGTGGTAGTGGACGTAGAGGAGATGGATGATGGTTTGGTTGGTGATGATGATGTACTACCGAGTGATGAGATAGAGAAGATTGGAGAAGAGATTGTGATTGATTCAGAGATTGAAGAGGGAGAGATAGTTGAGGAAAATATTGAGCATGACATTCCAGATGTTGAGAAAGCAGATATGAGTAAAGAGATGGCAAGTGATGAATCTGAATGGGAAGAGCAGCCTAGATGGAAAGAAGGCTATGCTCAGTGGTTCGTCAAAACGAAGAAACCGGCGGTCCCTACAATGTTTAAGAAGAGTTACAACATTAAAGGCTATGCTGAAGCAAAGAAAGGGATTATTTGCTGGATATATGATGAGCAGTTGAGGCTCTTCGTGATTAAAAGGTATGACGGTGTTCAGTACTTTAGAAGGATGTTGAGATCGTTGAATACACTACCAGAATGTGAAGTGAAAGACTTAGCCAGATTGGGATTGATAAACAGAAGTGACGATAATATGGCTAGAGTCATTGAGAAGATTGTGTGGAAAGAGAGTATAAAAGAAAAGAAATTTGAGCTGTTGAAACCACAAAAGGGAAAACTTGTTGAAGACAAGGATAGAGGTTTAAGAGCTGATGGAAAACCTTGGATGATTATGAAGTATAAACCGATCCAGTGTTTGAAAGAAGTACCGATGAAACAGATGCCCAAGGATGTGCTCAAAGATCTAAAGTGGTGGTTTGTTGATTGTGAGACAGCTGAGGCAGTGATGGAAGACGAAGATGAACAAGAGCTGCTTAGAGTGTATGATCCGATGCACTTGGTAAACTTATCGCAAGCTGATTTGCAGGTGTTGAATGATAAGAAGATATTTTATATTCCTGCTTGGAAAGACGACGTGAGGAAATATCATAGAGTTGTTGTTAGGACATGAAATGTCATGTGTATGTCCCCAGTTCTATCAGGAGGGTTCGATATGAAAATAACGATCGTGAAACCAAGTTAACGGACTGAAAATGTCAAAAGAAACTGATTCGATCGAATCAGTGACTGATTCGATCGAACCAGGACTCATTCGATCGAATGAGATACTCATTCGATCGAATCAGTCCTGGCATATAAACGAAACTTAGGAAATTTCACAAGGGAGAGCACACACTACACACAGCCACGAACCTGCTACTGCCGAAAATCCTCTCTGCCAATCTTCGTCGTGTCGGTCTTTTCCTCCGTCCCTAGGTGTCAAACCGTCTTAGGAATAGTAACCGTGCGTTGTTGATCACCACCGAATCGCCGTGTTAGAGGATTCCGCACTCTAACACGTTGCCCCGTGAATCGTTGGGAAACCGTGTCCCGCACCGGTCCGACAAAGTGGTATCAGAGCCTTTGGTTCTTGATTCACGTTAGATTCGTGGTGAAATTCGTGTTTTTCTCGCGAAAATCGTAATTTTTTGCCGGAAAATTTCGAATTTTTGGTGTTTTTGATCTTGGTGTTCGTCGTGTTCTTGTCAAAAACTGTTAAAATTGTCATATTTTGGTGTTTTGATCTTAGAATTGTGTGTTAAAAGTTCGAGTTTCGTCAAGAACGTTCTTCGCGTTCTTCGTGTTCGTCGTATTTTTGGTGGTTTTGATCCGTTTTTTGGTTGGTCTTAAGTTGTTTTTGTGTTAAAAGTCATATTTCGATCTTAATTTGCCTCTTGATCTTTCAAAATTCGTGTTTTTGATTCAAAATTCGAAAATCCGTCAAAATCTTCTAATTTTAGAATTTCCAGAAATTTCGATCGAACCAGTCTATTTTTGGAACTCATTCGATCGAATAGCCTTCCTATTCGATCGAACAAGTTTGAACTTTGACCGAATCAGTTTTTCCGCCGAGAATTACTCCTAGTTCATTCGATCGAACCAGATTTGTTCATTCGATCGAATTAGTCACCATTCGATCGAATAAGTCTTTTATTCGATCCGCCGATTCGATCTTTGTCTTATTCGACTGTCAGAACCCGTTCGATTGAACCAGAAACTCTTTCGATCGAACCTCTCAACCCATTCGATTGAACCAGATTCACATTCGATCGAATAACTTTCAGAAGATCAGATCTGTATTTCAGAGAGACATTCGATCGAACCAGAACACATTCGATCGAATAGGTCACTCATCCGATCGAATCAAACCCATTCGATCAACAGTTCAACGTTAAAGCAAAGAAACAAAGATGGCTGCAAGTTCGAGTACCAACAAGAGGATTCAATCGATTCTCGAAAGTGATTCTGAATCGGGAAGCTATAACAAGCCACCAAAGCTAATGACTTTAAACGATTTTACAACCTGGAAGACAAGATTTCAAATTCATATAACAGGTGTGAATCCTGGACTTTGGGAAGCTGTTCAGACAACTTGGGTGCATCCGACAAATGATGATGGTGAGACTTTGAGTTACTTTAGGCTGTCTGAAGATCAAAGGATAGCCTTTGATGCTGAGAAGAAAGCCTTCTCGTTACTGTCACAAGCACTTTCAAGCGATCTCTTCCATCAGTTTAACCAGTTTACAACAGCGTCAACTCTTTGGAACGCACTGGTTGAACGATGTGAAGGATCTGACTCACTTAGAGAAATTCACGCACGGGAACTCAAGCGTGAATTTGATTTGTTTGGTCCAGAATCGGGAGAAGACATTGAATCGTTACTGTCGAGATTCTATCATCTAATGTCAGAACTCAAGTCCTATAATGTCAAAACAACAGGGACTGAAAAGGTTAGATGTCTTGCTCAAGGACTTCCAACCAGCTGGAACACCTTCCTGACAGTAATGAGAAGAAGTCATCAGCTGGAGACGATTCTCCTGTCTGATTTTATTAAAGAAATCAGACAAGAAGAGGCTGAACTAAGAGCCTCCTCCAGAAAACCGAGATCAACTTCTGACAAATCACTCTACATGTCAAAACCTCCTATGTCAGATTCAACTGATCATGCTCCGATGAAGACCGCTTTTGTCTCCTCAACGTCAAATCAATCAAAGGGGACTGAAACGAGATCTTCCGTCCCATCATCAACTTCTGGAAATTCAAGTACTAACTCCGGACCCAAGTCAACGGAGAAAGCAACGTTGAATACTGAAGGCTTGGGAACAGTAACAGTGGAGGTTGCCAAAGAACACATGGCAACTCTAGGCACGATAATTGAGTCCTACAGTTTAATGGTGGCGGGTAAGCTAGGAAATAGTCATCTGGACAGTGATGACTATGAACAGCTTGACGAAGATGATATGGAACGCATAGACATTATGTGGGCTCTTGGCAGTGCGTTCCGAAGGGCCAGAAAGTGGACGAAGAAAACTGGTCAGGCCCTCTCAATAAACAACAAATCCAAGTTCGGCTTTGATAAAAACAAAGTAAAATGCTACAACTGTGGCGAACTTGGTCACTTTGCCAAGGAGTGTTCGAAGCCAAGAAGGGAAGGTCACCAATATCCCTTCCGAACCACTTCATCATCATCCACTCCTGCTGAAGCTGCTGCAACTGTCAACCTTGAGAGACAACTGGTCCCTCAAAATCAAACCGCAGCAAACAACGTCAACATCAACAATGAAACTGCTCTTGCAGTTCAAGGGGATGAAGGCGAGACATGGAACTTCAGCATCAACATGGCTGATGTCACAATAGTAGATGGAAACTCTGAAACCGAGTCTGTTGTTTCCTCGACCAATGAAGAATATATTGTCGATGAACCAGCTGCTGAAGTCCATGAAGAAGAACCTGAGGTTGAAGTGGTATCTTTGGAGATTAAGGAGGATCATGATAAAGAGTCAAATGTTCCTCAAATATCTCCATGTTCGACAATTCCCGCAGAGGCTGCTAAAGTTGAAGAAGTCAACGAAGTAGAGTCTAAAGCAACTTCTGCATCGTTTCTGGAAAAAGCTGGGAATCTTTGCTTTGCATTCATGGCAGAGACATCAAATGCCAAGGTAAGTTCTAACCCATCAACTCCCAAACCAGAAAATGTTAAATGTTTAAAATGTGAATTGTATGAACAAGAAATTCAATCTCTAAAAGAGAGAATTGAAGATCTCGAGGCTTACAAACAAGCAGCCTCAAGATCTTTAATGGAACTGACTGACGCGCTTGCACAGAATAAGGCTTGGAAGCAGAAAGAGTCTGTTTTTAAAGAAAAGATTGATAGCCTTAAGCGTCAGAACAAGGAACTTGAAATATGTGTTCTGAATCAACAAGATTCTATCAATTTTCACATAAATAAGAATAATGTTTTGAAAAAAGAATTGGAAAACTTGAAAGCTGATTTTGAATCATTGAATTTCAAATTAAAAAGTTACTCAAATTCATCTTATTTATTAGAACACATCATTCCCGAGTTCCGAGGCAAAAAGGAAAAAGGCGTGGGATATAACTATGTCCCACCCCCGATCCTGAATCAATTTGCAAGCTCACCAGGAGCTGTGCCGGATGATGAATCAAATGATTATATACCCGAGGACACAAACCAAATTTCTAAGTCTAAGGGAAAAGAAGTCATTGACCCGGCTCCTGAGTCCAAACAAAATGTTGTTGCCACAGACTTAGGTTCCACAACTAAGTCGGGCCCACCACCATCTAAGTCAAAGGCAACCACAACAAGAAATTCTCAGAAGAAAAAGTTTAATCCTAAATCTGAGAAAGTCTATGTGGAACATAGTACCCAGTTTGTAAAGGAGGGTAACGTTAATGAAAAACATAATTTCCCAAAACACCCTCCTAGACAAACTACACCCCAAAATGTCAAATCCAGGGGGTACTATGATAACAGACAAAACCAGAGTTATTTCTCTCCACCAAGTCAAAGGGGGAGAAACTACTGTTTTTCGTGTGGAGAGGTAGGGCATATAGCAAGATTTTGCTATAAGTACACTGATCCTAAGCAGTACATATCGACTCCGGATCCGAGGTATGCCAAGTCACCTCCTAGGAGGCGACCGACCATTGACGTTCAAGGTCAAGAACGGTTTCACACACCGAGGTCGGTTTCTCCTCGGAAACCTCAGCCAACCTCACCACACCAATCCCCAAACCCCTCAGATTCAA
The DNA here is from genome assembly GCF_021521415.1 of Bidens hawaiensis. Classification (NCBI taxonomy): domain Eukaryota; kingdom Viridiplantae; phylum Streptophyta; class Magnoliopsida; order Asterales; family Asteraceae; genus Bidens; species Bidens hawaiensis. Next base: position 120,092 of record NW_027492610.1, on the reverse strand, counting down.
AGGTTTCCACTTCGACAAGTGAAACTCAGTCTTCAACCATCTATCTCAAACATGTTGAGAAGAAGACTGACTTTTGGAAACCAAAGAAAACTAACACTGTTGACAACAATGTCAAACCAGAAAACAGTGTTAATGAGGGTAAATGGATTGAATTGTACATTCGTGATGAAAATGGAAAACCCAAGACCGTAAGGGCTTGGGTTTCCAATGATATTTAAACCCTTTTGTTTTTGTGTGCAGGTTGCTCTATATGATCCAAGACTCAACATGTGGATCATAGACTCAGGAGCTTCCAGGCACATGACTGGAAACATGAATCTCCTTTCAAGTGTCAGACAAATAAAAGGAGGTGCAGTTTCCTTTGCAGGAAATCAAGGAGGTTATATCACGGCCCAAGGAATTGTGTCTAATGGGCGAATTTCGTTTGAGAAAGTTAATTTCATCAAAGAGTTGGAGAACAACCTGTTGTCGATAAGTCAAATCTGCGACAAAGGTTTCAAAGTTATGTTTGACGACCGAGATTGCCACATCTTGGCTAAGGATTTCAACTTTCCTGAAGACAAGGTTTTAATGTCAGCTGCACGCCAGAGTGATCTCTACATTCTGGATATGGCTAAGGCAGGGTCATCGTCTCCAACGGCGACATGTTTTGTGTCCAAGGCATCCGAACGTGATACTGTCTTATGGCATAGACGGATGGGACACATAAATGTCAGGAACATGAACAAGCTTGTGCACAACAGACTAGTTGAGGGAGTTAATCTGAGAAGCTTTCGTCTCCCTGATTCGTGTGTGCAGTGCAAAGCAGGAAAGCAAATAAAAAGGTCCCACAAGTCTAAGAGTTTCCACTCGATTGATATTCCGTTGGAACTCCTTCATATGGATCTTTTTGGCCCAATAAGCGTCAAAAGTATCTCTGGGCACTCATACTGTCTAGTGGTTACTGATGAATATTCTAGATTCTCTTGGGTGTTTTTCTTGAAAGTAAAATCAGAAACGTTTGGATGTATACAACTGCTGGTTACAACTATTGAGTCTCAATACAATCTGAAGGTTCGAAGAATGCGGTCAGATAATGGTACAGAATTTAAAAATGCGAATGTTGAAAATTTCTGCAAAGAAAAAGGGATCGTTCAGGAGTTCAGTGCTCCATATGTTCCACAAATGAACGGGGTTGCTGAAAGGAAAAATCGTACGTTAATCGAGACAGCAAGAACAATGTTAGCCGACTCAGTGTTACCTGTTACGTTTTGGAGTGAGGCAATTGCCAACGCCTGTTTCACATTAAATCGGGTAGGCATTGTCAAGCGCCACGGCAAGACAAGTTTCGAGCTTCTTCAACGACGAAGGCCTAACTTAGAGCACCTGGAACCATTCGGAGCTCTTTGCACGTTACTTAAAAGGCACGTTGATAATAAGTTCGAGGAGAAGATTATCAAGGGTTATTTTCTGGGTTACAGCGTACCTCTCAAAAGGGTCTTCAACAGAACAACAAAATTAGTTGAAGAATGGTACCATGTCGATGTTCAACGCTACACAGAACCAGCCAAGGGGACAGGAGAAGACTGGTTGTTTGATTATGACAAATTGTTCAAGTCTTTCAATCTGTATGAGATTGCTATTCAAATGATGTATGAGGCGCAAAATGCACCTCCTGATGAATCTTTGCAATCTTCAACTCATCCTGGTCCGTCATCATCTTCCTCCACAGAGTCTAGCGATCAAGTTCAAGAATCTTCCGAATCTGAATCTGAAGATGAATCTCCAGCAGATGATGTACAATCGGCACCAACTCAGGTTACTTCACAACCTTCATCGTCAAATCAAGAAGTGCCGAATGCAGATCAGCCTCTAACGTCTACTTCAGAGGCACCACAAACCGCTCCAGTTCCTGAGCCGAACTTAACTAACTTGGAACAAAATGTTGTCGTTTCTGACAATCCGGTTGTTAGGACTGAACGTGATCATCCACAAGACAACATTATAGGGGACATTCAACAGGGTGTCAAAACTCGTCGACAGCTGAATTTTGGTCTCTACACAGAAATGATGGAGTCAGGATCAGTTGCTCTTAATGCCCATGAATGCTTCTTAGCACAAGAAGAACCACACAGCACCACCGATGCGCTGAAAGATCCCAACTGGGTCTCAGCCATGCAAGAGGAATTATTGCAGTTTAAAAGACTTGGTGTGTGGAAGCTGGTGGATCTCCCCAAAGGACAGAAGAAAATTGGCACTAAGTGGGTACTAAAATGTAAACGTGACGATCGTGGAGTGATTGTTCGCAACAAAGCCCGCCTGGTGGTCCAAGGGTTTAGGCAAATCGAAGGCCTAGACTACAATGAGGTATATGCTCCGGTTGCTCGTTTGGAGGCAATCCGGATGTTCTTGGGGTATGCATCTTTCAAGAAATTCAAAGTATATCAAATGGACGTCAAGAGTGCCTTTTTGTACGGTCACATCGAAGAGACCGTATATGTGGCACAACCTCCAGGTTTTGAAGACCCATATCACAAGGACAAAGCCTATCTGCTCAACAAGGCTTTGTACGGTCTTCACCAAGCCCCGAGAGCTTGGTATAAAGAACTATCCAAACACCTTCTGAACAACGGGTTTAGAAGGGGAACCATTGACTGCACGCTATTCTCAAAAGAAAAAGAAGGAGATCTAATTATGGTACAAGTGTACGTGGACGACATCATCTTCGGGTCCACGAATAAAACACTTTGTAAGGAGTTCGAACAAGTGATGAAAGAAAAATTTGAAATGAGCTCCATGGGTGAGATGAAGTTCTTCTTAGGACTTCAAGTTGATCAAAAAGATTCCGGTATCTTCATTCACCAGACAAAATACGTCAATGACATCTTGAAACGGTTTGAGATGTTGAGTTCTTCTTCACAGGGAACTCCTTTAGAGGTTAATCACGGGATTAATCCTGACGAGAAGGGTGAATTGATCAATCCAACTCACTATAGAGGGATCATCGGATCTCTAATGTACCTGACTGCTTCTCGGCCAGACATAATGTTTGCTACGTGTCTCTGTGCACGTTACCAGTCAAAGCCGAAGGTCTCCCATCTGATTGCAGTCAAAAGAATTTTGCGTTATCTGAAGGGTACTCCAGATTGGGGTCTTTGGTATCCTTATGATGACAACTTCGATCTTCATGCGTATAGTGATTCGGATTATGGTGGTTGTAAACTCGATTACAAATCAACAACAGCAGGATGTCAGTTCTTTGGAAGTCGTTTAGTAACGTGGCAATGCAAAAAGCAGACGTCAGTCTCCACTTCAACAGCTGAGGCGGAATATATTGCGGCTGCCAGTTGCTGTTCTCAAGTTATTTGGATTCAGCAACAAATGCGTGACTACGGTATTGAATGTTCTAATACTCCCATATATATTGATAATTCTGCTGCAATTTCAATTACCAAAAATCCGGTCCATTTTAGCAAAACGAAGCACATCGAAATTCGATATCACTTCCTTCGTGACTGCTACGAAAAGAAGTTAATCGATGTGATAAAAATCCCCACTCAGGAACAACGCGCTGATCTCTTCACTAAAGCATTTGATAAACCACGGTTTTTATATTTACTAGAGATCAACGGCGTTAAACGTATATCAGATGATGTTCCTGAAGATATCATTTAAATTGTTTTCATTTTTTCTTTTCTTAAAAATTTGAAAAATCCAAAAAGATTTTGTTTTTTATAAATTCTAGGGGGAGAAAGGTTTCAAGAAAAACCAAAAACAATATAAAATACAAAAACCCAAAAACATTAAAAAAAATTTCAAAATTTTGAGAAGTTGATCTTGTTACAAGAAAGGTGATAGTACACAGACGCTATCATACTGAGACATCAAAAAGATTTGTTATTTCTGTACAGCTTATTTTCATTTTTCTTATATTAAATTTTTATACATCACTATCGCTTAAAATTATGTCGGTTACCTCAGTTTGATGGACACATTTTCGGATGTGTTTTGGTCCTTACTTCTACTAGTAGATTATGAGGATAGCCATTAACCAGATGACTGAAAGTGATCGGGGCGGGTTTTGATGGGTTTTTTATTCTTTCGCTGAAAAATAGTCGGTTATACTTAGTTAGAAGGACACATACTCGTATGTGGTCGGTCCAGTTGATCCATTGGATCTTCAGGATAGCCGTTTACCTGAAGACTTTGACTTGATCGGGGCGAAATAATTTAAACGTTATTTTTTTTTAAAAGACATTCATATATATTCAGAAAATGAGAAATTGATCCAACCTTGGAAAATGATAGATACACTGATTCTGTGTGCTTAACTAGTGAAGTTATTAGGCTTAAAAGGCTTTAGAACGGTCATTGTGTGTCATGGTAGCTTTTTATGGTGCGTAAAAGTAGATGTGATACAAAATAAATCTACTCGATTTTACGTGGAAACTCCTTAAGAGTTTTGTATGTCTTCATATATATCTTTCCGAATGATAGGCAGAAAAGCGATTACCCAGTCATACACGAGCCCATAAGTGTTCTGATTCCCGTAAAGATAGTGTGTGAAGAAACTGCAGTGATCCAGATTCGGGACTTGCAATTGTTTACTACTCTGAAGTCTATGTAACATTCAAAAAAAAAAAAAAATAAAAAAAAATAAAAAAAATAATAAAAAAAATTTTACCTTATGAGTGATTGAAACATTCTAGAGTTAACAATGTCAAGACTTCTCAATCATGGAGTAAGAAAGAAAACGGGAAGCAGATGAAGACACTTACAACCTTAATCAGACACTATGGGTCAAGGTCAATTCGGGGTGACTTGGGGAAAGCCAAATACGCTTTGAGAATAGATAGGAGGCATCATAATCTCTGAGTTGTTACCCACTTAAATTTTGAGACATAATTGAACCTAACTCGTATCACAGAAACGATGAAAACCATTTTAAGTTATTTACATGCTCACAACCTGTTTCTTTATGTCATAATACAGCTAAACACGGATCTGTGTGACATTCACGTAATTAGTATGATTCCTGTTCGGATCTTTCTCACAAAAAGAATATTCATTATGTCTTGTTTAACTTCGTATATTCTGTTAAAAAAAAAAAAAAAAAAAAAAAAAAAAAAAAAAAAATTGATGAAAAATCTCGAAAAGTCCCAGTAGATAGTCATATACGTCTGTATGATTTCTTATTATAGATCATTCTCAACCAAAAATAATGTGTTTTAAATTTTGGTACAGTTGTTTATTTCAGTTTGAATATTAAAAAAAAAAAAAAAAAAAAAAAAAAAAAAAAAAACATACAAAAAGATTTTATTCTGAATTAATTTTTTTTTAAATTTTATTCTGCTTTAATGTTGATGAGAAATCATCGTGACAGGTAGTCTGATCCCTGTCCCTCCCTGTAAATTTTTTGATAAAAACCAAAAAGATCTTATTTCTATTTATTTTTCATTTTATCTATTTCTGTTTGTTTGAGAATCGATGAGAAAACATCGTGACAGGTAGTCTGATCCCTGTCTGTTCCTACTAAATGTTTATCCAGTGTGTAGGAATGAAAGAAAACTTCATGCAGGTTGCTAAATGTTCATCTGTGCAACAGGCTGTGCATGAAAGAAAGAATGAAGTGACAAGAAACCCCACGATCGATGGACGGGAAATAAGAAAAAAAAAAAAAAAAAAAAAAAAAAAAAATTATTTTTCAAATGTTTTCCCTCATTCGATCGAATAGGTTGCTATTCGATTGAATAACTCGATCGAATGGACAGTTTCGATCGAATCAGTGTGTGAGAGAATGCGAACAGTTGTGAAGAGACTCATTCGATCGAATAGAATCTCATTCGATCGAATGATCCAAACGAACAAGTCCATTCGATCGAATAAGTCCAAAAACAGTATAAATATTCAAACTTATTCGATCGGACAGAATTATTCGAAAAATATTACGGATTTTCTCTCTCAAATTTGTTTTTCTCAAACCCTCTTTTTGATCCGATCACTTTATTCAGTTTTTCACGTAGATTACAAAAATGTAAGTTTTACTTGTTTTTAACCGTGTTTTGATCGTGTTTTTGGTCGTTTTGGTTTTCCGGGTTCGGGTGTTCTTCATTTCCGGGCTTCTGCTTGAATGAGTCGAATCAGTCTATTCGATCGAACGAGTTTCTTATTCGATCGAATGTGACTTATTCGATTAGTAGTTCGATCGAATCAGAAGTAAATGATAAGATCTATCTCATTCGATTGTCTGTTATCGAACCAGATCTCATTCGATCGAATGAATAGCTCAACCGATCAAATGGGTTGCTCGTTCGATCGAACTAGTCCAGAAAATTTGAAAATTTTAAACGCATTCAGTCGTTTCGATATCTGTTCGTTCTAACACGTTTAAGTTTACAGATTCAATGGCTGAAGTTGCAGAAGTGGTTGCTCCATTCAAAACGTCTATCAAGCACAATATCGTGGCTTTCCTGGACGAAAAGTCTAGCCACGGGAAGGATTTTGCAACAGTTATCAAATTTCTGAAGAGGTCAAGGATTTCAGGACCTATCTCGAGGATCGTTGAGCCTATAATGTCAATTCAACAAGAGTTCTGGAGGAATGCCACGCACGACAAAACAGTCGTGCCGTCGGTTATTCGCTCCACGGTCAGAGGGCATGCCATCGTAATATCTGCCCAGGTAATCCGAGAAGTCTGCGGCTTTGTAGACTTAGAATCAGACCCTACATCATTACATCCTGCGGCAACTAGAGGATGTTTCGCAAGAATGAAGTATGACGGCGATCTCAATGCCGGTCTGCTTCACAAAGCCAACCTGTGCCCCGAATTCAAGTATCTGGCACACGTGGTGATGCATTGCTTGGGGCCTCAACGAACTAGCTTTGACAAGCTGAGGGAAAGCATGCAGTTCACCGTAGCTGCTCTAGTGATGAACCGCCCCTACAACTTCTCTCAAATGACGTTTGGTCATATGGTGGAAAACATCACGTTGAAACAAGGGAAGAGCGAGAAGTTTCTTCAGTACCCGAGGTTCGTTCAGATGATAGTTGATACTCAAGCACCGGGTCTACTGAAAGAAAATGAAGGTGATGTGGTGAAACTGGACCACATGAAGAATGAGACTCTCAACCGTCTCAAATCCTACAAAGAACGTCCCACCAGGCCACCACTCAAACGATGCTTCGGGCATATAGTCAATCCGTCCTACAGGGCCCCTCCGAAGAGGAAGTGGAGAAATGCTGCCAGTGATTCAGACGTCGAGAATTTACCGTATCAGGAATCCAGCGACGATTCTGACACTGAGGAGGTGGCGGCCCTGGAAGACACAAGGACAGAAGAGGAAAAACAGGCTGATTGGTATTTAAATGTTGAGGATCTGGAGGCTGGTGAAGAAGTTAGAGCCGAGAAACAACCGGCTGAGATAGATGCGACTGAAGAAAGGCCTGCAAAGAGGCAGAAGAAGAAGGTTACAAGAAAGTATCGGAGTTTATTTTCCGATCAACCACGTCCTTCAATGGTACCATCAGTTGGGACTTCTGCTGCCCCTCCTGCTCAACCAGCACAGCCACCAACACCGCAGTCAGCACCACAACCTACTCCTCAACCTCAACCGGAAATGTCTATACCTCAAAAGGTTGCATCTGAAATTGCTGATCTTCACAAGGCTATGATGAAGATGTTATTGTTCAAGACAGAGCAAGAAGAACAGAATCGACTCAGAGATGAGCAGATTGCTAAACTTCAAGCTGAGAACGAAATGCTCAGGCTTGAAAACAGTCAGCTAAATGCTACTGTCGCTGAACAAGGATCTTCGATCAACAAGCTGAAAGAGTCAAATCTAAGCCTTGAAGCAAAAGTGACCGAGCTGAAAGGAGATGTTCTTCGTCTTGAAGGTCCAGCCAATGTCGATGTGGACACAGACGAACTGGACTCTTCTGATGATGGAGGTGAAGGTATTTAAGAGGAATTTGAGTGAATGTAGTGACGACTTAAATGTTAAATCTTTTTAATTAATGATTTGTGTGTAAACTTAGTTTCATATGTAATGGTATTGTATTTCATGTTTATGATATTACATATGTTTATTTAAAATTTGTGTTACATTGTGGTTTTTAATCAACCAGGTGATGCTGATCCGTTTAATGTCCAACCGCTGCAATCAAAAACAGCAGCGGAATATTTCACGTTTTTACTGGACAATCCATATGAGCAGCAAAACTTCGCAAGTGGAGACTTGGAAGAAGGTGAAATTTCACACAATTTCACAGAAGAAGAACTGGAACAAATGTTTGAGCTATACAATGAAGAAACAGGCAAGTATCTGGCTTTGCCTTCAACAGAACAAACATCTTCTTCGGCTGCTACACCTGACTCAACATCATCTACGGCCGCTGATCCCTCTCAATTTGATGAAGTTGAAATGGAAGACTTGACACAGGAAGAATATCCAGAATACTACACGTCTCAAACTGACAATCTTCCTAACTCTGCAAGTTTCTTCCAAAATGTAACCGAGGAGGAAATACAGAAGAAGGCTGACAAAAGGTCAAACACAATGAAACAGCCTTCTGAAGCAGATCAAGCCGAATTCGTTGAGAAAACAGAAGAATGCAAGAAAGCTTTCAACGCTATTCTTGAGAAGATAAGGTCCAGACGACAAGCAAAGCCGACCATTCCTCACACAACGTCTTATAAGATGAAGGGTCGTAGAACTTCAGGAGAGATTATTGCTTGGGCGTGTCTGAAGGATCTTAATTGCATTGCTATCAAGAGAGAAAAAGGGGTTGAGTACTTTCAACGTATCACTGACTTGAAGACTCTTCCTACTTATGATCTAAACCGTCTGAACTATCTTGATATGCTTTACGCCAGTTCATCTCCATTTGCCACGTACTATCAGAGTGTATTGCGAAAGGAATACAACTCAAAATGGAAGATGATCACTCCACAGAGGCCAAAGAGATATACAAGTAAAAAGGAGATCGATCCGATCACCAACAGGCCAATGATTATCTTGAAGTACATGCCACCACTCACGATGAAGAAGATTCCTCTAAGAAAGATGAAGCAGGACTTCTACAAAGCATTCAGGCATTGGTACTATGATGGAAGACTGCATGAAGCAGTTATCGTGCTCAACGACAATGGAAATTGGAGCACAATTCGCATATTTGATCCTATGTGGCTCACAAACTTGTCACGGGAGGATGTCTATACACTATACAAGACAGAGATTCTTTATGCCCCCGAAGACAGAGAGCAAGCATTAACGTATAGAAATGTCATTAGGATTTGCTTTGCCTATGACATACATGCAGGATCAAACTGGAAAGAGCAACAGAAGAAGTATGCACAAGAAACTGAAGCTTAATTGTCATGTTTATTTTGTTTCTTGTTGTAATTCAAGGTTTAATCTTCTGATTGTAATTGTTCTTGAGTTGAATGTAATTTGTTTTGGAACATTGTGATAGATTGTGCTTAAATGTTTATCTAAAATTCCAATTGACAGCTTCTCAGGATTTGCGGAACCTATGGTAAGTCTGACTGACTGAACCATTTGATCTTGAGAGAACTTCATGAAGAAAGGAGTTCGTGGATGCAACGTGCGCACCACTAGCTTTGAGAAAAGAGAGAGTGAGATAACTCCAAGGGGGAGTTACGATCGAGCAAGAGTACTCGATTGATTATAAGTAAATAGAACTGGCTCCAAGGGGGAGTTTGTTAGGACATGAAATGTCATGTGTATGTCCCCAGTTCTATCAGGAGGGTTCGATATGAAAATAACGATCGTGAAACCAAGTTAACGGACTGAAAATGTCAAAAGAAACTGATTCGATCGAATCAGTGACTGATTCGATCGAACCAGGACTCATTCGATCGAATGAGATACTCATTCGATCGAATCAGTCCTGGCATATAAACGAAACTTAGGAAATTTCACAAGGGAGAGCACACACTACACACAGCCACGAACCTGCTACTGCCGAAAATCCTCTCTGCCAATCTTCGTCGTGTCGGTCTTTTCCTCCGTCCCTAGGTGTCAAACCGTCTTAGGAATAGTAACCGTGCGTTGTTGATCACCACCGAATCGCCGTGTTAGAGGATTCCGCACTCTAACACGTTGCCCCGTGAATCGTTGGGAAACCGTGTCCCGCACCGGTCCGACAGTTGTCTCGGTTTGTGTTCGAGAAGGAGTGAATGCTTGAAGATAGAAGATTGAAGATTACTAGACACGTGTTTGAAGCTAAAGAGATGAAGCTACTACCAAGGGGGAGTCTGTTGGTGCATGATGTCAGTAGTTCAGTGTCGAGTGTCTGTAATCGTGTTAGTTAGATTTGAGTTTTGTATGTAAGCGAAGTTGCTAACAAGTTCGCTTATATGGGCGAACTTGTTAGACAAGCGAAGTTAGGGACAACTTCGCCTGAACATGCCAGGCAAAGTTGTCGTGTCTATATAAGCTATTTGTTTACGGCTTATTCATTATTGAGATAGAGTTCAGTTTATTCGTGTATTCGAGTCAGAGAGTTTGTATTCAGTGATCATAGTATCACGTGTTTACGGTTGGAATACAACGTGTGTTTGGTTATCGTATCGTGTGTTAGCTCGTATTGTTTTCTATACTCGTAACGTCTTACGTAGGGATTCCGCACCTACGTAGAACACGATATCTCGTGTAGATCCGGCTGGGAACCTACACAAACAAAACTACAAAAGCAAACAAACGTTGCGCACTACTCCCCGGCAACGACACCAAAATTTGACGTGAGGTCGAAGACTCACTCAAAAATAAACCAAATACAACTAATTAGATAGCAGTAAGTGGGTATCGAACACAGAGAGTTTGTGGAAAATGTGTTACTAACTAGCTTTGTAATCTGACTATATTAAATTAAACAAATTGCATAAAAAGTAAATTCAATGTTTTGTTTGTTTTGTTTGATTAACAAAAAGAATTGAAAACTATTTAACGAGTTTTACTAATTTAATAAAAAAATGCTCTCTCCCGATTTCAGGTTTCCAAGTTTGATAATGTTAACTTTTACTTTAGGGATGAACTACATAGACATAGTTTGTGAGTATCTGTTTGATTGTGATAAAAGAGGACTAAGTACTTGGATTGTTATAACGCAAGGTTCTCACCCAGTAATCAGTTTTATATAGGCAACCCTAATCCCTTCTAATAAATCTCGATTGCCTATGGCACCAAGAACTGATAGTCAATAACACGAATTACACTATACTAACAATTACTAATCAAGCTCACAATCACCATAGCAATATAATCATAAGATCGAATTACTATCCCACAAATAACATAAACAATTAACAAACACCCAATAGAAAACCTTATAATTCGGGAGAGAACACAAAGGAAATTAGCCAAACATAATTTGGTTCATCATTCCTTCAATCAAAGTATGCATATGAATCAAAATCAAGTCTTTAATGATTACCAAACTCACAATAATATTATTGAACCCCAAAATCACTTCTAGGTCGTTCTCCGATGATAGCTATGTGAATAGAAAATGAAAAACGTTTTAAAAACAAAGAAAAACGGCAGTTACAGCTCACGGGACGGTGAAAATTGTCATTATTGTGCAACTTTGATCTTGGCCCACGGTCAACATCGTGAGCCACGATGGAGCTCTTTCTCATTTTCTTGTTTTCTTCATATCTTTCTTGTTTCAAGTCCGTTTTTTCGCCGTTTTCGCCCACGTTCTCATGATTTATCCTCTATATCCTTATACCTGCAATTATACAAGTAACCATAGTGAACTAATTCCTTAAAGATAATTGGTTAAGCATATGCATTTATATCTTTTAGCTCGCTTAACGGCTTCTCTACGGTTCACCCGTCAGATATCACAAAACTGAGATTAAATAAATAAAGACTTTAACAAGTTAAATACAAACCAAATTTTATTTTTAACAAACATGTACTAATATAGAACACGAAATTTTGAACAAAAAGCTTCGACTGTGAGTTTCTTTAAAAATCCCCTCGTTTTTAAATGGAATGTTTTAATAAATGTTTTCAGGGGGGGGGGGGGGGCATATACTTTTATTGATTTTATTAAAGTTTTTAAAGCATTTTATCCTACAAACTGTGTTAAAAGTGGGATGAGTCAAATTAGTTAAATAACTGTTAACCAAATAGTAATGCCACAGAAATATTGGTAGATCTATCGGGGTGACGCCCCCACTTCCAATTGCGTTGGGTTAAAAGTGGGAATATTTTGAGTTTTGAATGGTTAGAGTTATCAATTATTGTAGGTTCCTGGACGGATCGTACACGGGATGTCTCTAACAACGCAGGTGCGGAATCCCTGCGTAGGTAGATACGAGTGTAGAGTATGTAGAGATCGAACACACAAGCAATAAACCAACCACGTTATATTGATAACAAACACGTGACCCGAGGTCACCGTTACAGACTATGACACGTAACTCGGTTACTGAAAACTGAAACGAAAACCCTAAACGAACAACCTCAAACTGTTTCGTCTGAAACAGTATATAAACACGACAACTTCGCCACAGGCGAAGTTGTCCATAACTTCGCTGATTCAACAAGTTCGCCATAGCGAACTTGTTGACAACTTCGCGCATTACAAAACAAACATAAACAAAACATAATTACATTACAGACTCGATTACAAATGCTAGACTATGAACTACTGACATACATGTACCAACAGACTCCCCCTTGGCAGTAGCTTCATATCTTGATCTTCAAATCTTGAGTCTTGTAATCTTTACCTTTACGCGTGCGCCCCTTCTCTCACACATACCGACACTACCCTTTGATATTTCCTAGCTTGATCCTTCCAAGCAGGAATGTAGAAGATCTTCTTCTCGTTGAGCACTTTCAAATCATCCTTCGATAGATTAACAAGATGCATCGGGTCGTACACCCGAAGTACTTCTTGTTCATCCTCATCTTCCATTACCGCCTCAGCTGTCTCACAATCCACGTACCACCATTTTAAATCTTTTAGGACGTTCTTGGGCATAACTTTCATCGGTACTTCTTTCAAATGACGGACTGGTTTATACTTCATTACCATCCAAGGTTTGCCGTCAGCCCTCATTCCACGATCTTTGTCTTCTATCAACTTTCCTTTTTGAGGCTTTAGGAGTTCAAACTTTTTGTCTTTAATGGCTTCTTTCCAGACGATCTTCCCAATGATTCTTGCCATATCATCATTACTTCTATTGATCAGCCCCAATCTCGCTAAATCTCTCACCTCACATTCTGGTAAGGAATTCAGAGATCTCAACAATCTCTTAAAGTACTGAATGCCGTCGTACCGTTTGATCACAAATAGTTTCAGCTCTTTGTCGTACAACCAGCATATGATTCCTTTCTTTGACTCTGCATAGCCCTTTATATTATAAGTCTTTCTGAACATCGTTGGCACTGCAGGCTTCTTGGTTTTAACAAACCACTGAGCACAGCCTTCTTTCCAGTTCGGCTGCTCCTCCCATACTGTATCTTCTATCACACTCTCATCCCCCAATTCTGATCTCTCAACAGCTGGAATCTCATGTTCCACTGACTCATCTACAATCTCACCTTCTTCTAACACATCTTCCACATTAATCTGTTCTCCAATCCTCTCAATCTCATCCATAGGCAACACGTCATCATCATCCATCAACTCATCGTCCTCCTCCTCATCCAACTCCTTCAACGCATCAATAACGTCTTCAACATCAGCGTCGTCATCCACAACTACAACATCATCACCATCTGCATTTGTAGACTCCCCCTCAGTTGTGGAAGCTCCAAGAGCCTGAGAGGTTCTTGGCAGCTCATCACCTGCACCTGAAGGTGCATTGGGATCATCGTCATGATCTTCTCGTCTTTTCGTTCTCAACTCATCGCCCCTACACGACTTCTCCCCCTGAGATGCCAAGTAATCCTTGAAGGCATCTATTATTCGTCCATGTTCTACCAGGAGGGCAGCTTGTAGTCGATTGGATTCCACTAGGCGGTCAATAGTCTTTGACTGTTCAGCAACAATCCGCTCTAGCAAAAGAATCCTCTCGGTATCTGAAGTAGGCAATGGAGTTGGTGGAACATCAGCAGAAGTGACCGCAGGTGGTACACTTGGTAACCCTGCAGTAGAGGTGATTGTCGACTCCACAAACCGCGCAACTACCACCGGTGGATTAAGCGGTTGAGGTGGTAGGGACACAATTGTTGGTGCCGACGTCTCGATCGCTGAAACTTGTGCAGTAGTAGGAATAAGAGACATACCAGATAGGGCAGGTGGAGCAAAACGTACTAGTCTTGAAGATTCTCCAGCTCCCGAACCTATCCCTCTCTGTTCTCTTCTTGAGCGTCTTAGCACAATCTGTACTGCCTCCTCTTCATCCACTTCATCCTCATCCTCCCCCACAGTTCTCGGCCTCTTTCCCGTAGTCCGTTCTCGAGACACCATAAGTCTTCTTGCCTCAGCAAACGTCTCGTCTAGATCAGAGTCAGCTACCGAAGTAGCTGCTCTGGTAACATCCATAAACTGAGGACCCGAGACATCCATATCAAACAAACCATGTCCACTAAAGGCAGCATCTAGATCAACGTTTTCAGCAGTGGACACAGCCTGAGATATAGTAGCTGGCACAGCAGCAGAAGATACAACAGGCGCAGCTGATACAGCATGAGGTGCTGCCGCCTGATGTGGTTGCGGATCCCTGAACTCGTCCCCTCCTGCAGGAACATACTCCGGGTTAATGAGATACCCGAAAAGTGGAGTATGCCTGGGACGCCGCTCAGGGTTGCTTCGAGTGCTCGACGTTCTGCACTGAGCAAAGATACGTTTTGTTACGCACTCAACGTATCTGATAGGGCGTCTTTGCGGTACAGACGGAGCGACATGATTGATAATCATTTGTAGGAACCGAGGATACATAATAAAACGCTCGCGCGCCGTCGCCCGTCTCTGACGATCAATCTCGTAAAAGATTAGCTGACTAAACGAATATCTGCGGTTGTAAGTCAGCGCAATCATAGCCGATTGCATCGTCGCACCCATCCCATCTGTTCCTGCCTTTCTGCCGGACATGCAAACTATCAACACATGCATCAAAAAGCGCCATTGATCCAGCAGAAAGCCTTTCCTCCTCTGCGAGTCCCCCAGCGGACCCGAATAACCCATCCTTAAGTAAGCTCCGTCACGGAAAGGAGCTACGAATTCCGTTGGGTCGTCTCTCGTTTCATCACCGAACTGCAGAGCCAACCGTATGTCCTCCGAGGAAAACTGTATGTCTTGACCATTGACAGTTGCTCGCATCACTGGAGGCTCAGGTCTGCAATCATAATACACCGTCTGCCAGAAATCTTGAATGTTGGGCAGAGATATGGGTAGTGTATTAGTGATCGCGTGAAAAACTCGTGATCGTTGGAGAAATGTGATAATCTCCCTATAGTCTTCAACGCCTCGTGCGTCTGGATCCAAAGTGATGTATTGGTTATGGGCTGGGAAGAATTGTCGTTGCTCATCACCATCATCACCTCCAGTACCTCCAACAGCAGCCATATCTGCACAAAACAAATCAAGTTAGAGACCATATAATCATCTCACAAGTTCGCTGTGTACCATATGCGAAGTTGTGATGTACAGGCGAATTTAAAGTTGAGGCGAAGTTGGGAACAACTTCGCTTCATCTGTAAGTTCGTCTATAAACTTATAAAAAATTTGAAATAGGCGAAGTTATGTTCAAGGCGAAGTTATGGATAACTTCGCCATAGGCGAAATTAAGCTTCAAGCGAAGTTGTGGATAACTTCGCTGAAGGCGAACTTAAGCCACTGGCGAAGTTGAGAATAACTTCGCGTAAACCTTAACTTCGCCTGAATCTGAAACGGCGACTGTTCAGATTCAAACAAGGTTTATCCGATGTTTCGGACCGATTTAACGATCCAACAATGAAGTCCAACATATTTCAATGGTGTTAGGACGAAAAGGTCGTCCATGAACACGTAACGTGAGGTCGGAAAACTTGGTTTCTAAGGTTCGACGACCCGAGGTCTCGAACCGGGTAAAACTATAACGAGAAAGATAGGATGTTATTGACGACACATACCACTAGTATAGTAGAAACAAGGAACACAAGATCGAAATCGAAAGTGAATAACAAGATCCGGATGTATTGGTTTTGAGAACAAGTTCGCCGGTAAATCGAGAAAAAGTATACAGATTACTGTTTACAATCCCTTATATAGGGCAGAGTTGGTTCAGGCGAAGTTACGCTTAACTTCGCCAAGGCGAAGTTAAGCACAACTTCGCCGAATTCAACAACTTCGCCCGTAATTTTCAAAATCAGCCCTTTAAGTTTGAATAATCCTGAATTTAACCTTAGAAATTACCAAAAAGAGTTAAACAAATATGATCAAGATCTAGTAACCAACAATGAAATGATATAACTACAAAAAAACAAAAAAATCTTAGAAAAATTTTAACGAAATAAGGGATCAAATTTCAGTCTAGTCAGGGACCACTACGTTTTAGAAAAGATCCTAACAGGAATCATACTAACTATGTGACTGTCACTTAGATCCGTGTTTGGCTGTATTATGACATAGAGACACAGGTTGTAAGCATGTAAATAACGTAAATGGTTTTCATCGTTTCTGTGATACGGATTAAGGTTCAGTTAAGCTCAAAAGTTTAAGTTGGCAACATCTCAGAGATAATGATGTCTTCTATCTATTCTCAAAGCGTATTTGGCTATACCCAAGTCACCCCGAATTGACTTCGACCCATAATGTCTGATTAACTTGTATATACTCGTTGACTGCTTCCCGTTCTCTTCTTACTCCAGACATGAGAAGTCTTGATTGTTACTATGTCTCATAAGTACTAAAAATATACATGTTTTTTTTTTTTTTTTTTTTTTTTTTTTTTTTTTTTTAACCAAACATTCTTATTGACTTCGGAGTATTAAACTACTGCAAGTCCCGAATCTGGATCACTGCAGTGTCTTGAAATGCTTTCTTCACGGGAATCAGATCACTCAGGGGCTCGTGTATGACTGGGTAGTCGCTTTTCTGCCTATCATTCGGAAAGATATGTGTGAAGACATTCAAAACTCTTAAGGAGTTTCCACGTAAATTCGAGTAGTTTAAGTTAGTATCACATACACTTTTACGCACCATAAAAATTACCACGACATACAATGACTGTTCTAAAGCCTTTTAAGCCTAATAACTTCACTAGTTAAGCACACACGATTAGTATATATATCATTTTCCAAGGTTGGATCAATTTTCTGTCAATCACAGCATAGAACTTCATACGAAGTAACAGACTTGAAAATTAATTTCATTTCCCTTTAAAAAAAACTTTAAATTCAATCGCCCCAATCACGTCAAAGTCGTCAGGTAAACGGCTATCCTGAAGATCCAATGGATCAACTGGACCGACCACATACAAGTATGTGTCCTTCTTACTAAGTATGACCGACTAATTTTCAGCAACTGAAAGAACACACGTCATAGCTGCACCGGTCACTTTCAGTCTTCCGGTTAATGGCTATCCTCATTCTCTAAGTTGAAACGAGGACCAAAACATATCCTAGGATATGTCCATCAAACTGAGGTAACCGACTAATTTTAAGCAAAAATGACCCATGTTTTTTTTTTTTTTTTTTTTTTTTTTTTTTTTTTTTTTAAATCAAAGACATGGTTACTCGGGATTGATCATCCCGTTTAGCTCAATTAGGTTTTGAAATCTGGATTTATCAAACGCTTTTGTAAACAAGTCAGCAAAATTTTCAAGTGTATCAACTTTTTCGATCTTGATCAGTTTCTTCTCAGCACAATCCCGTATGAAGTGATGACGAATGTCAATATGCTTAGTTTTACTGTGCTTCACGGGATTGTTAATTACTGAGATGGCGGCAGTGTTATCAATTAAAATAGGAGTAAGTAAGAAATTCAGACCATAGTCGCGCAATTGTTGCTGAATCCACAAAACCTGAGAGCAGCAGTTGGATGCTGCCATGTATTCAGCTTCGCATGTTGAAATTGCAACTGATGTCTGTTTCTTGCACTGCCAGGAAACTAATCTTCCTCCAAGAAACTGACAGCCTCCTGTTGTTGACTTCCGACTCTGATTACAGCCACCATAATCAGAATCTGTATACGCCACCAGTTCAACGTCTCCCCCCTTTGGGTACCACAACCCTAGTTTCGGCTTGCCCTTAAGATACCGCAAAATCCTCTTCACACCTTTCATGTGAGATTCCTTTGGGTTTGCCTGAAAACGAGCACAAAGACAAACAGAAAACATTATATCGGGCCTAGAAGCAGTTAAATACATTAATGAACCTATTATCGCCCGATACAGAGTAGGGTCCACATCTGCGTCACCATCTGATTCAGCGCCCAATTTGTGATTGACGCAGATTGGGGTGTCATATGGAGAACTGTCCTCCATCTTGAATCTCTTCAGCACATCATGAACATACTTTGTTTGATGAATGAACATCCCATCCTTCTTCTGATCAACCTGCAATCCTAGAAAGAAGGTTAGTTCACCCATAGCACTCATCTCGAATCGTTTCTTCATGACAGCCTCAAAATCCTGACACATGGATACTCTTGATGCAGCAAAAATGATATCATCCACGTAGACTTGAACCAGTAAGAAGTCACATCCTTCTCTCTTCACAAACAGCGTACTGTCAATCAATCCCCTTTCAAAACCATTTTCCAGCAAGTAGTCCGATAACGTTGAATACCAGGCACGAGGTGCCTGATGTAACCCATATAACGCCTTGCTCAACCTGTATACGTGATCCGGAAAGTCTGGGTCAGGAAAACCCGGAGGTTGCTCAACAAACACAACCTCATCAACTTTCCCGTTAAGAAACGCGCTCTTCACATCCAACTGAAACACCTTCATCTTTTTAGATGCAGCAAACGCCAAAAACAATCTAATCGCTTCTAACCGGGCAACAGGAGCGAAAACCTCATTGTAGTCAATACCCTCTTGTTGATTAAAACCTTTAACAACCAACCTCGCCTTATTTCTCACGATAATCCCCTTTTCATCCCTCTTGCACTTGAACACCCATTTCGTGCCTATAGCATGCACATTTCTTGGTTTTTCAACCAAGGTCCAAACTTCCATTTTCTCGAACTGAGCCAACTCTTCTTGCATGGCTTCGACCCACGAGCTGTCCTTTAAAGCCATTTGATAATTCTTTGGTTCAATTTGGCTTATAAAGCAGGAGTACAAACATTCATTCATTATACCTGTTTCTTTTATACTTGAATAAACACAGGTGTGCTCATTCAGGCTACTTCTGGTTTGTACACTCGAGGACACATCACCTATAACGTTCTCCAATGGGTGATCTTTGTGAATTCTCGTGGTCGGAACAGCACCGACATGCAAATTGTCTTCCAAGTTCGAAGAGATCTCATCTATGGTTGTTTCTGGCTGAGAGTGAAAAGGATTAATAAATTCATCTTCAGTTGAGGCCGCAGGGGTATCGATCGTGTTTGATGTGGAAGGTTGAGATTTCTCAAAAATCTGATGTTGCAATATATTCTCTTCCTCATCAAGTATCATCTTCGTCACAGCTCTTTCGTCTTCTTCAGAAATTTCCAAATTAGGTACGTTAAACGACTTAAAAAGTTTAACATAGTCAAACAGCTCAGCAGGTCCATTGCTTGGTTTTGGCGGTTGGTAACTAGTAATGTCGGTGTTACAAACCACCTCCACCTTGCAAGTTGTCGTATTGAAGACCCGTCTGTTGGGAGTCCCAACAACATAACCGACTAGGATTCCCTCATCGGCTACTTCACCAAATTTCGAGTTAGTCTTCAAAATCGAACAAGGAGACCCAAAAGGTTCAAGACCGCACAAGTTGGGCTTCCTTCCGTGCATAAGCTCGTAACAAGTTTTTCCAAGTCTCTTAACGGTTAACACCCGATTCAGAACATAGCAGGCTGTAGCAACTGCTTCAGCCCAGAACATCACAGGAAGTTTTGAGTCTGCCAGCATAGTTCTGGCTCCTTCAATCAACGTTCGGTTCTTCCTTTCAGCTACTCCGTTCTGTTGTGGAGTATACGGAGCGCTGTATTGATGCTCAATACCCTTCTGAAGACAAAAGATTTCCATCTCAAAGTTCTTGAACTCTGTCCCATTGTCGCTTCTGATGAATTTAACTGATTTACTCATGACGTTCTCAACTTTTGTAATTAGATTCTTCACCATTTGAGCCGTCTCGTCTTTCGTTTTCAGAAAATATACCCACGAGTATCGCGAGTAGTAATCAGTGATCACCAAGCAGTAAGAGGTACCTCCTAGACTTTGTACATTCACGGGACCGAAGAGATCCATATGAAGTAGTTCTAGAGTACCGGCAATTGAGTTAATCTTCTTGGTGAGATGGGATTTCTTGTGTTGCTTTCCCTTCTTGCATGCTATACATTTGTCTTCAAAGTTAAAACTCTTTAAGGGAACGCCCATCACAAGCCCATTTTTGACAATGAAGTTCATCTTACGAAGATGAATATGTCCCATTCTCCTGTGCCATAATTCTGATTCTGATTCGCTTGCCTTCGTCATTAAACAGGATTCTCCGGTGGCCATTTCAGTAGACCTCATATCCATCACATATGTATTCGTTTCACGTGGAGCTTTCATTACTATCCATTCTTCTGGTATATGTAAACCAGGCTTCAATACAATCGCTTCATTCTTAGTGAAATAGACAGTGTATTCTTTATCACAGATCTGCGACACACTCAGCAGATTGTGCTTTAATTCCTCCACAAAATTTACGTTTTCAAGTGTCATTCTCCCATTCGACACAGTTCCTCTACCGGTAATCCTTCCTCCGCTTTCACCAGCAAAACTAACTCTAGCTCCCTGAACAGGTTTTAAGTCTTGCAACAAGTGTTTGTTGCCTGTCATGTGCCTGGAACAGCCGCTATCTACAATCCAAAGATTGTTTGCAGCCCTGTTCAACTGTTCCTGCACAATAAAACAAAGAGTTAGAATCTTGGGACCCAAGACCAATTGGTCTTGGATCGATACGTCCCGTACCCTGGCTTTCTTAAGTTAGCATCAGGATAATTTCTGTAAGTCCTATTAGGGAATCTCCCTGCAGATCGTGTGTAATGCCTTCCAAACCTTTGAGAATTGAAGGTGTTATATCTTGAGGTTTGGTTGTAAAACTGAGGTTGGTTTTTATGAAAACTTGAATTCGTTACATTTTGGCATTTTTTAAAGTTTTCATTTTTAGCAGTAACAAAATGACGCTTATACTCAGTTTTATTTGGCTTCACACCTCTTAATCTTGGCTCCAGAGGGCAATCTGCAACTAAATGCCCTAATTTGTTACATCTAAAGCAACACCGACTCTCCAATTTCTTGTCAAATGTTGGTTTGGATGTAGAGGTAGTGTTACCAGCCGTTCGTCTCACATAAGGTGGGACGTACGGATTGAGTGGAGAACTCTTTTTAGAAACTTTATTTTTATCTCCATCGGTGGGTAACCCTACCTTCTCTTTTGTCTGATCAGATTCGGACAACTTATCCGAATCCGATGAAACTGGACTCAAAACAGAAATATTCACATTAGAAACTTTCGAACTTGTTTCTCCACAGCTAACACTTGGTTTTACACTTGTAATCTTGATTGGAGTTGTCTGAGGAACTTCGAAATCGACAGATTTCTGAACACTCGGATTATAAGTATAGTTGTGGTTAAAGGGTGGTGGAACTTCATTATATCCGATTCCTCCCCTCTTTGCAGAGGTACCTGGATCACTCACGAGGTGATCAAGGATGGCTGAGGAATTCCTGAACTGCTCAAGTTTGCGGTTCAGTTCCACCACCTTTACCTGGTGGTCAGCAATCTGTTTATCTCGATCAGCAATCACTTTAGTTTTTTCCTCCAAAACTTCATAACTAAGATCAATTATTTCAATTTTCTCAGCAAGTTTAATTTTTAAGCTTTGAACGTCTTTTTCACATGCTTTTATTTTAATTTTATAACTCGTTTCTCTTGCTTTCGTAAAATGGTGATCTTCTTTAATAGTTTTAAAGTCAGCATCTAAATGGACATACTGATCAGTTATTGTTTTAAGTTGCTCAGACAGATTCTCACAACTAGTACAAATAGTTTTAGGACATACCTCGGAGCGATTATCCTTGTCATCTGCCATGAAAGCTGTTTCTTCTTCAGTAGCTTTCTCAATCCCTTCAACCTTCTCACATTCTTTCACTTCAGCCTCAGCCATGTTCGCTTGTTCACCAGAACCACATGAATGCGAGTTCCAGTTGTACTCACCTGCTTCTCTGGTCAACATGGCGTTAATCTCTCTGTTAACTCCAGAATGTTGTGTAGGTCGACCTTGTCCTCGTTCAACCCTCTCATTTCTGCATTCCTTGGCAAAGTGCCCGTACTGCTGACAATTATAGCACCTTACCTTGGATTTGTCGAACCCGGGCCGACCACCAACAAATTTTCTTCCAGTTTTGTTCATAAAACGTTTCACACGCCTCACAATCATTGCCATTTGCCACTGCAAATCCATCTCCTCCAGATCATCAGCATCGATCTGATCGTAATCCTCATCAAGAGCAG
Source organism: Bidens hawaiensis (assembly GCF_021521415.1). NCBI lineage: Eukaryota > Viridiplantae > Streptophyta > Magnoliopsida > Asterales > Asteraceae > Bidens > Bidens hawaiensis. The sequence goes on along the minus strand of NW_027492610.1, from coordinate 97,497 downwards.
CAGGGTCCACAATCTTCCCCTGGATGTAGTTTTCATAGGAAGCAATAAATGATGCATAGACTGCAAACTGCTCTTCAGCAGATTTTACACTCATAGGCATCTTGGAATAACTATTGCTAGATGCATTTGCAGAAAAACTACTTGTGGATGCTTGAGGCTTTGAAGTACTAGATCCTCCAGCAACGAAACATACATCACCATTCGTGTTTACAGAAACTTTTCCTTCATGAGACGAGTCAGAGCCTGACTCCCCTTTCGAGTAAAAAGCAGCAGATTCAGGCCTTGAACTTGAGCCTGAGTTAACCTTAGCACCATACATACCAGGGTCTTGTATCTGATCTGTTGGTGTTTCCTTTCGAACCATATTAAGCTCATAAGTTCTGAGCTTGTTTACTGCCGTTTCAAGATCACAATTTGGAAAGTCTCTGTCTTCCCTCATAAGGACGGTGTACATTTCCCACTTCGGTGGGAGAGCATCGAGAAGCTTTTCAACGATCTCTTCTTCTCGGTAAGCAATTGAATAATTGCTGAGCTCTGTCATTAGATGATAGTATCTGGTGATAATATCATCCAGTGATTCGTTCTTCAAAAATTTGAAGACGGAGAACTGGGTTTTTAAGAGTTTGATCTTTGATGCACGTATACCCACATTCCCCTCGAATCTATTTTCAAGAGCATCCCAAAGCTCTCTCGCAGAAGTGTACTTTCGGAACGTATGGAGAACCTCTTGAGGAAGTGCCATTGTTATCGCAGCATGGGCCTTGCTTTCGGCCTCGTACATTTTCTTCTCTTCGTCCTCCATTTTGCTGTACTTCTTAACCACATCGCGACCTTCGTATTGCGCAGTTGGAGGGATATATCCATCCTGGATGCACACCCACATTTTGGCATCCTGGTATTTGATGTATTGGATGAATCTGTCCTTCCATGCCACGAAGTCAGTTCCCTTCATCAGCCTCGGGGCCTTAGTGGCAGACCCCGCTTCTACTTCCATCTTGACCAAGTCGGAGATATTGATCGACGACATCCTTGCAAAAACCTGAAAAACCTGGAAAAACAAAAAAATATTAAAACAGCTCAGTTGGCGAAGTTAAGAATAACTTCGCTTGAAGGTTAACTTCGCTGAAAGAGAACTTCGCTGAGATCTTAAATTCGCTTGATTTGGGCGAAGTTAAAAATAACTTCGCTTAGCTCTGGCGAACTTATGAGTTGAGCGAACTTGGGTTTGAAGCGAAGTTGCGGATAACTTCGCTAAGGCGAACTTATGAAGTGACTTCGAAGTTGTAGTTAACTTCGCTAATCCTTATATCTTCGCCAAAAACCCTAATTCCAGCGACGGCAACTTCGCCTGAAGAATGGTAACTTCGCCCGATGAACGGTAACTTCGCCCGATGAACAGGGAAGTTTGTTCAGATCTGTTTTCGTCAATCCAGCAGCTCCCGATCAATGCAAAGGCTTGAAAATGACTGTCAAGCACTAGCAAAACTCAATCCCAACAAAAACACGTCCCGCGAATAGGTCAAACGAGACGTTTTCTACACCCGCGTGAAATCCCGAACCTCACAATCGAGCCGATTGGCTCTGATACCACTTGTTAGTCCCGGTGCTGATCGATACGAGATCCGCACGAGGTCTAGGAGTGCGGAATCCTCCTAGACTCGTTTATTGGTGTATAGACGAAGAACACAAACACGTACACGATCAAATACACAAACAAATACAAGAATGGATAATCAAATCTGCAGATTCATATATAAAATAATCACGTTACATACCGTAACATAAACAGAAACACGACTGACCCGAGGTGAGCTCTACCTCGGGTCGTCTCACACGACTCTCACTCTCTTGCTCTCTCTTGACACTCAAACTGTAACACACACTCTCTGAATTACTGGATTCACTCTCTATAACCTAACACGACACATGTATATATAGACAATCTTCACGGGCTTGGGCTTCAGTAGGCGAAGTTGTTCATAACTTCGCCTAGGGCGAAGTTGTTATAACTTCGCCTAGGCAAAGTTGTGCTAACTTCGCCTGTGACGATCCGCTGGTCAGAATTGCATAGCGACGGTCACAGAATGCACCAACAGTCTCCCCTTTGACCGTTGCTCTCAATTCTAACAAACACGAAAGATCATCTGTTACAAAACATGCACTAACAGACTCCCTCTTAACTGATGATCTTCTGTTTTGTTCATCAACCAGCCGTGTCTGAATCTGTCCTGTAGCTTCACAAATCTACCAATCACCCAGCGTCTTCCATATCAGATCTCCCCTTCAGTGTAAGCTTCTCCGACTATAACGATTGAGGTCTTTGAAATGCATGCATCCTCGTGCCAATAGATCATCTCAACCAATCACGTGAGTCCATCTGACTTCACCAACACATGAAGTTGGGCTTCCTCCACAACTTCACCAACTCGTCGGCATACGATAAGGTTTAATCTTCAACTACTCAACATCAGGTGATCAATTTCATCACAAAACCACCTTGACAGAATCTAACACATGACCATTAATTAATCCGAAGCATCTTCAATCACCAGGGATAACAATCAAGAACATAGACACTTTAATTCCCGGTTAAATCCAACTTGTTCCAGAATCTTCACTCGTATAAATAAGCATCACGTTTCAGGATCCAATTCTCGAACGCCTTGAAAATAACATAAATAATATGCTCTGACCGCAATCCAGTAATGACGAAAACCTTCAGTTCAATTTGACTTTCTTCGGTTGGTCAACCACGAACAACAACAATTTCATTGCCCACAAACACCCGAATATGTGTCAATATCCAGTTTCAAACAATATCCCATTCACAACCTCAACTCCAAATCCAGAGTTGACACGTATTTGTTCACACGTAAGACCAAGAGATAACAAGATCACTCGTTGACGGAACAACATCTTTGGTCTCACAATAATCGTGTACACCCGGCCATACAGATGAAAACTCCAAACAATTTTTTTTTTTTTTTTTTTTTTTTTTTTTTAACTTCACCTGGCCATAACTTCGCCTGGCCATAACTTCGCCTGGCCATAACTTCACCTGGCCATAACTTCGCCTGGCCATAACTTCGCCTGGCCATAACTTCGCCTGGCTGCTAACTTCGCCTAAACCCTAAAATTTAAGCGACAACTTCGCCTGAACCCAATAACTTCGCCTGCGGCGGCTGTTCGGCCGAAAACGCACAGAAACGTGCCAGAAACACCAAAAACGCAGATCTCGAACCATAGCGTAAGAGCCTAAGGCTCTGATACCACTTGTTAGGTTCCTGGACGGATCGTACACGGGATGTCTCTAACAACGCAGGTGCGGAATCCCTGCGTAGGTAGATACGAGTGTAGAGTATGTAGAGATCGAACACACAAGCAATAAACCAACCACGTTATATTGATAACAAACACGTGACCCGAGGTCACCGTTACAGACTATGACACGTAACTCGGTTACTGAAAACTGAAACGAAAACCCTAAACGAACAACCTCAAACTGTTTCGTCTGAAACAGTATATAAACACGACAACTTCGCCACAGGCGAAGTTGTCCATAACTTCGCTGATTCAACAAGTTCGCCATAGCGAACTTGTTGACAACTTCGCGCATTACAAAACAAACATAAACAAAACATAATTACATTACAGACTCGATTACAAATGCTAGACTATGAACTACTGACATACATGTACCAACAATTATGATAGTTATACCCTTTTTGTATTCTTTGCTCGTCTATAACAGTACGATTTGTTTAATGATAAATGCTATGTTTTTATGATAAACTGATTATTTGCGGTATAATGGTCGAGAACTCTTATATCATGGGCTTAAATATGTATATATATATATATATATATATGAACTATTTTTGTATAATAAAGGGAACTCACCAAAATTCGTGTTTACAAACATTTTAATATGTTTTTTAGGTAAGTGATGGCATCGAGAAGAAATGGGAAAAGAGTTGGTGCGGTGTTTGAATGCGAAAGAAAACTGGGCATGTAATAATACTATGTCCATGACACGTGTAAACTATGGCTATGGAATAAAGTTAACTTTTTAAATAAAAGTCCAACTTTATATATTATAATATTTTGCTTTATTATGATTGGTTATCGGCATCTGTCATAACTGTTGGGCCACAATTTGGTTAGACTAACGCATATCAAAAGACCATGACATGATCAAGACTGAAGTAAATAAACAAGAACGTAGCTACAAACCAAGGGGGAGATTGTTGGGTCGATATTTGGTGGTTTGTACTTAGTTCTATCTTTATTGGGTTTCGTGTTGGGCTATGTATGTAAACCAAGATCCATTATGGATCTCGGTGGGCTTGGGCTTTGTTAGGCTAGCTAGTTGGTGACTTTATATATAGAATCTATTGTATAGGGTTTTGGTTATGAGTTCAGTGGTTGTTGAGCACTTTGAGAGCCAGCATCTAGAGAGAAAATAACGATTTTGGTTAAATCTCATGTACCAGACGATTTATTAATATAATCCTGTGCATTTGGAGTATTATTGCGTTCTTCATATTCATATTGTTCTTCTATATCGTTCTTGAATCATCACGTTGATAGGATTCCGCACTAACATCGTGTTTGGATTGATATCATACTGTAGTGATCCACATTCGGGACTTACAATTGGTATCAGAGCCTTAGACCTATTCAGGCTCTTTATTTTGATATCAACGGATTCAAGATCTAAGGGTTTGGTGGCTTTTGTTGTTTTTCCGGCGAGTTCTTAATCGGAGAAGACGAAGCCCTATTTTTGGCTATAGATTTGGTTGATTTGGAAAGTATTTGAATCCCATAATTCACGGGATTTAGTTGGTTGCAAATCTAAAACAGTCAACCTTGTTCTCAGAAAAATTTTGTTTGATTTCGGGATAAATTAAGGGTTCTCGACAATTATTTCATCGTTTTCGGTGGATTTCATCGTTTTCGGTCAAGTTCAAGGGTTTTCGGTCCAAATTTTTAGTGTTCTCGATCAACTGAGTTTTCGGTCAGCTGGGTCTTTCGGTCAACTAGAGTTTTCGGCCAACTTTTGTGAGTTTTCGGTCAACGCTACCGTTCTCGGTCAACGTTTCTTGTTTTCGGTTAACTCATGTTCTCGGTCAATTAGCGATCTCGGTCAACCAGTGTTCTCGGTCACCATTATTCTCGGTCTAAGAATCAGGGTTCTCAGACAAGCTTTTGAGTTCTCGAGTAAAAAAAAGAGTTTTTTGGCGGGAAAAGTTTTCTTGAACAAAATTTTTCCAGAATACTCCTTATAAGTAAAAATTCATTTTTAAAAATTTTGGCAAAAATTATTTTTTTTGATGATTTTTGGTGAATTTTTTGGCGGGATAATCGGAAAAACTTGTCTTGAACAAATTTTTTTCTAGACGCTTCTTTTGAGTAGGACATCTTTCTTGAGAATTTTGGCAATCATATTTTTTTTCTTTCGAAAAAATTTGGCGGGAAAATCAGATTAATTCTTCAATGTTTGGAATTACTCCTAATCAGTCTTCTCCCTCACAAGTAGTATTTCAGAGTTCGTCTATAGAGGTAAGTTTTCAACCATGTTCTCTAGATTGTGTTGATAAGATAGAATTATATAAGCTCCATAATGATAACTTAATTTGAGACATGGAAAGAATAAAATCTGAAAACTTTAAACTTAAGAAAAATGAAAAAGGTTTTCTAGACAAAATAGAAGCACAGAAAAAGGACATCTCTAAGCTTAAATCCGATTTCAGTATAAAATTTTGTCACCACCTTGATGCCACACAGGAAATCGCTGAATTAACTGCTAAACTGGAAGCCTCCAAGTTAGAAATTTTGAATCTAACTAGGAATTTGAACGGATTGAACTTGACTTTAAAAAATTCAATGGTTCCAGTAAAGTAGTCAATTCAATGATTGAAAATCAATTATGGTGGAAAGAAAACGAAGGTGAGGGTATAGGATATAGTCAAGTACCCCCACCATACAATGACAACTATACTAGTCTTCCTCTTGCCAAAGAGTATGAAGAAAAGGTAAAAGACATGAAGTATGGTAAACACGTTCAATATGAAATTGTTGAATCATGATCCCTAGAGGAAATCAAGCATGTTTTTGAATGTGTGAACAATTTTTATGCTTCTACTTCATGTGCAGATATAGTACATGTTGCTTCTAATAGTAAAGGGGTTCAGGCTAGTGAACATGAATCTTATTCTAACGTGTCATCAAACTCAGATGACACCACAACACAAAATTGTACTAATAATAATACACAGAGTTGTGGCAATAAAAATATAGTGAAGGCACATAAGAAATCAGCACAACAAGGACAATATTGTCCTCATAGATCCTCCAGATCTCCATGTGTTGATAAATCATTGGGTGCTATTTATATTAAGAGGCAAACATGTTACCACTGTGGCACGCCAGGACATATATCCAGAAATTGTGTTCATCGTCTATATGTTCCCTATTACAAGCAAAATCAGAAGGCTGCACCAAGGGGCAAGAAGAATGGAAAAACCTTTCCTAAGAAGGAATTCCAACATAAGGCAAGTGCTTCCGTTGACATTAGAAGAAGGATGAAGGTGTTTTTCGTATGCGAGAACAGTGGGCATTTGGCAAAGGAATGTCACTACCGTGCTGTTAATAGACAAGCTCCTCAGGTGAAAAGTAATAGGTTTCAACCGAATCCAGTGGTTAAACAAAATGCTTATTTTACTAAACCACGAGTATCTGTACAACGGGTCACAGATACTCAAGGGTTAAAAGTTAATATGACAGGTTTGCACTCAAGTGATTTAGAAAGTGTTAAAAGAAAAATAAATTTTCAGGAGTCAAAGAGTGTTGAGAGTTTTAAGAATTCGAATTCGAATTGTTCCACTCCAAAGTCTGTTCTATCAAATTTCACTAAACCAAGACAGACTTAGAAACTTAAAACTCAGCAAACAGAATCTGTATTAACAAATGATTCTGTTAAAGATGGGAAAGATATGAGTTGGCAAGAGGTCACATATGTTGATGCTCAAAGGAACCCCAAGACATTTATGACTTGGGTTCCTATGTCCAACTGATCTCGTTATGCGTGTAGGAACAACCACAAATTCATTGTTTATTAAATGGGTTGTTCCAGGCACATGACAGGGCAAATATCCATTGTTTCTAAATCTTTAAACCATAAAATGGATTATTTGTTGTCTGGACGGGATTTAGGGTGATAGAATGTTTTTAATCTGCTCTCTAAGTCTGTAGGAACAAATCAGGGAATACATTGCATATTAAAATGTTTGTTCCAGACATTCAACTCGCAAGGATGTAGAATCTCAAAACAAGCTTAATCCTAGGGGGAGATTCTCAAAAATGGGAAAATGACGTCTTGAAAATAAAAGGTAACCGTATCACATTGGTATGAAAGATTGATCAATCTAAAAGATTTTAAAATTTTAAATTTAAAAGAAAATAAAAAATATGTTCATGTATAGTTTTTCAAGTATAGTGTATTTTGTTTCCCAAAAATAAGAAAATGACTTGAACTTACATGAGAAATGATAGTACATCAGTTGGTTGACTATCACACTTCATCATATATTATTATTAAATACTACGTTTCGACGATTGAGTCTTTTTGAGGTTAAATTTGTACATAAAAGTTTTTCTTTCTGTCAAAATTTTTGCACAAATTTTACGGGGGGGGGGGGGGGGGGGGGATTAAAAAAATTCAAAAAGAGTATGTGTGCGTTTATTATTAAAAATATATATTTAATTTATTGTGTTTTTCAAGATTCACTCTCGCTTAAAATTATGTCGGTTGCTCAAGTTTGAAGAACATATACTTGTATATGTTTGGTCTGGTGATCTACTTGTAGATTCACAGAATAGCCATTTATCTAAAGACTAAAAGCATCTGGGGCGATTGGGATGTATTTTTGTGTTTTGAATTCTTTCACTTAAAATTATGTCGGTAATTCCAAGTTGGAGGGACACGTATTCTCATATGTGTTTTGGTCATGTTAACCACTAGTGGTCAAACGGGATAGCCATTAACCTGAAAACTGAAGAGTGGCCGAGGTGACTGAGTTCTTAACATGTGTGTCTTCTGGGAAGTGATATCATTATTCAGTTAACAGCTTTTTAGAAGCTTCAAAATATTTTCAAATGAAAATTGATCCAACCTTTGGAAAGTGATAGATAAATTGTTTCTGTGTGCCTAACGGGTGAAGTTATTAAGCTTAAAAGGTTCTAGAACAGTCATTAATTTGTATGGTAGCTTTCCATGATGCGTAAAAGTTGAAGTGATATAAACTAAATTTGCTAAACTTACTGTGGAGATTCATTTTGAAGAAATGTGCATGTCTCCATATACATCTCTCCGAAGGATAGAGAGAAAAGCAATTACCCAGTCATACACGAGCCCGTTAGTGTCTTGATCACCAAAATTATTGTGTTATTAAGTTAAAGAATTAATATATATATATATATATAATAATCAAAAATTGATTATTGTGTTATTAAAAAATAAAAAAAATAATAATAATATGGTTTCAAAAGCTTAAAGGGTCAAACTAGAACTACAGAGACGGGGGCATAAAAGTAAGTCATGTCATGTCTCAAATGAAAAGCCTGTAAGTCCAGATGGCTTGTAAGTCCAACGTTCAACCTTAAAGCTTAAAATTATGTTGAATTATCGATAAAATCCTTTGATCAAGCACTAGGGGGTTGGAGTCAAATCGGGGTGATCTGGGGAAAGACAAATACGGTTTGAGAAGAGATAGGAGGCATCACAGTTCCATGAGTGATGTCCATCTAAGCTTTATGCCGAACTGAACATAATTCATATCACTGAGGCAATAAAAATCATGCTAAGTTCGTTATACATGCTATCAACCTGTCTCTTTATGTCATAATAACGCTGAACATGAATCCTTGTGACAGCACCTTAAACAATATGATTCCATGTTCCGAACTTTTCATAAAAGGTGGCGTTTTTATTAAAACTAAAATTTGATCCCTAATTTTGCTAAATTACAAGAAGACCGGGTGATTAAATTTGTTTTATTTGTTGTTTTTGGATTTATTTTATTTCATTTATTTTATTTTTTACTTCTTGATTACTCTTGTCGAAACAAATGTGTTAATAAATCGTTTTGAAGTTTTCAGCTCATGAAATATGATTTCGGTTATTGTGTTATAGTTGGTTTAGCTGGTATGATCTCATTTCAAGTCTTTTCAAGAAAATTAAAAAATAAATTATAAAAATATATCTGTCTTATTTTGTTTTATTCTGTCTTATTTTGTTTTATTTAATTGTTTTCAAAATATTTTGGTTGATCTTTCTATCAAAGTTGATTGTTCTTTCAAGACTGATTTCTTGTAGCGGAAGCATATGAGGTATCTAAGATTCAAATTGGATGATGCTATCAAAAATGGGGAGATGGTAGAGTATTGGATGCAGAAGCTGAAATTGCTGATCATGTTCAAGTAAAGATTCTGAAGGTTTTGAAAGCATCAGTCTAAGGGGGAGATTGTTGGGCCACAATTTGGTTAGACTGACACATATCAAAAGACCACGACATGATCAAGGCTGAAGTAAAATGAACAAGAACGAAGCTACAAACCAAGGGGGAGATTGTTGGGTCCATATTTGGTGGGTTGTACTTAGTTCTATCTTTATTGGGTTTCGTGTTGGGCTATGTATGTAAACGACTTTGGGCTTTGTTGGGCTAGCTAGTTGATGACTCTATATATAGAATCTATTGTATAGTGTTTTGGTTGTGAGTTCAGTGGTTGTTGAGCACTCTGAGAGCCACCATCTAGAGAGAAAATAACGATTTTGGTTAAATCTCATGTACCAGACGATTTATTAATATAATTGTGTGCATTTGGAGTATTATTGTGTTCTTCATATTCATATTGTTCTTCTATATTGTTCTTGAATAATCACGTTGTTAGAATTCCGCACTAGCATCGTGTTTGGGTTGATATCATACTGTAGTGATCCAGATTCGGGACTTGCAATAACCCGAACGACTTAATCAAAGTCTTCCGTTGCCTAGATTAAGGTTTTGGGGTGTGACTGTATATCTGTAATAGCGTTATATTATATGCAAAAACGAAAGAAATAAATAAATGTCGTTTGGTGCAAATGTGTAATAATGTATTTCAAATATGTAATAGTGTGTATCACATATATGCACTACATCAAGATTTTTGTTTTGTTTTTCTATTTTTTTGGACAATATCAACAAATAAAAAGGATGAAAGAAACAGATTACAAATTTTTTTTATAAGAAAGTTAATAGTTCTTTATTAATTCTTAAGTTCTCTATTTAAAGAGAGTTTTTATTTGAATCATCCCCTATACACACACACATACAAATACACTGAGTTATTGTTAGATATCAAAATTTCGAGCTTTTTAACGAGCTTCAAAATCCATTCACGAGCCGAGCTTGAGCTTTGAAAATAGAGCTCGAAACGAGCCGAGCTCGAGCTTAGTCGAGCTCGGGCTCGGCTAGGCTCATTTGCACCCCTAGGATTACCCTTTTAAATTGCGGAAACCTTTAAAAAACGTCCCTAAATTCTGGAAACAAATGGAAACACCTTTTGACTTATCGAAACGGTCAACGACCGTCCCCAAATCTTAGGAAACGGTCAAGAAACATCCCCTGGCCGTCCCCGTAGGCGTTTTCGTCTATGGCGAGTTTCTGGGACAGCGTACGGTGGGTTAGAGCCGTTTCCGTGCATCATAGATAATAATAATAAACCTCATTATCTTTAGTAACTCACCTTGGTTTTCTCCACCGACATCACCACCATTGGTCACCCACCCCCCCCCCCCCCCCACCCACTCCACCTTGCTAGAGAGCACAACCACCAACGCCACCATGAGCGGCGGTGATACCATTCATCAAGGAAAAATTCTAAAATTTTATTTATATCAAATAAACTTTTAGACTACGGATGTTATTTTTGAAAAGTTTTAACTACATACTAAATCTTACATAAAACCCATCCTCACAGTTAACTCAGCAAGTACATGAACATTTTAACACTGAATGTAATGCCTCCCTAGGTCATCTCATAGTTCGGTTTTTTCAACAAATGTCAAAACCGATTTATGACCGGTTTCAGTTCAGGTTGAAACTGGGTTCTTACCATGTTACGATCAGTTTCGATTCGGGTTTGATCGGTTTCGATTCGGGTTTTGACCGGTTTTTATCCTGTTTTGGCCGGTTTAGGTTCGGTTAACCGGTTTTGGTGGAGAAAATTAAAAACCGGTTCCAAACATGCGGTTTCAATCGGTTCTAAACCAGTTTCTACATAATCGGTTTCAAACCGGTACGGTTTCGGTTCGATTTTCGGGTCGAGTCGGTTAACCGGTTTGTTTGCCCACCTCAAGGTTAGACTAGATTTTTGTTTTTAGAAATTATTTTAAAAGTGTTTTCTAGTTGTACTGATTTGAATTCGAGATTAGCTAGGTTCATGCGAGAATTTGTTGTTTGTGCAAGAAGTATGAGAAAACATACCGGTTAATCACAAAATTGTTTTTAATTTTTGGTTATTTAATCCTAAGGGTATACTAGTAAAAAGTTCATGATTTTTTATATAACTAATACCAATAAGTTTAAGTTACAAATGGTTATACTTTGATTTTATTTTCATTTTTTTAATTGACACTACAAAAAATAAATTGAACAAAACCATCATGTACACAAATGAAATAAATGATGCATACATTATACTAAACCATCGTAAAAAGTGTCAACATATACCCCAGTATTAACATACATAAAAATAACTAGGTCTTGTTATCACCTACACAAATCACAATATTAACATATATACACGTATAAACTTGTTCATGCTAACACATACAAATATCACATTATTAACATACACATACAAAAATAGTTCATATTCTCATCTACCAATTTGTATATATCTACGCAAATCACAATTCTAACATACTAAAAAAAACTAGTTCATGATATCACATACACAAATCATAGTTTAACTTACACTTGTAAAACATTAACGAAACATATCGATATTAATTAAATTCAGGAAAAGTATTAAATGAGTATCCATAAACAAAATTAATAATGTAGAGATATTTTAGAATTTAATGTAAGACTTATATATGAAAAAAATGTTTTCAAACTACTCTTTTTCTGTCATTTTAAGTATAAATCGTTGATTAAACATAATCAATGATCCAATATTAATTTTTGTATTTATCGTACTATATTATAACCTAAAAATGGTAGGAAGCCTTATATGTGTCAAAACCAATGCAATTATACTTTTTCTCAAGATGGGGTATTAAAGTCTTTTATTCTCGATTTTCTATTAGAAATTTCATTCGGTTTAATGCTTTTGTATTTTTAATGAAAACTACATCCCAAACTTTATTCATACCTCTCTTCTTGTATACTCAATGGAGCCTTTTATTGAGTAAAGTAGAGACATAATAGTACTAATTTAGCAAGAATATATATTTAGTAAAAGTAATAGGAGAGGGGGTATTCAATAAAACAATATTAGAACATGTGTTATACACGGTTAAAAAATATAATAAAAGTAAACAATTATTATATGTAATATGTAATTTAGTTATTTCATATAAGAAATTTTATTTAAGACTTTATTTGATAAGTTATTAATATATTTGTGCACTATTAATTTTTATTACATGAAAAAACTTATATAAATGTTAAAACAAAAAGTTTATTACTATTAGATCCACAAAACAATCTTTTCATCAGATCATTTCTATATTGGTAAAGGTGAAAGAGCGTAACTATTATTATCATACGAACTATACTAGTTTTATGCTAAAAAATTAGATTAAGCTACATATAAAATCTGTAAGCAGTAGTATGTTGTAGAATCAATTTAAGCAACCAATATAGAAATCCCTTAACATGAGCACGCCCAATGATTTAAGACGTTCAAGATGGTGACGGTGATGTTGAGAAAAGACTTGAATGACGGAGAGATGTGTTTCAAAATTTAAAATAGATTTGTTTGAAGAGGAGAAAGAGAATACAGTATAGATCTTTGGAGGGGAATTATAAAACCCTAGATTACATAGAAAGCATTCAGAGTAAGATTGTTGATAAGCAAAATTCTTAATAAGCTTTGAGGGTAAGATATCAATTTCTAATTTCAAAGCAATGCATCCTTTAATTAGACATGACAGTATAATAGGAAAAAAAAATACATGACATTTAGGTGGCATTCAATGTGTGTATTGCTTTAATATATTAGCAAAATACTTGGGCTAAGGAAGAAATTTAGGTAACACTTACAAATGTTGTTTATTAGGTTGTGCTTGTGCTAGGTGGATGGTCGTGCTCGTAGTTTATAACTTTGATTTTTTTTAAATAGTAGGTTTAATATATATAAAAAAAAGTGGTTTTAGGTCTTTGATAATAGAGTAAATGGTATTTAGGTGTTCAACTATCAGAGATGGTTGGATTGGATTTATCTTTCCTAATGGAAATCCAACGTGTAAGTCTCAAGTGACTGTATCAGCCATCTGGGATGGCTAGATCCAACTTTATTCCCTTACACACCATTCTGCAATGTGGCAGCAAAAGATGAGACTAACCATTTGAGATACTTTGATTAAAGTCACATTTCCAATCAAGGAAAACTCACGAGTGTACTATTTTTAAATCTGGCAACATGATTTAGAAATGACAAACTTATCAAGTAGTTGGAGGTATCACTAAACAATGAACACCCACAGAAATAAAGGATGACACAACTTGATGGTTTTCTAAACTCCTTTGCAGTTTGGTTTTGAGACATGACGGATTTTATTTTTGAGAACGATGGTTGATTTAATCGAGTTACCCTATAAGTCACTATTTTGGTCAAAAATTACCGAAGAAATATTTGAACAAATTCGTTAAGCGAAGTAGTGTGTTCTTCAACAATACGGTGAATAAATGTGGTAAATGTGAAAGGGTGACACGCTGATGTAGCAAGGAAAACCCTCAGATCTTGGGGAGGATCCTCTGAAAAAACCTCGGGAGAGGAAAATTATCGCCTGCCTCGAAAAAATGATTACAACTCGAGAGCTTTGATAAGAATGATGACTAGAGTACATTAGTGAGATTGTGAGTTAATGAGAATGTGTGCTAAGTAATTTCATCAAGCCTCATCATATAGGAATAAAAAAATAACTAAATCTCCTACAATCCTGGAACCCTAGCTGGTTTTGACCGTTAGAAGACTTGTTCTTCCATCCAGGTGCTTTTCAACTAGCTGTCCAATTATTCAGGTAAGAATTAGTCGTCCTAGCCGTTTTGAACTCTTATACACTTGAGTCGTCCTAGATGTTTTGAACTATTATATTCAGTTAGTTTAGGATACTGGATCTAGCTTGGAATCCCAGCTTCCAGAATACTCATCAGGATCATGCTTGAGATTAAATGACCCCTAACAATTGTCCCCAAAAATATTAAAACTGTCAACCACAATTTTACAACTGTTATATTTCTCCACGTAATGATAATTTTGAAATTTGACGATTGAAGAAATATGATATGACTTGGTTCAACTTCCAAAGCTTCCCAAACGCCGCACCTTTAATCTTGGTATTAATTCCTATAATTACTCCAAATTCCCATATATCTTCACATCATATTTCGAATCCAGGTATTTTTTTTCTCTCTTCCTTTAGGGTTTCCTTGTTCATCCTCTTGTAACACTCATGGCTACGAAAATATCGAAAGCCTCCATATCCACTTCTGCTGTTAATAGATTTTGGTCGACCCCGACTTTGAAGTTTGCAACTTTTTAGACCTCGACTTAATAACTCTGCAATCTGGCGACACTTTCCCCGATGGAGCCATTTTCCGCCCATTCAACACTACCATTCGTTATGATTGTATCTCCAAGAAATAGGTCGGCTTCCTAGCTTACCCGTATACCATTGGCCCGACTTACTATTTCCCTAAATTTATTTCTCGTTTCTTCAAGGTCATCGGCATCAGCTACATACAGGCTTTGCCAATTTTGTGGAGGATCTTGTTCGTTCTCCACAGGATCATTACAACTCACAACATAAACCTGCATATATCTGACCAAGCCACCATATACAACCTTAGAACTCACGGCTCTTGTCGAAATGTCTGGTCGTTTCTCATAGTTTTAAAGACTAAAAGAAATAATGGGCAATGGTATATGAGGTCCATTTTATCCAAAGGGATTCCATTCCCGGGGGAGAAAAAACTTTCTTACCGATGGGTTAAGAAGGGTAGGAAACAAATTTTGATATTTTTTAAGAACATTATAATATAATTGACACTTGTCTCCTTTTCTTGTGATTTCAGCGAAGTTCTCGAATCTTGCAACTCCTAAATCGGTCCACTGAAGAGAACGCCTCATATATCCAGGATTCTAAAAAAGGAACGCTACTTTAACCTTGAGATTTTGCTTTCATCATATTCCGAGCAGTCATTAACTGGGAAAATGTCAAGTAAGGAAATTATCCCTAACTGATTCATACTAGAGAACTTTTATTTTGCCTTGCTTCGGGATCCTGATCTATGTTGAAACAGGCGAGGTATAGGGTTGGATGATTTGGAGAGGATCATCACGTTGAAGGAACCTATTACTGTTAAAGTTTCCAGGCCACTCCCTCCAGCTTTCCAAAATAGAGCATCCACTTTTTGGATCCACTCTTGAGTCACTGAACTTTAAGAAAGTCGAGCCTGTTCTTCTCTAGGTATAGATCTTGTGATTGTATTTTATATAAAATTTGTTTATTGTATTAATGATACCTTTTCATCGCAAGGTCTACATCACTTGAATAAGATTCATCACGCCGCTCTCCAAGAGGTAGAGGAGCAGTAGTTAAAGGTAGTTTTTCTCAATAAGGTAGCCGAGGCCAATTCTCTTTAAATCAAGAGCAAGGCCAGGGAGTTTGAACCGCTGAAGCGGGATCACACCGACCTTAAGGCCCCTCGTGCTAAAGAGCTTAGTGATTTCAAGGCCCATCTCAAGTTGCATATTTCTCACTCTATCTGTTGTGCTAGGATTAAGTTGATAGAGGAGGCCATGAAACATAACTTTGACATGTCTTCCTAGGATCTTGAAGGTCTAAAGTTCAAAGAGGCGGAGCTTAGGGTTGAAATAAGTCTAAGTCCCATGGAGGATCCTGTTGAAGATAAGGTTGGGGATGCTCAGGTAAACACTGGTGACGGTGAGAAGGTTGATTTGGTCGATATGGCTACAGGTTTCATAAAGAGGCAATGAAGGATATTAAAGACAAGGCCCGAGCCCCTCCTTGTCTAATGTTTTATTCTTATTCCATTTGGTTATAATCAAGACAATTTACAGTTCATGTCATATGGTGATGCTTAAGAAAATTTAGTTTTTATGATGTTTAGAACAATAGATAATCAAGGTGGAGGGATCCTGAGTATCTGGACGATGCCTATGATTATCAGTTTTTAGGAAAACTTAAGATATCCTCATAGAGGGATCCTGGGTTCCAGGACGAAGTCCGGAATATCCTTTTGGTTAATATGATGATAATCTTTAGCTTTAATTATGCCTATTCTATTTTATGTCAAAAATATGTTGATAAATACTTTTGTTGAAATATGTTAAGTTGAATTGGGTAAAAAAATAGATGTTTGAAAGTAATTTTTAACCTCATACTCAGGAAAATAAACAAATGAGCAAACTGTTTTGGTCAAAAATTAACAAAGTAATTTTTGATCAAATTCGTATGTGAGGTAGAGTGCTTGATCAAAAATAGGGTGAACACAATGATTTGATTTCGAGGGAAAAAACCCTTGATCTATAGGATCTTCGGCACAAAAAACCCCCGGACGGTGAAAACTAACACCGTCTATTTATTAATAACAAAAAGGGTTACAATGGTGGAGATTTTGATCAGTGTTACAGTATTTTCTAAGTGTGTGTGTGTTTTCTAGCTGATCATAGCCTCAATATATATACATAATAATATCTCAATGACTAATAATAAAGGTAATAATTAAGTTTTCTAAGAATCCGCCCTTGTCTTCAATATAAACGTTTCATGCTTTTATCACGTGGTTTAATGGCTTTAAATGCGAAGTTATATGTTGGACTTGGTCTCTTAACCGTTACACCTCACGTCTTTGACCGATTCTTTAGGGAGTCACTCGTCAAACGTAGTCCCATCGGCAAAATATCCTCAAATATTCGAGGATAATACAAGAGGTAGTAATTATCAGGGATACTGAATACTGAAAACCTGTCAGTAAATCCGACAATAATAGAGTTCTCTCACGTGCTAATATTAACTATAAGTGCGAGATTTCAGTATACAGTCAATATTTGACTGTTAACCATTACTTGGCCTTTACTCCTAACGGTTATAGCTCATTTGACGCGTTTTCTTCAACCACCAACTGTGTATTTCGCATGGACTAAATCAACAATTAATACATGCAATTATAAATCAACGCCAAGAGAGAAATATCCATTTATTAGCATTAATACTCAGGATATTAAACTTATTCGAGAATCCTGAACATATTCGAGATCCTGAGCATAGATTCGACTATAAAATGTGGGCCCTAACAATTGTCCCCAAAATTTGATAGCTGCTTTTTACCAATTTCAGCTGTTAAATTTTCTAATGATAAACTGTTTTCCATGTAGCACCAAAATTTTATGTTTTAGCACCGGCTAAAGTTGACATCATTACGAGAATAGATCAGTCCTTCGAAATCCATGTTGTTGTTATTAAATCTTTAGAGAAAAAATTGAAAAGGTTCTTTAATAGTAGTTTAAGTTTCAATTCCATAAACCAACACGAAGTTATAAAATTCATCTTATAAATAAGACAAATAATATGAAATATAGAATATTCACAAATAGTAAATCATACCAGAATTATATAGCATTTAACCTTGATAATATCTAGACCATTTTATTCTTGTAATAAGATCATTTTTCAGGATGTTCCTTCGATTCTGGGGATATACTCATAGACTTGCAATGTTAAAATAATCCTGAAAATAAATTCAGAAATTCTAGCGACAAGGCCCAAATAAACTGGCGACAAGGCCTAAATAATTTAGCGACAAGGCCTAAACAAACTGGCGACAAGGCCCTTAGAAGAGGCGAAAACCCCTTAAACCTTAGGAATAAGCTGGCGACAAGGCCCTTAGAAGAGGCGAAAACCCCTTAAACCTTAGGAATTAACTGGCGACGAGGCCCTTAGGGATGGTACGTCTACCATTAACTCTAGATTCAAACCAATAGCTGAGGATAGCGAGGTAACAAATCACTATATTTCATGTGCTGGCCCTGCCTCTCGAACTATGGCTGAATAAACATGCGCTACAGGTGATCTTAAGAAGAGATGAAAACCCATTAAACCCTAGAAGGCATTGAATAATACCTTATCTGGCGACATGGCCCAAACTGGCGACAAGGCCCTAAGAAGAGGTGAAAACCCCTTAAACCTTTAGAAGGCATTAAATAATACTTTAAAAAGCGATAAGGCCCAAATAAACTCCATTCCATGTGGGGATACCACATATCTTCAGTCTACAAAACAGTCAGATCTAGGTGAGGGGTGGGTGATAGCCTTTCTAACACCCCTCTGATGCCTAAGTCAGTATCATGATAAGGATAATAATATTGAAAATGAATAAAAACATAAATTCGAATACATACCTTAGCTGCTTAATATAACATTTATCCTCGGGATAAAAGTCTTACATAAAATATTTCTTGAGGTTTATAGCATTCCAAGCCCTTGGTAGCAAGTCACCATCCAAAGTAGATAATCTATATGCCCCCTTTCCTGCTTCTGAGTCAACCAAGTAAGGACCTTCCCACTTTGGTGCAAGCTTTCCATCCGTAGGATTTGTAGTATTCTAAAAAGCTTTTCGGAGAACTAAATCCCCTTCTTGAAATCTACGAACCCTAATATTCTTGTTGTAGGACTTTGCTATCTTCTGCTGATAAGATGCCATTCTGATTTTTGCTAAATCCCTGAATTCTTCTACTGCATCTAGATCTTCAAGTAGACTTTGAGTATTATCTTCGGGATTCTGATGACTAACTCTAGCTATAGGGATAACCATCTCTATAGGGATAACTGCTTCAGCTCCAAATACCAAAGAGAAAGGAGTCTGACCGGTAGCATTCTTTGAAGTGGTCCTATCTGCCCAAAGAACAAAAGGTAGTTCTTCGGCCCACTTTCCTTTTTTAGACCCCAACTTTTTCTTCACGTTATTGATAATGATCTTGTTGCTTGATTCAGCCTGTCCATTAGCCTGAGGATGGACAGGTGTTGAAGTGATCATCTTGATTCTCCAACTGGCACAGAAGTTTGTTGTTCTCTTGCCAATGAATTGTGAGCCATTATCACACACTATCTTTGCTGGAATTCCAAATCTTGTCAGGATATTGCACTTGATGAATGAGATAACCTCTTTCTCTCTGATTTGAACAAAGGCTTCCGCTTCAATCCACTTCGAGAAATAATCAGTCATTGCCAGCATAAAGACTTTTCCTCCTGGAGCCCTGGGTAGCTTTCCAACAATATCCATTACTCACTTCATGAAAGGCCAAGGGGATATAACAGGATACAAGGGTTCAGCTGGCTGGTGCAAAATGTTGCTATGTCTCTGGCATGTATCACATTTCTGAGAATAGTTCATAGCATCCCTCTTCATTGTTGGCTAAAAGTATCATGTCCTTAGGATTTTGGAGAATAGTGCTCTGCCCCCCAGTGTGATTCCCACAGTCTCCTTCATGGATATCCTGAAGAACTTCTCGAGCTTCTGCCTTCTCCAAGCACCTAAGATATGTTCCTACAAGAGATTTTCCGTATAATATATCATTCATTATAGTATATCGGACTACCTTTGTGCGAAAATCTCTGGGGTTTTCATCTTTGGGGATAACTCCATCCTGAATATATCTCCTGATCGGGATAATCCAAGAATTTTCATTATCCTCAGGATTCTTGACTCCCATAACTTTATCATCGTCTGAAATTTCATTGACACCTTGCTCTCCTATTGCTGGGCTCAAGATATGTATGATAGGAATCTTGACACCTTCCGACATTTTGAAGGATGGAGCTAAATATGCTAGGGCGTCTGCTTCAACATTCTCTTCTCTAGGTACCTGTGAAATATCAAACATTTCGAAACACTTTGCTAGTTTTTTGACTAGCTCTAGATATTTCATTAGTTTTTCTCCTCTAATAGTATATGAACCATTAAAATGATTAGTTAATAATAATGAATCAACGTATACTTGAATAAACCTGATTTTCATGTCGATTGCTAGTTGTAATCCTGCTATCAAAGCTTCATATTCCGCCTCATTATTTGTGGCTTGAAATCCGCAAGATACGGATTGAGGTATAATGTCCCCCTGTGGCGATTTTAGTAGGATCCCGAGACCTATTCCTCTATCATTTGAAGCACCATCAGTATATATAGTCCACTTATCTTTGGTTTTTTCAAGTTGTTGGACTTCCAAGTCTGCCTCTTCTTTGAGTTCACTGGTGAAATCAGCCACAAAGCCTGCTAATGCCTGGGATTTGAGGGCAGTCCTAGGTTCATATGTTATATCATATGCACTTAGTTTCACAGCCCATTTTTCCATTCTTCCTGACATTTCTGGTTTTCTCAAAACAGACTTAATAGGGTAATTAGTTTGAACACATATAGGGTGAGTTTCAAAATAGTGTCTAAGTTTAATAGATGCCATAATAAGTGCTAAAATTAATTTCTCAAGATAAGAATACCTGGTTTCAGCATCCACGAGACTTTACTTACATAATAGATGGGATGCTGTTGACCTTCGCGATCCTTGGTCAAAACTGCACTTACAACATTATTTGATACAGCTAGATATAGGGATAAAGGTTCACCTTCCTCGGGTTTTACCAGTAAAGGAGCAGAAGAAAGATAAGCTTTTAAGAACATTAAAGCTTCCTCATGCTTACTGGTCCACTCGAACTTCTTATTTTTCCTCAGGATATCATAAAATTCTTTGCACTTTTCTGAGGATCTGGATATGAATATGTTGAGTGCTGCTATCCTGCCAGTTAGCCTTTGAACATCCTTGACTGATGCTAGGGATTTTAAATTCATGATAGCTTTTATCTGCTCTGGACTCGCCTCTATTCCCCTTTTGGTGACCATGTATCCCAAGAATTTTCCAGACTTCACTCCGAAATGACACTTTAAAGGATTCAGCTTCATATTGTATTTGTCGAGGATATCAAATGCGGTCTTGAGATCTTGGAGGTGATTCTCGGCTTTCTTGGACTTCACCACCATATCATCAATATAGACTTCCATCGTGTCCCCCAGTTGCCCTTTGAACATCATGTTAACTAACCTCTGATAGGTTGCACCTGCATATCTAAGTCCAATGGGCATAGCAACATAACAATAAATACATGTGGGAGTCATGAAGGTCGTGTCTTCTTGATCTGAGGGCTCCATTTGGATTTGCTGAAATCCTAAGGATGCGTCCATAAATGTCAGCATTTCGTGGGGGCTGTAGCGTCTACCATTGAATCTATATGTGATAGAGGGAATGGGTCTTTAAGGCAGGCCTTATTCAAGTCTGCGAAATCTACATAAACTCTCAATTTGCCATTCTTTTTCTGTACAACCACCACATATGCTAACCATCGGGGATATTGAACTTCCCTAATCATATTTCGCTTTCAAGAGTCTTTCTACTTCTTCTTGAATGATTGTGTTTCTATCAGGTGCAAATTTTCTTCTCTTTTGATGGATTATCCTGAAAGAATTATCAATTCCAAGTTTATGTGTTATAATATCTTTGGAAATACCCATCATATCTTCATGTTTCTATGAAAATGTTGACAGTCTTGAATTGAGGAAATCGAGCAATTTTGACTCAATATCCTCAAGAATGCTCGTTCCTATCATCACTTTGACTCAGGATCCTATTCCTCGGGATAAGAAAGTACTTCTTTAATTTCTTATTCCCTGGCCTCCATTACGTCTCATGCCGGCTTCTGTAATTCTACGCCTGCTGTGATTTGGCAGTACACTTCATAGAAGAGGTGTAGCAATTCTTTGCATCTTGTTGATCACTAATGATTTTGGTAACTCCCCACGGACTTGGGAGTTTCACACATTGGTGATAAGTGGAGGGGACTGCTTCCATGTCATGTATCTAGGGCCTGCCTAATATAATATTGCAACAAGACAAACTGTCAATAACACAAATTTTTTGCATTTTATTTACCCCTTCAACATATACTGGGAGCTTGATATCCCTAATAGTGTTCTTAGTATCTCCACTAAATCCAACCAATACTGAGGAGCTGGGGATAATCTCATCCTCAGGAATATTCATCTTTTTCAGCACATCAAGTTGAATAATGTTGACAGAGCTTCCACCATCTATGAGGATCATGCGAACACAATGGTTAGCCATATATAATGTTATTACCAAAATATCATGGTGAGGATCCTGAATATTGACTCTATCGCTTTCATCAAAGGATATGGTCTTTGCTTGAGTGAGAATGGATGTCTTTGTTGGTCTATTAACCACTTCTAACTTTCTTTTATCAGCATTTCTTTTTGCAACAGAATAAGAGGTTTCACATATGTCAGATTCTCCGGTTATGAACAAGATTGTTTTTGCATTTGTTGTTGGAGGAGTCGCCTTTTCAGGATTTTGCTATTTTCCCTTCTTCTGACCAAGTAGCTCTTTCAAGTGGCCCTTGTTGAGAAGATAACTAATCTCCCTTTTGAGTGCAATGCAATCCTCAGTCAAGTGCCCAAAATCTTCGTGGAAACACACCATTTTGATTTGTCTTTCCAGGCTCCTTGTTTCTCCATCTTCTTTGGCCACCTGGCTTTCTCACATAAATCCTGCATGGCACACATTAATCCACCAATATCAACAGAAAAACAATATTCAGAGATCTTAGGATATTCTACATCATCTCCATCATTCACTGCATTAATCCTTGGGTTATCAGGCTTGTAGTAAGGTTTTGATCGATAAGATTTTCCCGGGGATTCGGCTTTCCTGTTCGTCTGATCATATTTTGGGATATCGATCTTTTTAAAGTTTTTCTTTTCATCTTCTAGCCTGATAAACCTCAGAGCTCTGCTTCTTGCTTCATCCAATGACCTTCATGGAGTCATAACAAGATCATCATAGAAAGCGGAGTCTTTCTCTAACCCCAACTTAAGAGCTTCCACTGCCGAAGCATGGTTTAGATTTGGAATCTCTAGTGACTCCTTGCTAAACCTAGTAATAAAATCTCTCAAGGATTCCCCAGGATTCTGGGTAACCCTATAAAGATCACATGTCATCTTCTCAAACGTTCTACTACAAGAAAACTGGTTATTGAACATGTTAACTGAATGAGAAAAGGAAGTGATAGTATTAGGAGGAATACTCAGTAGCCATTAAGAATATTTACTTCCATAATCTCATCGTTTTTTTTTCACAATAACTCAGGATTTAATCCCATAGAGATGATAAATCTTTCACCTGTCAATTCAATAAATGCATTACCTATCGATGATCTTCAATCGGATCAATATCATGAATAATAATATCTGAGCTATTAAATTAATTCGTCGTCGAGAATTGAATAGTATAACATACGAACATCTTTTATCCATACCGAATCCAAAAAGGGATTCCCGGACCAACAAAAAACCCCTTTACTTTAACTTTATTTATCCTTCTTTTCTTTATTTTCTATAACATACCTTCCTTAGGTCTTCCTTATAGAACCATCAAACAAAATCTAACCACCCGCCCGAACTACAAAAACCCGACAAACAATACAACAATACAAGCGAAGTGGAAAAAGAGAGGAATTAGGTTCTAGATTTTAATGATCTAAATTTCTTTGGAAGAAAAATAAGTATGAGAAAGATGAGTCGCAGGAAAAAAGATGTAATATTCTATCAACTTCACTATTTTAGTTATTTTTTAGTTTAGGGTTTGTTCTTTCTTCGACAGAATCCTGAAAAAAAGAAGGGAAACCCCTTCGGAATTCAATTATGCTCTCTGTCCCTTCTTTCACAGAAAATCGAGAGGCAAATTGATGTACTTATTGGATCCGTCGGGACTGACGGTGCTCGAACCCGCAACATCCACCTGTCATATGGCTGCTCCAGTCAAGGTAGACCCAAACCCCTTGCAAAGACATGCTTCCTTGATTTCCATAGGGATTGGGTTGATCTTCATACGCTCTCTATACTGTGCAACGTGTTCCTCAGGATCTGTTGAACCATCATACAATTTCATATTTGGGGTTTGAAACCGTTTTGGGATCTGTATGTTACTAATTGTCGGCACAAATCGGGATATTTTGTGACTATCAGTGGAAACTTCAGCTATGGGATGGATTAAACCATGAACATTTGATATCATGTCCTTAAGCTTCTGTAACTCCCGGGCTAATTGAACTTATGCCTACATCCTGCAAAAATCCTTGATTGGCACTAAAGGGAATTGTATTGAAAGTGTTACCCTGATTGATATTATGAGGAACAGTTGGGTGTTGTAGCTTGCATTCCCAAATATAATATTTCCTGGAGTAGCAAATGGAGTGGTCGAAGTGTTAGCCTGCATCGGGATAAAGTTTCCCTGGTGCATCTCACAAGATCCTGCGAACTGCTGAGTCTGAGCAAATGGTTGCTGAGGATTAGACAATCCTGATGAAGGTACTCCTGAGGATCCTAACTTTGCTGAAATCCTGAGGATACCGCCCGCTGATAAGGACCTGAGGATCCCATCTGATAGAACAATCCTGAGGATACGGACTGTTGAAATAATCCTGAGGATCCCGCATGTTGAAACGGCCCAGCAGAGGATGCGTGCAAGTATCCTTGGGACCCAGAAGAGTGCAATCCCGTAGACCCTGAGTGCTGGAAAGATAAGGTTCCAGGGTTGTACGCCATGGTCGACTCCGGACGCACCAATCCTGAAGATCCTGGAGAAGTGAAGTCCAGAGATCTCGGGATTAGTGGTGTGAATTCTTTCGTCGGCTTCTTGGCTTTCCTGATATCTTCCAGTTCCCTCACGAGCATCTAGTTGGTCTTGTTCTGGCGTTCAGTCTGTTCCTGTAACCGTCTATACATAGACAGAAGGTCGTTGTTAGACACCATGATGGGATCTTGGGGAGATGGCCTCGATCCTGAGAACACGTGAGTAGCAGGTTTCTTCTGAATGTTGTCAGGTTTCTTTGGGATATCACCAGCAGGAGGAGGAGACATAGGAGGCCTCATAGAGGGAGCTGAAGCTGCGGTAGAAGAGGAAACGTTCTTCGGTTGGGAAGACATGTTGTGGATGTTGAAAATAGGGTTTAATTTGAGGGTTGATATTGATCAACGCACCGTTTGCCCCACGGTGGGAACCAAATTGTTTTGGTTAAAAATTAACAAAGTAATTTTTGATCAAATTCATATGTGAGGTAGAGTGCTCGATCGAAAATAGGGTGAACACAATGATTTGATATCGAGGGAAAAATCCCTTGATCTATAGGATCTCCGGCACAAAAACCCCTAGGCGGTGAAAACTATCACCGTCTATTTATTAATAACAAAAAGGGTTACAATGGTGGAGATTACGATCAGTGTTACAATATTTTCTAAGTGTGTGTGTATTGATGTTGTATTCGTAATGAATTGTGTTGTGTGTTTTCTAGCTAATCATAGCCTCAATATATATACATAATAATATCTCAATGACTATATGAATAATAAAGGTAATAATTAAGTTTCCTAAGAATCCGCCCTTGTCTTCAATATAAAAGTTTCATGCTTTGATCACGTGGTTTAATGGCTTTAAATGCGAAGTTATATGTTGGAATTGGTCTCTTAACCGTTACACCTCACGTCTTTGATCGATTCTTTAGGGAGTCACTCGTCAAACGTAGTCCCATCTGCAAAATTTCCCCAAATATTCGAGGATAATACAACAGTTAGTAATTATCAGGGATACCGAATACTGAAAACCTGTCAGTAAATCAAGGATCCTTATACATAGAAATGATTCCTGACAGTAATAGAGTTCTCCCACGAGCTAATATTAACTATAAGTGTGAGATTTCAGCATACAGTCAATATTTGACCGTTAACCATTACTTGGCCTTTACTCCTAAAGATTATAGCTCATTCGACGTGTTTTCTTCAACCACCAACCGTATATTTCGCATGGACTAAATCAACAATTAATATCTACAATTATAAATCAATGCCAAGAGAGAAATATCTATTTATTAGCATTAATACTCAGGATACTAAACTTATTCGAGAATCCTGAACATATTTGGGATCCTGAGCATAGATCCGACTATAAAATTTGGGCCCTAACACAAACCTACTTGGATTTGATAAGGTTTATGTTCATAGGCACTAGGACTCTTTGAACTTTGAAGATGATCCACAATAATTTCTTGAGTTCATCGTGAAAGTCCTGCAACATATATTAGAATAATATCCTTTGAGGATTTCTTAGGTAGATAAATGATCCTGGGGATCCTTGGGAAAATCCCAATATAGTTTTTATTGATCATAAATATCCATGGGAAAATCCCTAAAAATAACTTTGGTTGATCATAAAGATCCTGGGGAAAATCCCAAAAATTACTATGATTGATTGAAAAGATCATGGGGAAAACCCCTAAAATAACTTTGATCAGTTAACACCTAATTGTTAAATACTTGGGATAAGCCAATCGTAAGTGACATGAATATGCGAAAACCTTATGTAAATACTTGGGATAAGCCACGGTTGTATAACATGTTTGTGTTATTCCGTTGATAATTTACTTGAGGATCCAACATGTAATCAATAATAACGAAATTGTCAGCCACCTTTTAGATGAATTAGTCCCGCCATGTTGAATTTCACGTGGACAATGTGCGCCTAGGCGGAGTGTTTAAATGTAATTCTTAGAAAGGTGAAAACCTATAAACCATAGAAGGGATGAGAACCTTAAACGTAGAAAGGTGGCCAAATCCCTAGGAATGTGTTAACTTCTTTGCCGGGATCCCGATTCTGCAAAACACCTGAACCTTTGTGAGGGTGGGTATTAGCTTGGCTAACACCCCTCCGATGCTTAAGTTAGTAATGGAATTCAAAAATAATATGAAAGGAAATAAATAATTGAAATAGTAAAAGTCAGGATGCATACCATACCAAGTTATAAATAAAATTCTAAATTACGCGAAGTAGGGCTTAAGATGAACAGCATTCTAGGATCTTGGAAGGATCCTGTCATCCAAAATAGAAAATAATATGTTCTCATTTCATCTTCCGCATCGATCAAGTATAGTCCTTCCCATTTGGGTGCTAACTTTCCATCCTTGGGATCTGTTGTATTCTGAAATGCCTTTCTTAGCACTAGATCTCCTATTTGGAATCTTCTTACCCGGACGTTTATATTGTATGACTTGGTTATGCTCCACTGGTATGCTGCAATGAAAAACTTAGCGGAATCCCTATATTTATCCACCACTTCAAGATCATTGGCAAGATCCTGATTGTTGGTTTCAAGATTCTGGAGGCAGGATCTTGTAGTAAGGATCACCATTTCAGTCGAGATCATCGCTTCAGTTGCGAACATGAAAGAGAATGGAGTTTGAGTGGTAGCATTCTTTGATGTAGTCTGATCTGCCCATAACACAAATGGTAGCTCTTCGGCCCGTTTCCCTTTCTTTGTCCCCAGCTTCTTCTTCAAATTGTTGACGATGATCTTGTTTAAAGATTCTACTTGCCCATTAGCTTGATGGTGCACTGGCGTGATCATTTTTAAGTGATCATTTTTACGCCACATTTAGCACAGAAGTCGATGGTTCTTTTGCCAATGAATTGAGACCCATTGTTGCAAATTATTTCAGCCGGGATTTCGAAGCGCGTTAGGATATTCATCTTAATGAAAGATACCACTTCTTCTTCTCTAACTAGAGCAAATTTTTCTGCTTTAATCCATTTGGAAAAGTAATCCATCATTGCCAACATGAAAACCTTTCTTCATGGAGCCTTCGGTAATTTACCCACAATATCCATTCCCCATTTCATGAAGGGCCATGGAGATATAATTGGATGGAAGGTTCAGGCGGCTGGTGAAGAATGTTGTTGTGTCTTTGGCAAGTATCACTCTTTTGGGCATAGCTCATTGCATCCTTCCTTATTGTTGGCCAGTAATAACCTGACCTAAGGATCTTGGAGAACAAGGATCGACCTCTAGTGTGATTCCTACAGTCACCTTCGTGGATATCTTTCAGAACTTGTTGGGTTTCAGGAACCTCCAGGCATCTCAAGAATCGACCCGCGAGAGACTGCTTATAAAGTATCATTTAAATTAACAAAT
This sequence comes from Bidens hawaiensis, assembly GCF_021521415.1. Classification (NCBI taxonomy): domain Eukaryota; kingdom Viridiplantae; phylum Streptophyta; class Magnoliopsida; order Asterales; family Asteraceae; genus Bidens; species Bidens hawaiensis. The sequence goes on along the minus strand of NW_027492610.1, from coordinate 69,119 downwards.
TGAGATACCTTCATATGAAAGGCTTTATTATTCTCATCCATAGGGATCTCGTTATGTTGTATAAATTTCTTGATAAGCTAGATCTAGGATTCCTAATTATCTTGAGGACCCTGCTTAGTAACATCTTTTGTGTTCATTACTTGATTGATTTGAGGATCCTTCTTAGTAACGTCTTTTATTACTTCCTTTTAATTGTGTGAAGGCATAAATATGGTCGGTTTAGGATATGTATGATAGGAATTTTAATTTCCATCGAGATCATGAAAGCCTATCCAAGATTCGCCAAAGCATCCGCTTCAACATTTTCCTCTCTAGGTACATGCTAAATAATAAAGGAATCGAGCTTCTCTGCCAGATTTTTGACTATCTGGAGATATTCGGTTAGTTTTTCATTTCTGACTGCATAAGAGCCGTTGAAGTGATTAGCAAGCAATAAAGAATCCACAAATACATGAATATTTTAATTTCTAGATCCTTTTATAGTTGAAGGCCAGGAAATAATGCTACATATTTAGCTTCATTATTGGTAGCTTGAAAGTCACGTCTAATTGCCTGGGGATAGTTGAAGCCCATCAGTAAATAATATCCACTTACCCATATCTTGGTCTAGTTGTTAAACTTCTAAGTAAGATATCTGCTGAATTTCACTACTGAAATCAGCCACAAAGTCAACTAAATCATGGGATTTAAATGTTGTCGTAGGCTTATAAACAAGATCTTAATCACTCAATTTAACAGACCACTTAGCCATCCTACTAGATATTTCAGGCTTTGTAAGGCCCCGATACCGGTAACCCTACTTTCGTGTTGGATTTACTCATAAACACAGTTCTAAATATCAGAGTTAATTAAAACATTTATGCGGAATATAAAACTTTCATTAAACATTACATAATTCATAACTTGTCTCAAAACATTCATTGTCTTTCACATTAAAGCATTAAAGTTAACACATCACAATCTTCAGATGCCAGATTCTTGTTCAGTGCCATGTGTCTCCTCAAGCGAGCTGCCTCATCCTACTCACCTGCGTGCATACTAAAAGTCAGCTACGCTGAGTGAGTTCTAGATAATCACGTAATCATACCATTTACATAACGTTATATTCATACTTTCATATTTTCATACTTCCTTACTTTCTTACTTTCATTCATACTTTCATACTTTCTTACTTTCTTACTTTCATATCTTACGTTATAAAGAGCACTACGCCCTACATTCCTCGAGTATTGTTAGGGCTCGGTACCCTCCTTCCTCGAGTATTATTAGGGCTCGGTACCCTCCTTCCTCGAGTATTATTAGGGCTCGGTACCCTCCTTCCTCGAGTATTATTAGGGCTCGGTACCCTCCTTCCTCGAGTATTATTAGGGCTCGGTACCCTTTTCATAACCATACAACCATACATTATCATTTCTTTCTTTTATTATCCTTATCACATTCATACACATAAGCATACATATCATACTTACCTTAACTTAGCATTACAACCTGACAGTACGTGCAATATCCGAAGATCGTTCACGTACCATCAAGCAATCATTCACACATATCACATCATTCACATAAGGCATACACTTATCTCTCAGGATAAGCGTATTAACAAACATATTGAGTATGCACACAGCCCCGAAAACATGACACATAAATGGGGCTAGAAACTCACCTGGATCCTGTTACGCTCGCCGCTGATCGTAATTCCTTTCTTTAACTGGGCTCGGCTAACTGTATAATATTTACACATATCAATTAACTACTGCTACTCGTTTGTATTTCTATCTATATATGACCCACAACGAACGGGGGTCCGGGGGCAGCGCCCCTGGCAGCGGGGTTCTAGCTTGATTCGATCGAATAGGAACACGTTCGATCGAATAGGCACACGTTCGATCGAATAGACACACGTTCGATCGAATAGACACACGTTCGATCGAATAGACACACGTTCGATCGAATAGACACACGTTCGATCGAATAGACACACGTTCGATCGAATAGACACGCGTTCGATCGAATAGGCACACGTTCGATCGAATACAAAACTCATTCGATCGAATGAGTTGGAGACCATTCGGTTGCTTCCCTATTCGATCGACTGGACTTGTTCGATCTACACATTCGATCGAATGGACTGATTCGATCGACTGGTTCGATCGAATGAGTCTGATTCGACTCCTTCAAGCTGGCGACGGAGAAACTCACGGGTTTTCCAGATTTTCCAGATTTTTGACCCAAAAACGAAGTTTTTGACATGGAAATGTTCGGGATTGAAAGGGCTATCGATTCCTAGTACTTTTAAACACAAAAGCTTGCATTTTGACACCAAAACAAGGCGGTTTTTGACCCGAAAACTCAAGTTACGTTTTTGCTCGATTTGAGGCCGAAATGGTTATGAAAACGGATGATTTTCGAGAGGGACTTACCAAAAACGACTAGGAACAAGATTGTGAACTCGGATCGGCGATTTGAGAACTTTCTCTCTCTAGTTTCTCTCTCTAGGATTGAGAGTGTTTGGGTGGGTGTAAGTGAAGGAAGATGGTGAAAATGGTGGATGTGTCAAGAAATTTCGTTTATATACTACGGGTTTGGTTAGGCTCGGGTTGGCTTCCTACGGGTCGAGACAGGCCGAGTTCATAAAATAACTAAGCCCAAGACCCGTTCCTTACTCGACATTAAATAACTAAAACGTGAAATTACTAAACATAACTTTCTTTTATTTATCAATATAAAAATTTTAGGATGTTACAAGTCTTCCTCCCTTAAAGAGGTTTCGTCCCCGAAACCTAACTATTACATAAACAAACTAGGGTAAAACTTGCGCATCTCATCCTCGACTTCCCAAGTAGCATCCGATCCCTTGCGGTGTTTCCATATCACTTTGACCAAGGGTATAATCTTGTGACGAAGCTGCTTCTCCTTGCGATCAACGATCTTTATCGGTTGCTCGATGTAGTTCAATTGCTCATCAACCTCGATGTCCATTAAGGGCACGTGAGACGTGTCATCAGCTAGACACTTCCTCAGATGAGAAACATGGAAGGTTGAATGAATTCCTTCTAACTCATCGGGTAAATCCAGTTTGTAAGCTACTTCACCCACACGCTTTACAATCTTGAACGGTCCGATGTACCTCGGACTCAACTTTCCTCTTTTCCTAAAACGGATAATCCCCTTCCAAGGCGAGACCTTAAGCATCACATAGTCGCCAACGTTAAACTCAATTGGTCGTCGCCGCTTATCTGCATAAGACTTTTGTCTGTCTTGAGCGGCTTTCATTCTTGCTTTGATCTGATCGAACTTTGAAGACGTTTCCTGAACCACTTCTATACTTCCCATTTCCTTCTGACCAATCTCACCCCAACACACCGGGGTTCTACATCGTCTACCGTACAGCATCTCAAACGGTGGCATACCAATACTCGAATGGTAACTGTTGTTATAGGAGAACTCTGCCAGATGCAGATGATCATCCCAACTTCCACCAAAGTCTAAAACGCAAGCACGTAGCATATCCTCAAGGGTTTGGATCGTCCTTTCAGACTGTCCATCGGTTTGAGGATGATACGCCGTACTGATGTTCAACCTCGTCCCCATAGCTTCATGAAATTTCTTCCAGAACCTCGAAGTAAACCGTGTATCCCTATCAGACACGATCGATAACGGTACTCCATGCTTGGTTACAATTTCTTTAATGAACAAGCTTGCTAACGTTTCTGACGAGATGGCCTCTCGTATGGGCAGAAAGTGAGCACTCTTGGTCAAACGGTCCACAATCACCCAGATGGTATCATGTTGCTTAGCTGTACGAGGTAGCTTAGTTACGAAATCCATGGTGATGTGTTCCCATTTCCACTCAGGTATCTCTAGCGGTTGCATCTTCCCATAAGGCTTTTGGTGTTCGGCTTTGACTTGTAAGCAAGTTAAGCACTTACCAACATAATCCACTACATCGTTCTTCATTCCTGGCCACCAGTAATCTCTTTTCAGGTCTTGGTACATCTTTGTAGTTCCTGGATGGATTGAGTACCTTGACTTATGAGCTTCATCTAAGATTCGACTTCTAAGATCACCATGGCGTGGGATCCACATACGGTCGAACCTTGTCTTAACTCCATGAGTGTTTTCCATCAACTCATCTTGCTGACCATAAATCCTTTCTTTCTTTACTAACCCTTCGTCTACTAACACTTCTGACTGCACTTTGATGATTTCTTCAAAAAGACTTGAGTTCATGATCAACTTGTATGACTTCACTGTTGCAAGGACTTCCTCATTCTTACGGCTTAACGCATCAGCGACCACGTTAGCTTTACCGGGGTAATACTTAATCTCACAGTCGTAATCCTTTATCAATTCTAACCATCTTCTCTGCCTCATGTTCAATTCTTTCTGCTCGAAGAAGTACTTTAAACTCTTATGATCGGTATAGATAGTACACTTAGTACCGTACAGATAATGCCTCCATATCTTAAGAGCATGCACTACAGCTGCTAACTCCAGATCATGCGTCGGATAAGTACTTTCATGGACCTTCAACTGTCTAGACGCGTAAGCTATCACCTTCCCTCGTTGCATCAACACGCAACCTAACCCTTGATGCGAGGCATCAGCGCAAACAACAAAATCCTCATCACCATCGGGTAAAGTAAGGATTGGAGCTTGCGTGAGTCTCTTCTTCAATTCTTCAAAGGCTTCTTCTTGAAATTTCCCCCAGCTGAATACTATTGACTTTCGGGTCATACCGGTCAGCGGTGCGGCTATCTTGGAGAAACCTTCGATGAATCTCCTATAGTAGCCAGCTAACCCTAGGAAGCTTCGTATATCGGTCGGATTTTGCGGAGTCTTCCAATTCGTTATTGCTTCAATCTTAGCTGGGTCCACGGTAATCCCCTCCGGATTAACCACATGACCTAAAAATTGCACTTCTCTTAACCAGAACGCGCACTTCGAAAACTTGGCGTACAACCTCTCTTTCTTCAGTGTCTCCAATACCTCTCTCAGATGCTCAGCATGGTCAGACTCATTCTTTGAATAAATCAGTATATCGTCAATGAATACGATAACCGACTTATCCAACATCGGCCGACACACCCTATTCATCATGTCCATAAATGCTGCAGGAGCATTGGTTAGACCGAATGACATTACGAGGAACTCGTAGTGTCCATACCGCGTTCGGAACGCTGTCTTAGGGATGTCTGCCTCCTTCACCTTTAGCTGATGGTAGCCTGATCTGAGATCTATTCGTGAGAACCAACTTGAACCTTGCAGTTGGTCAAACAGATCATCAATCCTTGGCAAAGGATATCTATTCTTTACCGTAAGCTTATTCAACTCACGATAGTCTATGCACATTCTCATACTTCCATCCTTCTTTTTCACGAACAATACTGGCGCGCCCCACGGGGAAACACTCGGTCTGATAAAACCCTTGTCGAGGAGTTCTTGCAGTTGGGACATCAATTCCTTCATCTCGGACGGTGCTAGACGGTAAGGCGCTTTCGCGACGGGCTGGGCTCCTGGTACTAGATCTATCTGAAATTCTATCTCTCGCTCAGGTGGCAACCCCGGAAGATCCTCAGGGAATACTTCTGGGTAGTCGCGCACAATAGGAACATTCTTCATTTCTTTCGTCTCGGCCGTAGCGTTGACAACATACGCCAGGTAAGCACCACACCCTCGCCTTAGCAAACCCTCAGCCTTTATCATCGAAATGACATTAAGCCCAGAACTTTCCTTATCACCATAAACCGTTACCGCGCTACCATCCGATGACTTTAACCTTATAGTCCTACTCCTACATACTATCTGAGCCTCAAACTCAGACAACCAATCCATACCCAAAACCACATCGAACCCTCCCAAGGTCATAACGTACAAGGTGATCGGGAACTCATGTCCTTCCAATTCTATCTTACAGTTCTTAATCATCTTCGTTATTTTAACCGAAGTGTCACTAGCGGTCTCTACTACAAAAGTTTCGGACACTCGGCAGTCTTTCATTTTAGCGAGTTTACTAAATGTCGTAGCTACAAAACTTCTATTCGCACCAGAATCAAATAATACTAAAGCAGAAATGCCGTTTACTAGGAACGTACCCGTCACAACATCAGGAATCTGCTTGGCTTGTTCTTGGGTCAGCATGTAGGCTCTAGTTCTTGGCTTAGCTTGATCGGCATCCTTCTTTCTACTACCTCCCGCTTCGCTTTCGGTACACTCCCTAGCAAAATGACCCGTCTTACCACACTTGTAGCATGCAGGCTTAGAACTGCACTCATGAGCATAATGACCTGCCTTCCCACACTTGTAGCAAACATTCGACCCAAACTTACATTCTCCGGCATGTATCTTTCCACACTTATGACATGTATCCGAACCCTTTCCCCACCTACACTCACCACTGTGCGCCTTGCCACAAGTCTTGCACGACCTGTTCTCCCAAACTCTCGGCTGTTTGTTCTTAGGGTTCCACATCTGGGTACCGGGTCGTTTAGCAGGAGCGACCCATTTCTTCTCTTTCTTCTCATCTCCCACCACCACATCATCCGCAACCAAGTCTGCATAAACCATTTCTGCGAGTTCGACCGCAGAATCGAAAGTAGTAGGTTTACTTGTTCTGACTAACATGCGAACTCTCTGCGGTAATCCCCTCACATAACACTTGATCCTTTTTGCCTCAGTGTCGACCATATCGGGCACCAACCTAGACATTCGATTGAACTCGGTGGTGTACTCACGATGTGTCATTGCCCCAGCTTTCAAGTTTAAGAATTTCATTTCCGCCCTTTCAACCTCGGCGTCTGCACAGAACTTCATCATCACTAACTCCTTCAGATCATCCCACCTCATCTCTTTGATCTCTTCGCGGGTCTTCCTCTGCTCCACACTCTCCCACCAATACATAGCCTCGTCTACGAATGACTGAGTAGCATACCCCACAGCTTGGTCGGGGCGGCATTCGCTAATGCGGATAACCTTGTCCATAGCGGTTATCCATTGGAGAGTAGCGATTGCGTCACCCAACCCGGTCAGCTTTGGCGGGTCGCATCCTTTGAAGGACTTATAGCTGCACCCACCTTGTCCTCTTCTCCTATCATCGACTTTCACAGACTTATCCCCACTCGAGGCCCCTCTTTCACCTTCCCCATCCTTCCTACCATCACCACCCGCCCCTTCAGCGGTTCGTTCACGGCTTCCAGCAGATCCTTCGGGATTCAGGTTCTTCACAGCAGCAACCACAGCCTGAACAATGGCTGCTTGAACTGCAGGGCTAAGTTGAACTTCTTCGTTGTTGTTTTGGTCTCCTCCAGCTGCGCTTCCTTCATCTTCGGTGTGGGAAGCTTCTTCTACCGAGGGTTGCCGGACAAGACGAGGCCTGCCACGACGTCCAGCGCGACCCCCAGTTCCAACAAATTCTCCAGCTCCCGCCATTAGTATTCTACAAGGGAAAACACAAACATCATCACTCAAAGAACTATTTAGTACAAGGATAGTAAGGCTAACAGGTAATAACAGTGGCCAGTTGTGATTAGCTGATCACGTTACTTTCCGTGTCCTATACACTTCCCTTTATGAGTCCATTTGTGCTGGTTCTACTTAAGCAGTTTGTCAAATTAAACCATCAATTATTCCTGTCCCTACCGTTCACATATCTTTCCTTTCTCATTAACAAATATCTTTTAATCCTACACCATACCTTTACTGATCTTGCTTGGGCAACACATGGCATTCTTGAACTGGCATCTTCTTTCTTTTCTTACTTAAATCCCATTCTCTGTTCGAGTCTAAGCATGTAGGATGCTTAAATCTCTCGAACTTTGCTCTGATACCAACTTGTAAGGCCCCGATACCGGTAACCCTACTTTCGTGTTGGATTTACTCATAAACACAGTTCTAAATATCAGAGTTAATTAAAACATTTATGCGGAATATAAAACTTTCATTAAACATTACATAATTCATAACTTGTCTCAAAACATTCATTGTCTTTCACATTAAAGCATTAAAGTTAACACATCACAATCTTCAGATGCCAGATTCTTGTTCAGTGCCATGTGTCTCCTCAAGCGAGCTGCCTCATCCTACTCACCTGCGTGCATACTAAAAGTCAGCTACGCTGAGTGAGTTCTAGATAATCACGTAATCATACCATTTACATAACGTTATATTCATACTTTCATATTTTCATACTTCCTTACTTTCTTACTTTCATTCATACTTTCATACTTTCTTACTTTCTTACTTTCATATCTTACGTTATAAAGAGCACTACGCCCTACATTCCTCGAGTATTGTTAGGGCTCGGTACCCTCCTTCCTCGAGTATTATTAGGGCTCGGTACCCTCCTTCCTCGAGTATTATTAGGGCTCGGTACCCTCCTTCCTCGAGTATTATTAGGGCTCGGTACCCTCCTTCCTCGAGTATTATTAGGGCTCGGTACCCTTTTCATAACCATACAACCATACATTATCATTTCTTTCTTTTATTATCCTTATCACATTCATACACATAAGCATACATATCATACTTACCTTAACTTAGCATTACAACCTGACAGTACGTGCAATATCCGAAGATCGTTCACGTACCATCAAGCAATCATTCACACATATCACATCATTCACATAAGGCATACACTTATCTCTCAGGATAAGCGTATTAACAAACATATTGAGTATGCACACAGCCCCGAAAACATGACACATAAATGGGGCTAGAAACTCACCTGGATCCTGTTACGCTCGCCGCTGATCGTAATTCCTTTCTTTAACTGGGCTCGGCTAACTGTATAATATTTACACATATCAATTAACTACTGCTACTCGTTTGTATTTCTATCTATATATGACCCACAACGAACGGGGGTCCGGGGGCAGCGCCCCTGGCAGCGGGGGTTCTAGCTTGATTCGATCGAATAGGAACACGTTCGATCGAATAGGCACACGTTCGATCGAATAGACACACGTTCGATCGAATAGACACACGTTCGATCGAATAGACACACGTTCGATCGAATAGACACACGTTCGATCGAATAGACACACGTTCGATCGAATAGACACGCGTTCGATCGAATAGGCACACGTTCGATCGAATACAAAACTCATTCGATCGAATGAGTTGGAGACCATTCGGTTGCTTCCCTATTCGATCGACTGGACTTGTTCGATCTACACATTCGATCGAATGGACTGATTCGATCGACTGGTTCGATCGAATGAGTCTGATTCGACTCCTTCAAGCTGGCGACGGAGAAACTCACGGGTTTTCCAGATTTTCCAGATTTTTGACCCAAAAACGAAGTTTTTGACATGGAAATGTTCGGGATTGAAAGGGCTATCGATTCCTAGTACTTTTAAACACAAAAGCTTGCATTTTGACACCAAAACAAGGCGGTTTTTGACCCGAAAACTCAAGTTACGTTTTTGCTCGATTTGAGGCCGAAATGGTTATGAAAACGGATGATTTTCGAGAGGGACTTACCAAAAACGACTAGGAACAAGATTGTGAACTCGGATCGGCGATTTGAGAACTTTCTCTCTCTAGTTTCTCTCTCTAGAATTGAGAGTGTTTGGGTGGGTGTAAGTGAAGGAAGATGGTGAAAATGGTGGATGTGTCAAGAAATTTCGTTTATATACTACGGGTTTGGTTAGGCTCGGGTTGGCTTCCTACGGGTCGAGACAGGCCGAGTTCATAAAATAACTAAGCCCAAGACCCGTTCCTTACTCGACATTAAATAACTAAAACGTGAAATTACTAAACATAACTTTCTTTTATTTATCAATATAAAAATTTTAGGATGTTACAGGCTTTATCAAAACACTTTTAATAGGGTAATCGGTGTTAATGAAAATAGCGTGTGTCTAAAACTAGTGAGTCAATTTGCTAGAAGCCATAACTAAATAAAAAATTAACTTCTCTAAACAAGAATACCTGGTTTCAGCGTCAAGTCGACTTTTGGTTACACAATATATAGGGTGATGTTGGCCTTCGTGATCCTTGACTGGTACAGCTATAACAACTCATGTTTTTTCTCATTTAATATTTTATCCGTTACCTGACCCATTTTTATGTTCGTGAAATTTTACCAATAAAATATCGCGTTTATCGAGTCATTATTATTATTTTAATATTATTGTTTAAATATTTATTTAATTATTAAAACTACTTTGATACATCTACATTTTCAACCCTAAACTATACTTTAATCATCTATTTGTTTTCATCTTCATAGTTCAAGGACCTTTTTACAAAATATTATAATTATACCTTCTTAACCCATTAACTCGTTTCACAAACTCGGTTGCCCGATCCATTTCATAAACCTGTGACCCGTTTACTTAGCTTGTACCTTAATCTTTGCATCAAACTTGGGATTGATTAGTGTATTTTGATCCTCTTTCCATAATCGCCATCATCGATGAAAGGAACTAGGAAACCAAGATCAGTTGTGATGCGTATTGTTTTGGACAAAAATCTGCTAAGGATCAAGTATCAAAATTTGTTATGTGAGGTAAGGTGCTAACTCGATAATGACAAGTGTATAAGCGTAATATTGGTGAACACAAAGGTTTGATTACGAGGGAAAAAGCCCTTAACCAAGATAGTCTTACTTCAGTCAAAACTTATCAAGGTAATTTTTGGTAAAATAACTCCGGTCAAGGATTAATAAGATAATCTTTGGTCGGATTACTTTAGTCAATGATCAACAAGGTAACCTTTGGTCGACGAGTATATGATTATTGTGATCTCCGGCATAAAAAACCCCCAGACAGTGATGTTGGCTCAGTCCGGGACCGAGACGATCCGAGCGCGTTCGAGACGGAAGGTTTGAAGACCAAAGACGGATATAAACAAACACGAAACAAACGATTTCATTGATAAGAACGAAAGATTACATGCTTGTTTAAACACTGAAATCACGATCTATGGCAGGGGGAGGTCGAGCATGGCCTTCCCCCTCATCCGGACAGCACCTGGGCCCCGGGCACGCAAAACCTCTACTGTTCACGCCTGAAAGCTGGTATTTATACCCGCTGCCATTCGGTCAGGACTCATTCGATCGAATGAGTCCTATTCGATCGAATGGCAGACTCATTCGATCGAATCAGAAACTCATTCGATCGAATGAGTATCCATTTGAAAATGCTCTTTCAAATGGATCACTTTCAGCGTGAACCACTACCTAGGTGTACAGCATACAACATAAACATTCTAAACTATTCGCCAAGCGACGGCCACACAATGTGCACCAACAAATTCCCCCTTGGACGTTGCTTGCGAATTGCTGTAGACACCTCTTGCAATCTTCAGTCAAATCTTCTGCTTTATCTTGATAATCACGTTGAAGAATACCATCATTGCAGCAAGATTCCCCCTTAGACTGAACTCTCAGTTAATGATGCAAAGTGTTCTCCATTGCTGATATCTTCAGACAAAACAATCTGTTTAAAAACAACCAACTATAGAAATTCCCCCTCAGACGTTGGCGTGTATCCCAATATATAGACGTGTAAGCTCATATCGTCTTCCGCTGACTTAATAATGTATTGGGCAATCTTTGATGAGGCTTTCGATCCACAGCTACTCCCCCTAAACAGATTAGTTTGTATGCAGATTCATCATCGGAGACAAAGACACATCATTAACTTCGTGATTGCGAATCACCATTCTTCAACAGGATGCAGAAGTTGCTTTTGACAGTACTTCGTTGACTTCTTCAACAGTAGCAGCTTCTGCAGGAATTATTGAACTTGGAAATGATTGAGGAACATTTGACTCTTTTGCTTGATCCTCCTTAATCTCCAGATAATCACAGACTGATTCCCTCCACGAAGCGGAATTCTCACATGCGGAAAATAAATATTTGACGCTGATTGGCCCATAAATAGTCAGATGCTCCTGACTACCCCACAATAACTCGATTACTGCTATTCATATTTCAAGGTCTGACATCATAACTCATCAGTAATCACTTTTCTCTGTTCTTCTGTGTTCTTATAACAATCACCACTGTAGAAGCTCAATGAACAAGGGGTTGTCCATTAAACTTGTAAACGATAATTCCTTCAGGTGATTGTGCTTTGTTCATTGCCCAAATTTGCCGCTTTAACCATTAAACATTTAAACGCTCTGACTTTGCCGGCAAATATCAGTGAAAATTTCACTGTCACCAAACTTTTTCTGGATTGTAATCAACTTGTATAGGATGTCCAGAAAAATCTTCATCACTGACCCGAAAATTAACCGAAAATTTCCCGGAAATTTTGTCGAAAAAATTTTATTTTTGCCAAACTTTTTCAGAAGACTTCCCGACTGATAAAAATGGCTTGGGCAAATTTTCGAAAATTTTTTTTTTTTTTTTTTTTTTTTTTTTTTTTTTTTTTTTTTTTTGGTCTGGAACACGTTCGATCGAATGAGAACTGGTTCGGTCGGATGAAGAACAGATTCGATCGGATGAAGAACAGATTCGATCGGATGAAGAACTGGTTCGATCAGCTATTTGAATTTGACACTTTGAGCGGGAAAACCAGTTCGATCGAATACAATCTGATTCGATCGAATGAAGTCAATCGAATGGGCGGGAAAACTGACGTTTGAATTTGACACTTTTGAGCGGGAAGACTGATTCGATCGAATCAGTCAATCGAATAGGCATATTCGATCGAATGGGGAACTCGTTCGATCGAATGGACTGATTCGACTCCTTCAACGCCAGCCCAGAAAACGCGAAGAACACGAAGAACACACCAACAGTTTAACGTCCAGAACGCATAAAATCAAGAGCTCGGCTTGCTAGATCGGTTGTTAGACCTTTCTAGCGGTAACCGTGGCTCTGATACCAATTGTTGGCTCAGTCCGGGACCGAGACGATCCGAGCGCGTTCGAGACGGAAGGTTTGAAGACCAAAGACGGATATAAACAAACACGAAACAAACGATTTCATTGATAAGAACGAAAGATTACATGCTTGTTTAAACACTGAAATCACGATCTATGGCAGGGGGAGGTCGAGCATGGCCTTCCCCCTCATCCGGACAGCACCTGGGCCCCGGGCACGCAAAACCTCTACTGTTCACGCCTGAAAGCTGGTATTTATACCCGCTGCCATTCGGTCAGGACTCATTCGATCGAATGAGTCCTATTCGATCGAATGGCAGACTCATTCGATCGAATCAGAAACTCATTCGATCGAATGAGTATCCATTTGAAAATGCTCTTTCAAATGGATCACTTTCAGCGTGAACCACTACCTAGGTGTACAGCATACAACATAAACATTCTAAACTATTCGCCAAGCGACGGCCACACAATGTGCACCAACAAGTGAAAACTAGCACCGTCGATTATATTGATAACTAGAAGGTGGTTACAAACGTATTGGAGCTAATGATCGAGATTACAAAATATGATAGTGTGAGAGAATGCTAGTTTCTGCTCTTAGTGTGTGTGATAGTACATATGTTTTTCTACTCGATCATAGCTCGTTTAAATAAGATAATATCACTAACTATATTTCCTATCTATCCGGAAGTCTTCCACCTAGCCGCTCCACTACCTTTGACCACGTGCCAATAACCATCCAGTAGCGAGATAAACGGAAGAATGAGTCTCATAGCCGTTGTTGATATTTGCACGTTCATCTTCACATGAGTTCGTCCATTAACAGCTACATTGAACTAGGATCCTGAATCCATGCTCCAGCTAGAGAATGCTCTATGAGGATAATTGATGCAAGTACATCTTAAAGTTGTCAAACATGTCCAAGACATCACCATACTAAACGCAATCATTAGTAAACAAGTAATACCGAGGATCATCTATCCTTTATATCCTGACACGTATTTCAAGGATAAACTATCCATAAGACAATTAAGGATAAAGGATCCTCAGTATAAAATTCATGGCCTAACAATTGCCCCCAAAATGGCGGGTGACAGTAGAATACAGCTGTCATTTTGAATTTCAAAATCACTGTGAAAACTGATAGATGGGACGGTTTTGCCAGAACATTTACCATTTAACCCCAGGGTTAATTATAACCGTCTATATATGTATCCCTATATCTTTGATTATATACACGCTTCCTTCCATCGCATCAGGTATCCTTTCTACCTTTTTCTCTTAATTTCTTTAATCATGTATGCTGCTTCCTCTTCTTCTTCTCCGGCTTCTTCTAACCCTTCCGAACAAACTTCCGATGACCGCGAGTTGTCGGAAATGGAACCCAATGTCTCATAGCCAACCCATCTTCTGAGATTTGTAAACTGACAGATCCTGAGATTGACAAGTTCCGCCCGTTATTTCCCCCAAAAACCCTATTCCGCCTTTATGAATCCAGTGTTCGTTGCGACGTGTATTCCAAGGTCTGGCCGTGTTTTTCGGCGACTCCCTTTCTTATCGGCTACAAGTACCCTTTTCCGTCTTTTACCCAAAGTTTTTTCGATTCTACCGGCATCTCTTACATACAAGCTATGCTGATGATTTGGATGGTTCTTATCACCATAGAGAGAATCATTGAAGAGTAAAAATCGATTTTGGCCTTCCCGAGTTATCATATTTATATACCCTCACTACCCACGGTCCTGCTCGTTTTATCTTCAAGTCCAAGCCCCGACAACCTCATCCGATCTCAAAAGCCATGCTAAACGATTCCGTGTGGAGGAATCAGTTCTTCTTCGTAAAACGCGACTCAATACCAGGGGGAATTGATCTTCCTTCAATGTGGGTCACGAAGGGTAAGATCCTGGATCCTTAAGGAATAGCAGGATCCTTTATTCTTCAATTTTAATCCTTATTCTTTTCTGTTGTCTGCAGTTGAGAACTTCGCTTCATTGAGCAAATTACCTAGAATAGAAGAGAAAGCAAAACGGTTCCTAGAGCTGGATACCGAAGTTAGGACCTTTCAAGCTCGATTTGTTGAAGGTTTTTGTGATATCCCCTCAAGTTCAAGCATCTCAAGTAAGTTAATAATTTTAAAGTAAATAAAATAAAATAGAGTACTTATCTGTCGACTTTTCTTCTATAGGCACTAAAAAATCAGGAAAGCCCGCTCTCAAGTTCTCCCTAGATGACATCGACTGTATGGTCACTTCTCCTGCTGTCAAGAATGAGGCTTCAAAGGCTGGCACTAGCTCGAACCCAAAACTGCCACGACCAGGGCCAAGTCCGCAGCTTCCAAGAGGAAAAGATCCTCTGATCCTGAGACCCATTGTGACATCGTCTGCTTTGTAAGTATCTTGCATCCTGTTCCTTCGCATTTTAGGATCCAATATTTTTCCAACCCTGATATGAGATTTATTGATAGGCTGTGACCGCTATGAGGGACCATTAGGAAAAAATTATCCATCAGATGAACGAGAAAATGTCTGGGTTAGGGAAAGCTATGGTTGCTAATTGTTGGGTGTGGATTTTTATCCTCGGAATTGAGCTTAACTTAAGGATATTGACTCAAGCGGTTATTCTGAGGAAGGTACGTTAACTAATTCAATTGTCCTATATTATCTAACTGTTTTGTAGATAAGATCACGTGTTAAATATGTTTATGAGAACGTGGATTGCAACGGAATATAACTTGAACTTCGTCAACCGACAAATGTGGAAGCTAACGACTTGTTGAAGACTTAGTCTAGGGATTCCGGATTTTTCGGGATAACAGTTGTAATCTTTTGTTATATATTGAGCTGATAATATCAGTAGATTACACACACTTTTCACGATCTAGCTTACTAGCAATCTCTGTAACACTTAGCATGCGATCACTTATCAGCTCCAACCTCTGTAATCACCCGTTTTTTGATATTAATAAACTTGACGGTGATAGTTTTCACCGTCCGGGGGTTTTTTGGGCCGGAGATTATAATATTCAAGCGTAATTTGACCAAAAGTTAAGCTCGTAATCTTCAACCGAAGGTATTCTACTAAAGATTAGGTTGTAAACTCTTGACCGAAACGAAGACTATTGAATTCAAGGGTGTTTTACCTCGTGATCATATCCTCGTGTTCAATCTTTTTACTATTTAGCACCTAGCGTAACGCACTAATTTGATCAAAAGTTAGTTTGCTAATTTTGGACCCAAAAAATTTGGCGCCCACCGTTTGGCAAACGGTGCTTTGATCATTATTCATTCTCAAATGAAACCCTACTCTCAATATACACAACATGTCTTCACAACCCAAGATTGTTTCATCTTCTGTCGCAGCCTCAGAATCCTCAGCGAAACCTTCCATGCCTCATCCTCCTTCTGTTGCTGTTATCCAAAGAAACCTGACAACATTCAGAAGAAAGCTGCTACTCCAGTATTTTCGGGATCGAGACCATCCCCCAGGATCCCGTTATGGTATCTAATAATGAACTTTTGTCTATTTATAAGCGATTACAGGAACAGATGGATCGCCAGAACAAGACCAACCAGATGCTGGTAAAGGAACTAGAAGATTTTAGGAAAGCCAAGAAGCCGGCGGAAAAATTCACACCATTAATCCCGAGATCTCTGCATTTCACTCCTCCAGGATCCTCAGGATTGGTGCGTCCGGAGTCAACCACGACGTACAACCCTGGATCCTCGCTTTTCCAGCACTCAGGGTCCACGGGATTGTACTCATCCGGATCCCAAGGATACTTGCATGCATCCATTGTTGGGCCGTTTCAACATGCAGGATCATCAGGATTAGCGCAGCAGGGAGAATCCTCAGGTCCTTATCAACAAGCGTTATCCTCAGGATTGGCGCAGCAGGGAGGATCCACAGGTCCTTATCAACAGGCGTTATCCTCAGGATTGGCGCAGCAGGGAGTATCCTCAGGTCTTTATTAATAGGTGGTATCCTTAGGATTTCCACAACAGGCAGGATTCTCAGGAGTACCTCCATCAGGATTCTTCAATCTTCAGCAGCCATATGCTCAGACTCAGCAATTTGCAAGGTCCTCCGAGGTGCACCAGGGAGACTTCATCCCGATGCAGGCTAACACCTCGAGCACTCCATTTGTCACTCCAGGAAATACTATGTTCGGAAATGCCAGCTAAAACACCCAAACCGTTCCTCAGAATATCAATCAGGGTAACACTTTCAATAAAATTCCTTTTAATGCTAATCAGGGAATTTTGCAGGATGCAGGCATAAGTTCAAGTTTAGCTCGAGAGATACAGAAACTGAAGGACATGATATCAATCGTCCCTGGCGTAATCCGTCCCATAGCTGAAGTTCCTACTGATAGCCACAAGATATCCCGGTTCGTGCCATCGAATAGCGACGTGCAGATCCCAAAACGGTTTCAAACCCCAAATATGAAACTATATGATGGCTCGACAGATGCTGAGGAACACGTCACACAATACAGAGAACGTATGGAGATCAATCCAATCCCTATGGAAATCAAGGAAGCATGACTTTGTAAAGGGTTTGGGACTACCTTAACCGGAGCAGCCATCAAATAGCTACTGAGTATTCCCCCTAACACTATCTATTCTTTTTCTCATTTAGTTAACATGTTTAATAACCAGTTTTCTTACAGTAGAACTTTTAAGAAAATGACAGGTGATCTTTACAGGGTTACCCAGAATCCAAGGGAATCCTTGAGAGATTTTATTACCAGGTTTAGTAAGGAGTCGCTGGAAATCCCGAACCTAAACCCAGCTTCAGCAGTGGAAGCTCTCAAGTTGGGGTTAGAGAAGGGCTCCTCTTTCTATGATGATCTCGTTATGACTCCATGCAGGTCATTAGATGAAGCAAGAAGCAGAGCTCTGAGGTTTATTAGGCTAGAAGACGACAAGAAAAATTCTAAGGTCGATATCCCGAAGTATGATCAGACGAATAGGAAATTCGAATCCCCGGGAAAGTCTTTTCGAGCAAAGCCTTACCACAAGCCTGATAACCCCAGGATTAATGCAGTAGATGAAGAAGATGACGAAGAATATCCTAAAATCTCTGAATATTTTTTTTCTGTTGATATTGGTGGATTAATGTGTGCCATGCAGGATTTAGGTGAATAAGCCAGGTGGCCAAGGAAGATGGAGAAGCCAGGAGCATGGAAAGACAAATCAAAATGGCGTTCCTTCCACGAAGACTTTGGGCACTTGACTGATGATTGCATTGTACTCAGAAGGGAGATCAGCTATCTTCTCAGCAAGGGCCACCTGAAAGAGCTACTTGGAAAGAAGAATGGAAGAGAGCAAGATCCTGAGAAAATCCCTGAAAATCCAAATCCTCCACCAATGGATGCAAGAACAATCATGTTCATATCCGGAGGATCCGACATCTGTGGAACCTCTTATTCTGCTGCAAAGAGAAATGTTGACCAAAGAAAGTTAGAAGTGGCTGACAGGCCAACAAAGACTTCTATTCTCACTCAAGAGAGGATTGTATCCTTCGATGAAAGTGATAGAGCCGATGTTCAGGATCCCCATCATGATAGTTTGGTAATAACTTTATATGTGGCTAACCATTATGTACGCAGGATCCTCATAGATGGCGGAAGCTCTGTCAACATTATTCAATTAGACGTGCTGAAAAAGATGAATATTCCTTAGGATGAGATCGTCCCTAGTTCCTCAGTATTGGTTGGATTCAATGGAGAAACTAAAAACACTATTGGGGAGATTAAGCTCCCAATATATGTCGAAGGTGTAAATAAAATGCAAAAAATTTGTGTTATTGACTGTTTATCTTGTTGCAATATTATATTAGGCAGGCCCTGGATACATGATATGAAAGCAGTTCCCTCCACTTATCACCAATGTGTAAAACTCCTAAGTCCGTGGGGAGTTATCAAAATCATGAGTGACCAACAAGACGCTAAGAATTGCTACACCTCTTCCATGAAGTGTACTGCCAAACCCCAGCAGGCGTAGCAATTACAGAAGCAAGCACGAGGCGTAATGGAGGCCAGGGAAAAAGAAATTAAAGAAGTACCTCTTTATCCCGAGGATCCTGAAGCCAAAGTGCTGATAGGAACTAGCATTCCTGAGGATATTGAGTCAAAATTGCTCGATTTCCTCAAGTCAAGGCTATCAACATTTGCATGGAAACATGAAGATATGACAGGTATTTCCAAAGATATTATAACACATAAACTTGGAATTGATAACTCTTTCAGGCCAATCCATCAAAAGAGAAGAAAGTTTGCACCTGAAAGAAACATAATCATTCAAGAGGAAAGGGAAGTTCAATATCCCCGATGGTTAGCAAATGTGGTGGTTGTACAGAAAAAGAATGGCAAATGGAGAGTTTGTGTAGACTTTACAGACTTGAATAAAGCTTGTCCCAAAGATCCATTCCCTCTACCACACATAGATTCAATGGTGGATGCTACAGCTGGTCACGAGATGCTGACATTTATGGATGCATCCTCAGGATTTCAGCAAATCCAGATGGAGCCCTCAGATCAAGAAGATACGGCCTTCATGACTCCCACAGGTATTTATTGTTATATTGCTATGCCCTTTGGACTTAGAAATGCAGGTGCAACCTATAAGAGGTTAGTTAACATGAGTTTAAAGAGCAACTGGGGGACACAATGGAGGTCTATATTGATGATATGGTGGTGAAATCCAAGAAAGCTGAAGATCACCTTCAAGATCTCAAGACAGCATTTGATATCCTCGACAAATACAACATGAAGCTGAATCCTTCGAAATGCCATTTCGGAGTGAAGGCTTGCAAATTCTTGGGATACATGGTCACGAAAAGGGGGATAGAGGCGAGTCCAGAATAGATACAAACTATCCTGAATCTGAAATCCCCAGAATCAGTTAAGGATGTTCAAATCCTGACCGGCAGGATAGCAGCGCTCAACAGATTCATATCCAAATCCTCAGAAAAATGTAAAGAATTTTATGGTATCTTGAAGAAAAACAAAAGGTTCAAGTGGACCACTAAGAATGAGGAAGCTTTAGCATCCTTAAAAGCTTATCTTTCTTCTGCTCCTCTACTGGTAAAACCCGAGGAAGGTGAATCTCTATCTCTATATCTTGATGTATCAAATAATGCTATAAGTGCAGTTTTGGCTAAGGATCTCGAAGGTCAGCAACACCCCATATATTATGTAAGTAAAAGTCTTTTGGATGCTGAAACCAGGTATTCTTATCTTGAGAAATTAATTTTTGCCCTTGTTATGGCATCTACTAAATTTAGACATTATTTTGAAACTCACCCTATATGTATTAAAACTAACTATCCTATTAAGTCTGTTTTGAGAAAACCAGAAATGTCAGGTAGAATGGCAAAATGGGCAGTAAAGCTGAGTGCATATGATATAACATATGAACCTAGGACTGCTATCAAATCCCAGGCATTAACAGATTTTGTGGCTGATTTCACCAGTGAGCTTAAAGAAAAGGCAGACTTGGAAGTCCAACAACTTGAAGAAACAAAAGATAAGTGGACTCTATACACTAATGGTGCTTCAAATGTTAGAGGAACAGGTCTCGGGATTCTGCTGAAATCGCCACAGGGGGACATTATAGCTCAATC
Source organism: Bidens hawaiensis (assembly GCF_021521415.1). Lineage (NCBI taxonomy): Eukaryota > Viridiplantae > Streptophyta > Magnoliopsida > Asterales > Asteraceae > Bidens > Bidens hawaiensis. The sequence goes on along the minus strand of NW_027492610.1, from coordinate 48,653 downwards.
CATATGATGCAGATTTCAAGCCACAAATAATGAGGCATAATATGAAGCTTTGATAGCAGGATTACAACTAGCAATCGACATGAAAATCAGGTTTATTCAAGTACATGTTGATTCATTATTATTAACTAATCATTTTAATGTTTCATATACTGTTAGAGGAGAAAGACTAATGAAATATCTAGAGCTAGTAAAAAAACTTGCAAAGTGTTTCGAAATATTTGGTATTTCGCAGGTACCTAGGGAAGAGAATGTTGAAGCAGACGCCCTGGCATATTTAGCCTCATCCTTCAGGATACCAGAAGGTGTCAAGATCCCTATCGTACACATCCTGAGCCCAGCAATAGAAGAGCAAGGTGTCAATGAAATATCAAAAGACAAAGAAGATATGGGAGTCAAGAATCCTGAGGATAATGAAGATTCTTGGGTTATCCCAATCAGGAAATATATTCAGGATGGAGTTATCCCCAAGGGCGAAAACCCAAGAGCTTTTCGCACAAAGATTATTTCTCGAAGTGGATCGAAGCGGAAGCCTTTGTTCAAGTCAGAGAGAAAGAAGTTATCTCATTCATCAAACTCAATATCCTGACCAGATTTGGGATCCCGGTAGAGATAGTATGTGACAATGGTTCGCAAGTCATCGACAAGAGAACAACTAACTTCTGTGCCAGTTGGGGAATCAAGATGATCACATCAACACCTGTCCACCCTCAGGCTAATGGACAGGCCGAATCAAGCAACAAAATCATTATCAATAACCTGAAGAAAAAGTTGGGGTCTAAGAAAGGAAAGTGGGCCGAGGAACTACCTTTTGTTCTTTGGGCAGATAGAACCACTTCTAAGAATGCTACTGGTCTGACTCCTTTCTCATTAGTGTTTGGAGCTGAAGCGGTTATCCCCACAGAGATGGTTATCCCGACGGCCAGAGTCACTCATCAAAATCCTGAAAATAACACTCGTAGCCTACTCTAAATTTAGAGGCAGTAGAAGAACTCCGGGATTTGGCAAAGATCAGAATGGCATCTTATCAACAGAAGATAGCAAAGTCCTATAATAAAAATATCAGAGTTTGAAGGTTTCAAGAAGGGGATTTGGTTCTCTGAAAAGGTTATCAAAATACTACCAATCCTACGGATGGGAAGCTCGCACCAAAGTGGGAAGTTCCTTACCTGATCAATTCGGAAGCAGGAAAGGGGGCATACAAGTTGTCTACTTTGGATGGTGACTTACTACCAAGGGCTTGGAATGCTATACATCTCAAAAATATTTCATGTAAGATTTCTATCCCGAAGATAACTGTTATACTAAACAGTCAAGATATGTACTCCAACCTATACTTTTATTCATTTTTTAATATTATTATTTTTCAAACATGGTACTGACTTAAGCATCGGAGGGGTGTTAGAAAGGCTAACATCCACCCCTCACTTAGAGTTGACTATTTTGTAGATATGTGGGATTCTCATATGGAATAAAGTTTCTAGGGACCCTGTCGCCAGCTTATTCCTAAGGTTTGAGAGCTTTTCACCTCTTCTAAGGTTTAAGGGATTTTCATCTCTTCTTAAGGTCGCTCGTAACGCCCGTTTATTCAGCCTTAGTTTGAGAGGCGGGGCCAGCACATGAAATATAGTGACTTGTTACCTCGTTATCCTCGGCTATTGGTTTGAATCTTGAGGTTTAAGGGATCTTCATCTCTTCTTAAGACGCTTGTAGCGCACGATTTATTCGGCCTTAGTTTGAGAGGCGGGGCCAGCACATGAAATATAGTGACTTGTTACCTCGTTATCCTCGACTATTGGTTTGAATCACAAGTTTATGGTAGACGTGCCATAATCTAAGGTTAAAGAGATTTACATCTCTTCTAAAGGGCCTTGTCGCCAGTTCTTACTTAAGGTTTAAGAGATTTACATCTCTTCTGAAGGGCCTTGTCTCCAGTTTATTTAGGCCTTGTCGCCAGTTTATTTAGGCCTTGTCACCAGATTATTTAGGCCTTGTCGCCAGAATTTCTAAAAATATTTTTCAGGATAATGCTCATGTCGCAATTCTATTACTAAATCCTCAGGATTAGAAGAATATTCTGAACAGTGATCTTATTACAAGGATAAGATGGTCTGGACAATCTCTAGATTAATTGATACACGGTTCTGGTATGATTTACTATTTGCAAAAGTTTTATCTTTCATATTATTTAAAGTTTATGACTTAATATTGGTTTGCTAATAAAACTTAAACTAATACTAAGAGATTTTTCATGAAACTTAGATTTTTCTAAAGACGGAAAAAGTAAAAAGCATCTGATATACGTCATAAAAAGTTATACTAATATTATAATGCAAAAAAAGATAGTCCGGGTTTCACTCAAAACGGAGCCCATCCACACGAACTATCATAATTGTTTTTAATGCAGAAAAGTAAAAGACAGTTTGGGCTTCGTCCTGAACCAGGATCCCTCCACCCAAACCACTATCCTGAGCATACGACATTATCCTTACACGACCATAACAGAAATTGTTCAAAACAAACATTCAAAACACATAAAAACCACCTGGAAACCAGGTACAAGCCTTTCCTCCCTCAGCATCATCACCTTCCTTCTTCTCCAAATCCTTTGTCTCCCCAGCCTTAGTCTCCTTCATACCTTCGCCAGTTCCATCATCCTTGATCACTCCGGAAGTACCTGCCATCTCATCCTCTTCAATATTCTCCCCCCTTAGCACCTTGAGTTTTTTCTTCCAAGCTCCAGAATTCCAAGACTCCATCACATGACCCTTCGCTTGTACCTCCTCAGACATCTTGATCATAGACTCCAGAATGCTAGCAGCTGCACACTTCTTAGCATCTTCAAGAAACTCATTTTTCTCTTACTCAAATGAGGCTCTGAGATCCGAAATCTCTTTGTCCTTCTTTTTGAGTAGTAAGTCCTTGATGCTAATAGCTTTCAGGAGATCGGCGAGCTTGGCTTCGGCCTCTTTCTTGGACAATTCGGCATCTTGAGACATCTGACGGTAACTTTCAGTTTTCTGTTATTCCCAGATTAATGTTAGTTTTTCTGCAGATTACTGTTTTCAGGATAAGCAAAAATTACTTACTGTTCCAAGAAATTTAGCAAGAGCTTGAAGCTTTTCTACATCATCAGAGGTGGTAATATCAGCAAAGGGCTCAGTTTCAGCCGAAGTGTTGGCTTTCCTCTTCTTTTGTGCAACATTTTTTTAGCGAGTAGTTGGGATTCTCACCGAAGGGGAAAGCGTCTTAGAATGTTCTTGCTTCACCACAGGCATATCTTCAATAAAATCATCCAAATCCACCAACTAAAAGACTTTGGCTTCGTCATCCCTACACAATGATTCATCAAGTTATGTTCAAGATATCAAAATTCCTGGAAAACCTAAAATCCCCAAAACACTTACCAGAGGTCATACTCTCAGCAGGTTTCTCAGCAACCGCGCTTGTTTCTCCTGTTTCTTCCTCTAACCAAAATTCCCTTTCCTCTGCCGGAACCTTGAACAACGCCTTAAGCCTTTTCTCTGTATCATTCCTGGGCTTTATCAAATCCTCAAAAACAACTGTCAAAAAACAAACCATGTTAGAGTAAATCGTTTACAAAAAGAAGTTCTATCTTACAGATTTCCTACCCTTATGTACCCATTTGGTAGGCAAGTTCATCCCGTCAGGAATAGAATCCCGACGAACGAAAAAGAAGTATTTTTTCCAATCAGGGTCACTACCGGACACCTTGGGAATCATATAAACACGGCTGGACTTGGATTGAAGACAATAGCGAAAGGATCCGTGGGTTCGAAGGTTGTAAATTGCGGCAAGCTCAGGCACACCAATAGATGGTCCACGGGTTTTGTTCAGACGGTCAACTGTTGCCAAAACCCTCCACAACATTGGCATGACTTGTGAATACGAGAAGCCGGTTACATCGAAGAGCTCTTGGATAAGTGGGGAAAACGGATACGAAAGGCCAATCGAAAAGGGGTAATAGAAAAAGCAAACCCAGGTTTTTGAAGAAAAATCAACCTTGACTCGAGAATCGTAAGGTCTGATGACGCCGTCAACGGGTAACAGACCTGAATCTTTTAGACCTAATGTCAAGGTTTTTAAAAAGGCATTGATCTTCGTCGGTGGCCAGAATTAGGGCTTGATCAACGATATCTTCCGAGGTTTTGAAAGGAAAAGGTTTGAGCACTCAAGGTTTTCTCTTCCTCATTTTTGTTCGAATCAGAAGAAAGATTTTGAGAAATTAAGAAGACTATAGAGAGAAACTAACATGGTTATGACTCGGTAGAAGAGGATTGTGATGAAGAAGAAGGAAATTACTTTAATTATAACCTAGAGGGGCGGTTGTAGAGTCTCCTCGATTCCCACACACGTCATTTCACATATCAGAGATATCATTATTTTTGAAATTTAAAACTTTTACAGCTGTCACGCAGTAAAAATTGGGGGCAATTGTTGGTTGTGGATTTTTATCCTCGGAATTGAGCTTAACTTAAGGATATTGACTCAAGCGGTTATTCTGAGGAATGTACGTTGACTAATTCAATTGTCCTATATTATCTAACTGTTTTGCAGATAAGATCACGTTTTAAATATGTTTATAAGAACGTGGATTGCAACGGAATATAACTTGAACTTCGTCAACCGACAAATGTGGAAGCTAACGACTTGTTGAAGACTTAGTCTAGGTTTTCCAGATTTTTCGGGATAACAGTTGTAATATTTAGTTATATATTGAGCTGATAATATCAGTAGATTACACACACTTTTCACGATCTAGCTTACTAGCAATCTATGTAACACTTAGCATTCGATCACTTATCAGCTCCAACCTCTGTAATCACCCGTTTTTTGATATTAATAAACTTGATGGTGACAGTTTTCACCGTCCGGGGGTTTTTTGTGCCGGAGATTATAATATTCACGCGTAATTCGACCAAAAGTTAAGCTCGTAATCTTTAACCGAAGGTATTCGACTAAATATTAGGTTGTAAACTCTTGACCGAAACGAAGACTATTATATTCAAGGGTTTTTTCCTTCGTGATCATATCCTCGTGTTCAATCTTTTTACTATTTAGCACCTAGCCTCACGCACTAATTTGATCAAAAGTTAGTTTGCTAATTTTTGACCAAAACACTAAGGACAAGGGTATGATCCAGCTCTCCAAAGAAAAGAAACGTCAAGAGGTAGTGGAGTAGGCAACTGATGAAGCCAAGGTGTGGGCTGCTAGCCCAATATTCCAGGCATGGGTCAAGATAGCGACGGAGGCTGGTGATCCTACTTTTGATAAGTCAGCCTGGGATGTGGAGAAATGGAAGGCTGCTCTTAACGACCTTGGTGGTGAGGATGACGAGGAAAAGGTTGAGAACACCGAGGCTGGGACCAGTGACGTTAAGGAGGCGGTTGAAGCTGGCAAGGGAGAAGGTGATGCTGCGGTTGAAGATGCAGCTTAAGTGGGCAATGAAGGATATCGAAGACAAGGCCCGAGCCCACTTTTTTATTTTGTGTGATGTTTTTTTGAACAATTTCTATGGTCTGTAATAAACAGTAGTAACTAGGATGAAGGATCCATGATCCTTAGGACAATCTGTGGAGGTGACAAAGGTGGAGGGATCCTCTGTTTGTGGGGATGAAGGCTGTGTTGCCCCTGTTTTTAAATTTCGTGCACTTATGAATCGTTAGTAATTCCTACTTAACCTGGATGGATGGTCCATCTTTTCGTATGATGAAGTCCGGGTTAAGAATTTTGGATTAGTTGGGGCTTATTTTAATTAATAGATAAATCTTTTGACTTCTTGCTTGTTGTTAATTTTCAAAAATCTGTTAGATATAACTTTAGCATTATTGATAGTATGACAAATAATTTTAAGCAAAAGATTGTTAGAATAAAAGATCCTTATGAAAATCGTTTAGGATAAAATATCCTTAAGGAAAAAATATTAAGAAAGAATATCCTTAAATAACAAATATTAGGATAAGACATCTTTAATAGTTGATAAAATTTGTACAATAGAATTTCCTCAGAAGGTAAATTTTTGGATAAAGTTTCCTTAAGATAGGCAAAATTTTTAGTATTAAAACAATTTTAAAGGATTAATTCTTTTAAACTGTAAGATCCAAAAATATTGCAACAAATATCATACATAAGTTTATTAGCAGAGATCATACCAGAAGGTCAAGATAGACCTAAGTTACCAGAAGTGTTGAAATCTCATTTGTCTTCGAAGGAATAGCTTTAGGATCCGGGATCCTTAGATTTTTGATCTTCACAAAAACTTAGTTAATCTGTTGCATGTAATTCATAATGTTAACTGGGATCAAACCCATTATGCTGGGGACAAGCCCAAATAATATACTGGGGACAAGCCCGTGTAACTGGGGACAAGCCCGTGTAATCTGGGGACAAGCCCGAAACTGGGGACAAGCCCGTGTAATCTTGGGACAAGCCCGAAACTGGGGACAAGCCCAAAACTGGTGTTAAACTGGCGACATGGCCCTTGAGAAGAGGTGAAAACCCCTTAAACCTTAGGATATGGTACGTCTACCATAATTCGTAGGATCCTCCATATAGCTGGAAACAACGAAATTGTCAGCCACTAAACGTGTACTGGTCCCGCTGCCCCGGACTATATATCGGATAGCGTGCGCAACTGGCGATCGTGAGAAAGGTGAAAACCTTTAAACCGTAGGGGATATGACCATCGGGGGTCATATCTAAACGTGGGCTAGGCCAAGGGAAATGAGATAATACCTCAAATGCAAAGGAGAGGTGGCCAACCTCTTGAACATCAAATGAATCATTATAATCCTGCATGGTTATTCAATACTTAGAAAAAATAAAGTGTTAAGCATATATTATCCTTAAATTAACAGTAAAATTCAAAAAGAATAATTGATCAGAAAGATGTTACCGATTTAAGGATCCTATATCCTTTTTTAGGATTAAATATCCTTTCAGGATAGTGGATCCTGATCATAAAAAATATTTCTTGAGGTGGATGGCATTCCATGCTCTTGGTAACCTGTTGTCTTCCATTGTGAGCAAATGATATGCCCCCTTTCCTGCTTCCGACTCAATTTGATAAGGTCCTTCCCATTTGGGCGCTAGCTTCCCATCATCCGGATTTGTTGTGTTTTGGAAAGCTTTCCTTAATACTAGATCTCCTTCTTGAAATCTCCTGATTATGATATTTTTGTTGTATGCCCCAGCTACCCTTTGTTGATATGCTGCCATCCTGATCTTGGCTAGGTCTCTGAGTTCTTCTATAGTATCTAAATCTTCAAGAAGGATTTCCTTATTGGCTTCAGGATCACGGATGCTCGTTCTTGCCGTAGGAACCACCATTTCTGTAGGGATCACAGCTTCTGATCCAAACACCAATGAGAAGGGTGTTTGGTCTGTTTCATTTTTAGGCGTAATCCTGTCAGACCAAAGAACATAAAGAAGTTCTTCAGCCCATTTTCCCTTCTTGGATCCTAGCTTCTTCTTTAGATTGTTGATGATGATCTTGTTGCTAGACTCTGCTTGGCCATTAGCTTGAGGATGAACCGGAGTAGAAGTAATTATTTTGATGCCCAACTGTCACAAAAGTTAGTGGTTCTATTCCCGATAAACTGGGAACCATTGTCACAAACAATTTCAGCAGGAATACCAAATCTAGTTATAATATTTCATTTAATAAAAGATATTACGTCCCTTTCTCGGACTTGTGCAAATGCTTCTGCCTCAATCCATTTGGAAATGTAATCAGTTATAGCAAGCATAAAGACTTTTCCACCGGGTGCTTTTGCTAACTTGCCTACAATATACATACCTCATTTCATGAAAGGCTATGAGGAGGATATATGATATAGAGGCTCTGCTGGCTGATGAAGGATGTTTGCGTGTCTTTGACAAGCATCACATTTCCTTGAATACTCCACTGCATCCTTCTTCATTGTTGGCCAGAAATATCCAGTTCTAAGTATCCTGGAAAATAATGCTCTTCTGCCTGTGTGATTGCCGCAATCTCCTTCATAAAAATCTCTGAGTACCTCTTGGATTTCAGGATCCTCGATGCATCTGAGATATGGACCTGCAAGATATTTCCTATATACCATATCATTTAACAAAATATATAGGGATACCTTGAGTTTGAAGGACTTGGGATTTTCTGTGGTAGGAATCTCTCCAGTCTGAATGTAGTTCTTGATAGGATGGATCCATGATCCTTTGTTATTTGAGGATGAAGGATCCCAGAGCATGATTTCTTTATCATTTGTTATCTCTCCAACTTCCTGTTCTCCTATCGCTGGCGAGAGAATGTGGATTATTGGGATTTTCAAATCTTCAGGAATCTTCAGAGATGAGTCTAAGTTTGCCAAGGCATCTGCCCCAGCGTTTTCTTTCCTCGGTACCTGTGTAATACTAAATATTTCAAAGGATTTCGATAACTCCTTCACAACGTCTAAATATTTCATTATTTTCTCACCTTTAACAGCATACGAGCCATTAAAGTGGTTAGTTATTAATAAAGAATCTACATAAACCTGAAGATACCTGATCCTCATGCTTTTGGCTAATTGCAAACCTGCGATTAAAGCCTCGTACTCTGCATCATTGTTTGTTTCTTGGAATTCACAAGCTATGGACTGGGGTAATATGTCCCCCTGTGGTGATTTCAGTAGGATCCTTAATCCTGTTCCTCTTAGGTTGGAAGCACCATCGGTGAAGAGTATCCAAGGATCCTTGGTCTTTTCTAGTTGTTGGACCTCCAAATCAGCTTCTTTTTGTAGATCCTAGTGAAATCAGCCACAAAGTCCGCCAGTGCTTCAGACTTGATTGCTGTTCTTGGCTCATATTGGATATCATATGCACTTAATTTTACAGCCCACTTGGCCATTCTACCTGATAACTCTGGTTTTCTAAGAACGTTCTTCACAGGATAATTAGTTCTCAAAATAATAGGATGAGTTTCAAAATAATGTTTTAATTTAGTAGAAGCCATAATAAGTGCAAGGATTGATTTTTCTAAATGAGAATACCTGGCTTCCGCATTTAGAAGACTTTTACTTACATAGTAAACGGAATGCTATTCACCTTCATGATCCTTTACCAAGACGGCGCTTACTGCGTTTCCTGAGATAGCTAAATATAGGAATAAGGATTCTCCATCCACAGGCTTCATTAGAGCTGGAGCTGAGGATAAGTAATCCTTCATGGCTATAAGCGCAGCCTCATGTTTTTCTGTCCAATCAAACTTTTTATTCTTCCTAAGGATGTCATAGAAGTCCTTGCACTTCTCGGAGGATCTTGAGATGAACCTATTGAGGTCAGCTATTCTTCCTGTGAGCCTTTGGACATCATTTGTGTTTGCAGGAGATTTCAAATTGAGGATGGCTTCAATATGCTCGGGGATTGCTTCAATTCCTCTCTTAGTCACCATATAACCCAGAAATTTCCCAGCCTTAACACCAAAATGGCATTTTGACGGATTTAATTTCATGTTATATTGGTCGAGGATGTTGAATGCTTCCTCGAGGTCTCTAAGGTGATCCTCAACTTTCTTTGATTTCACCACCATCTCATCTATGTAAACCTCCATAGTCTTACCCAACTGATCCTTGAACATCATGTTGACTAATCTTTGGTATGTTTCCCCTACATTTCTTAGTCCAAATGGCATAGCAGTATAACAATATATGCCGGTAGGAGTCATGAATGCAGTATCTTCCTGATCAGATGGTTCCATCTGAATTTGTTGAAATCCAGAGGAAGCATCCATGAAAGTAAGCATTTCATGTCCTGCCGTTGCATCCACCATGGAATCTATATGTGGCAATGAGAAAGGATTCTTGGGGCATGCCTTGTTCAAATTGGTAAAATCGACACACACCCTCCACTTTCCATTCTTTTTTGAAACAACGACCACATTAGCTAGCCATCGAGGATATTAAACCTCTCTGATCATACCGGCCTTAAGAAGTTTTTCAACTTCTTCTTGTATGATCTTGTTCCTCTCAGGAGCGAATTTCCTTCGCTTCTGATGGACGGGTTTAATAGATAAATCAAGGCCAAGTTTATGAGTGATTACCTCTTTTGAAATACATGTCATGTCCTAGTGCTTGAAGGCAAAAGTAGATCTTCTTTGTCCTAAGAAGGATATTATATCCTCCTCAATCTTACTAGGGATACTGGATCCTAAGAACACCTTTATTTCTGGATCTTCATGGTCCAATGATACTTCTTTAAGGTCTTTCTCCCGAGCTTCCAGTACGTCCTTAGGATGTTGCTGTAATTGCTATGCTATGGTTGGCTTGGTTGTTGGCTTCATTGATGATGAATAATAGTTCTTGGCCTCCGCTTGGTCACCTACTATCTTTACAACTCCCCAAGGATTAGGTAGCTTGATGCATTGGTGATAGGTTGAGGCTACAGCCTTTATTCCATGGAGCCACGGCCTACCTAAAATAAAATTGAAACAGAAAAGGTTATCTATAACACAAAATTTTTGGTATGAATTTAACCCTTCGATATAAATTGGGAGGTTGATGTCCCCCAGTGTCTTCTTTGTTTCGCCACTTAAACCGACTAGCACCGAAGTTCTAGGGATGATTTCTGAATCCGGGATGTTCATCTTCTTAAGGACATTATGTTGGATAATGTTGACCGAGCTGCCACCGTTTACTAGGATCCTGCATACATAATGGTTAGAGATAAATAAAGTAATAATCAAACCGTCGTGATGAGGATCCTGAATGTTCATTTTGTCTTCCTCATCGAAGAATATTCTCTTGTCTGTTGTTAAGGTGGTTGACACTATTGGTCGATCTCCGCTATCCATCTTTATCTCTTTAGCGAGTCTTTTTGCTGCAGAGAAAGAAGTTCCACATATGTCAGAACCTCCGGAGATGAAATTGATCGTCTGCATATCCAGCTTCTCCAGATGAGGATCCTGGATCCTTGAATTGAAAAAGATTCTCTTATCAGTCACTCGAGTAGTGGGGATGAGCGGTCTTCTCTCGTCGTCCAGTTCGAATTCTACTACGGGATCTTCTCTTATGGCACAAGAATCTTGAAATAATTCTTAGTCTCTGGAGACAAAGTTGATCACATGAGCCTCTGGTGGTGGTGGTGTTGCTTTTTGTGGAAGTTCTTCAGGATCCTGGATCTTGGATTTCTTCCATCCCAAGATTTCTTTAAAGTGGCCCTTGTTCAGGAGGTAACCAATTTCCTTCCTTAAGCCGATGCACTCATATGTCGCATGGCCAAAGTCTTCGTGGAAGGCACACCACTTAGATTTGTCCTTGAAACCGACAACCTTTTCATTCTTTCGTGGCCACCTTGCTTTTTCTCCCAAATCCTTCATGGCACAGATCAAGTCATGAGTGTCCATAGAGAAATAATAATCGGAGATGCAAGGATAGTCTTCATCGTCATCTCCCTCTTCAACTGCCCGTACGTTCTGATTGTTGAATTTGGCATACGGCTTTGAATTGTTATTCATGTTCCAGGATCCTTTATTCTTCTCAGGGATTTCTTGTTTGCTTGTCCCCCAAGACGATCATGGATCCTTTTATCTTCTTCCAACTGGATGTATCTTAATAACCTGTTTCTGACTTCGTCTAATGTCCTGCATGGAGTCATCACTAAATCATCATAAATGGGGGAGCTCTTCTGAATTCCCATCTTGAATGCTTCAACAGCAGTAGTCATGTCAACATTTGGGATTTCTAGAGCTTCCTTGCCGAATCTGGTGACGAAATCCCTAAGGGATTCATCACTAGGTTGGACAACACGATATAAATCACTGGTTAACCTCTCAAATTTCCGACTACAGGAAAATTGAGTGTTAAATAAGTTAACTAAGTGAGAGAAAGAAGTAATTGAAAAAGGAGGAATACTTAGCAGCCATTTTAGAGCGACTCCCGTCAGCGTGGATCCAAAGCCCTTGCATAGGCAAGCTTCTTTGAGTCTCTCCGGAATAGGATTGATCTCCATCCTTTCCCTATACTGTGCTACCTGTTCTTCAAGATCAGTGGTTCCGTCATAAGTCTTCATATTCGGAGTTTGGAACCGCTTCGGGATTTTGGGATAACAGATTGGGGGGCGAATATGGATACTTTGTGGCTTCCCACAGGTATCTCGGGGATTGGTCTTATGATTCCGGGAACACTGTATATCATATCCTCGAGCTTCTGCTGCTCCTTGTCCATAGCTTGGTTGATACCTGCATCCTGCATGAAACCACGGTTAGCATCTAAGGGTAAAGTATCGTACAAGTTACCTCTTTGCTAAGTGAAGGTTGGCATCTCGGATGAGTAGATGGGGTAAGAGGAGTCAGCGATAAGAGTTGGTCCTCCAGAGGCTATGGTTTGCATGGGGATTATGTCTCGTTCATGGACTTCGGAGGATCGTTGATGTTGGAATCCTAAGGATCCTTGATCCAGAAAGAAGGATCTTTGATTCAGAATGAAGGATCCTTGAGGTTGGGCACCATATGATCCTTGTGGAAGGGTTGTTGATCCTTGCCGATAATATGAGGATCCTGGATTCTGTTGAGCCATGGATCCTTGTTGGAGATTAGCCGACCTTGGCGGATCTAACGAGAATCCTTGAGCCTGTTGACCCGTGGACCTCTGCTGAAGGATAGATGATCCTTGCTGAAATAGCGAGGATCCTTGGGCCTGTTGACCCATGGACCCTTGTTAAAGGATAGATGATCCTTGTGAGAATTGAACCATGGATTCTAGACTGGTGAAATCTAGCATCCTTGGCATCAGGGGGGTGAGATCCTCTGCTGGCCTCTTGTTCTTCTTGAGATCTTCTTCCTCACGAAGGATCCTCTGGTTGGTCTTGTTCTGTTGCTCCATGTATGCTTTAACCTGCGAAAACATAGATGAAACATCACTGTTAGTATTAACCACCGAGGCAGCAGCAGCGGTTTTTGAGCTCTGTAAGACTGGTAGTTGCGTCTTGCTCCCAGCAGCAGCAGGCCGTTGCGTTCCCATAATTGGCGGAGGCATCGGTGGAAAAGTCCTTGATGAGAGAGGAACCGTAGCCGGCATGGTTGATGAAGCATAGGTTGATTGAGAGGCCATTGATAGTGATATGGGTATGAAAAAGTTGAGAATGATAAGAATAATAAGGATTATAGCACCAATGGCCCCACGGTGGACGCCAAATTGTTTTGGACAAAAATCTGCTAAGGATCAAGTATCCAAATCTGTTATGTGAGGTAAGGTGCTAACTCGATAATGACAAGTGTATAAGCCTAATATTGGTGAACACAAAGGTTTGATTACGAGGGAAAAACCCCTTAACCAAGATAGTCTTGCTTCGGTCAAAACTTATCCAGGTAATCTTTGGTAAAATAACTCCGGTCAAGGATTAATAAGATAATCTTTGGTCGGATTATTTTAGTCAATGATCAACAAGGTAACCTTTGGTCGACGAGTATATGATTATCGTGATCTCCGGCACAAAAAACCCCCGGACGGTGAAAACTGTCACCGTCGATTATATTGATAACTAGAAGGTGGTTACAAACGTATTGGAGCTAATGATCGAGATTACAAAATATGCTAGTGTGTAGAGAGAATGATAGTTTCTGCTCTTAGTGTGTGTGATAGTACATGTGTTTTTCTACTCGATCATATCCCGTTTAAATAAGATAATATCACTAACTATATTTCCTATCTATCCGGAAGTCTTCCACCTAGCCGCTCCACGACCTTTGACCACGTGCCAATAGCCATCCAGTAGCGAGATAAACAGAAGAATGAGTCTCATAGCCGTTGTTGATATTTGCACGTTCATCTTCACATGAGTTCGTCCATTAACAGCTAGATTGAACTAGGATCTTGAATCCATGCTCCAGCTAGAGAATGCTCTGTGAGGATAATTGATGCAAGTACATCTTAAAGTTGTCACACATGTCCAACACATCACCATACTAAACGCAATCATTAGTAAACAAGTAATACCAAGGATCGTCGATCCTTTATATCCTGACACATATTTCAAGGATAAACTATCTATAAGACAGTTAAGGATAAAGGATCCTCAGTATAAAATTCAAGGCCTAACACGTATTAACATATTATATAAATTGGCTTAACTCGTTTAACAATATACCTCATAACGATCATCAAAGCTCAATCATACCTACATGCACCAAACATATAGCATCCCCGTCTAAACCCTATAGTTAATTGCTATAATATTACATGTTGATATCATATCCCCATCATGTTCTTGCCGTCACTTTTTTGTTCAATTAACCATCATATAATCATCAATATAGGTAATTAATTCATGGTGATTCATCTTTCAGTGTTTTACAATAACCCTATTAACAATCGGCCAAACATTAGGTGTATTGGCCGATTGTGATTACTAGGGTTCATATTTGTTTGGGTTAACTGATCTGCTGGTATTTAGACACCGTCCCAGTTGGCTGGTGCATTATGTTTAAAGCTCTGAACAGCTCGGAGCGCGGGTTCGAGTCCCCCCCCCCCACATTCCTTTTTTGGAAACATTATTTATGTGAGTAATTAATTATATTAAATCACTAAATAATATTATAAATATCATAAAATTAATAATTAATTAATATTTTATTAAAACCGACATGTTAACTAGTCACTTTTCCGAACCTTGGTTAAAACCATATATATATATAATAGTTATTAAAAATTGATAAAGGTTTTTAAAAGAGTTTAATAAGGTTTTTAATTTAAAATACATAGTATAATCTTGTTATTTTACGTATCAAAATATGGTTATAAGCTAAAGTATTTTTATAAACAATTTTATTATATATGAATATTATTATTTATTTTTTACAATATTAATTTAAATGTAATTTTATTAATAATAATAAAATGTAATAATTAATTATTTCACAATTACGGATCGATCTCAAATCATTATTAGCATATATTATCCAGTTATTAATTCGTAGTATTCACCACTATCATTATTACATAGGATTTTCAATTGCTACATCTCGACGAGTGTTACGATTACTTTATTGTTGTTCTTATCGCATTCATTTTCCCTCGCTTATTGTTAATGTGAGTAATCACTCTCTTTCTTTGTTTTTACTGGTTTTCCAAACTTTTGGGGGACATATGCGCACTCACATTATTTACTTATTATTAGTATTCACACTAACAACTGTTAACCTTGTGTGCTATCAATTATGTGTCTAACTTGATACATGTTTATTTGTTTATTTTATCGCATTTCGAAGAGGTCCATCATATTTACATTTAGTATGATCATACGACTTTTGTAGTGGCCGGCGTCCGATCGCATGACAATAGTTTCACCGACAACTCCCTCATGGTAACCAACCCCCGATTCGCATGACAACGGTTTATCCCACACTTTATTTTCTGTTTGAGTTGTTTACATGCTATGGCTTAATTGTATACTGCATTAAAGACAGTTTGCTCTTTTTATCATATTATATTATATTGTATTTAAATTAACTGGTGCTTTACTCACTCAACCTTGTGTTGACAAAACTATACTATTTTATACGCATATACAGGTTTTAGATTCAACTTGTTGAAAGCTTTGGAAAAAATATCATAAAATTAATAATTAATTTATATTTTTTAACCGACATGTTAACTAGTCACTTTTCCGAACCTTGGTTAAAACCATATATATATATAATAGTTATTAAAAATTGATAAAGATTTTTATAATAAAGAGATTAATAAGGTTTTTAATTTAAAATACATAATATAATATTGTTATTTAACGTATCAAAATATGGTAATAAGCTCAAGAATTTTTATAAACGATTTTATTTTATAAAAATATTATTATTTATTATTTACAAAATTAATTTAAAAGTGATCTTTATTTATTTCACAATTACCGATGATCTCAAATCATTATTAGCATATATTATCCACTTATTAATTCGCAGTATTCTCTGCTATCATTATTACATAGGATTTTCCGTTGTTACATCTCGACGAGCGTGACGATTACTTTATTATTGTTCTAATCGCATTCATTTTCCCTCGCTTATTGTTAAGGTGAGTAATCACTCCCCTTTTTTTTACTTGTTTTCCAAACTTTTAGGGACATATATTATTAGTATTCACACTAGCAATTGTTAACCTTGTGTGCTATCAATCATGTGGCTGACTTGATACATGTTTATTTGTTTATTTTATCGCATTTCGGAGAGGTCCATCATATTCACATTTAGTATGATCATACGGCTGTCGTAGTGGCCGACGTCCGATCGCATGACAATCGTTTCACCAAAAACTCACTCATGGTAACCAAAACCCGATTCACATGGCATAGGTTTAGCCCACACTTTATTTCCTGTTCTAATTGTTTACATGCTATGGCTTAATTGTATATCAAATTAATGATAGTTTGCTCATTTTCTTATATTATATTGTATTGTATTTAAAATATTTGGTGTTTTACTCACTTAACGTTGTGTTGACAAAACTATACTATTTTATATGCATATGCAGGTTTTAGATCTAACTGTTGAAAAACCCTCGGGAGGGGAAAATTATCCCCGGGCTTGATTTATTAATAACGAAAAAGTGATCACAACTCAATAGCTTTGATGAGAACGAAGACTAGAGTAAAGTGTTAAATGTTGTGAGTGTTGAGAATGTGTGCTTAGTCGTTTCATCAAGCCTTGTTATATAGAAAGAAAAAACAACTAAATCTCCTACAAATCCAAGAGCCCTTGTTGCTTGTGACTGTTAGAAGACTTATTGTTCCGTCCACGTACTTTTCAACTAGTTCTCCGATTATTCAAGTAAGAACTAGTCGTCCTAGCCGTTGTGAACTCTTATACACTTGAGTAGTGGACTTATAGTCGGTTAGTTCAAGATACTGGAGCTAGCTAGGAACACATATCATACCATGTGACTTCGTTCATCAAGAATCTTTTGTCTCTACACCTGAAATTACCGAACCTTCCACTCGTAAACCCCAAAAAATATTAAGACCTTCTCATGTCGCCATTGCTTCACCAAATAGGAGGTAAAACGTTTGAGTTTCAGAATGCCATATTCAAAAATGATACACACGTGAGCTTCCCATAATTAGAAATGTGTGACCAATCCAACTATATCAAATGGTTGGTCTCATCTTGTGTTGCCACGTGGCAAAATGGTGTACAAGGGAATAAAGTTGGATCTAGCCATCTCAAATGGCTGGTGTTATTTTATATAGCGGAATTTGATCTAATAACATTGAAGAACACAAATGAATAGAATACAAATTCAATCAACAAATAAAAAAACGATTTAGGGCTATTATTATTCACAATGAAATGATTACGAATAATGAAATCTCAAACCAAATGATTTAGTGTTGATAGAGAATTACAAAGAAACAAAATCTTATAACGGTTACTAACAACCCATAGACAACTTGTCACTTCCAGTCCTTCTGGTTACACAAGTTGTGTAAAAAACTTAATCAAATTCACTATTCATGTTGTAACATCTTTAGAGAAATGACTATAAGCCCCCTGACTTATCCAAACTGTAACTAACTTTGACTTTAGTTTCCCAACGTATATCACGTAACAATCTCCACCTTATGCCTTGTCAAATGATCACAACTAATCACTGACATGAATCAGATCTAAACAAACACTAACATTTGGACCTGTTACTACCTTGGTTAACATGTCTATTGCATTTAACTCGGTATCAACATAATCAACTTCAGTCTCTTTGGAAATGATTATTTCTCTGATAAAATGCATCTTTATTAATATATGTTTAATCCTTTCATGATATATGGGATTCTGTGATAGCTTTATAGCACTTTGGTTATCAAATAATACCAAAAATCTATCAACATTAATTCCCAATTAAGACACAAAACCCTTCAGCCACATGAACTCCATAACAACTTCAGCCAATGTAACATACTCAGATTTAGTGGATGACAAAGCTACCACCTTGTGTAATGTTGACTTCCAACTGACTAAACCACCATTTACCACAAACGCATACCCTGTGATAGATTTACCATTGTCAAGGTCTTTGGCAAAATATGCATCTACATACCTCGTCACCATCTCTGCTCCACGACCACCTTTACCAAACAATAAACCAAAATCTTTGTACCATTTAAATACCTTATAATCAACTAAAAAGCCTTCCAATTCTACTTACCACAATTACATAAGAACTTTCTAACTAGGCTAACTACATATCCTAGATCAGGCCTAGTGCAAACCATTAGGCACATTAAGCTACCTACTGCACTAGAATAAGGAACGTTTGACATTTCTTTTACCTCCACCACATTACCAGGTGCATCCTGCTTTGACAATTTAAAATGTGACCCAAAGAAGTAGAGACAGACATACTAAAGCTCATGAAGTAATTAGCTAATACTTTCTTTCAAATAAGACTCCTGAGTCAATTTTAAGACCCTAGCAGCCCTATCATTTGAAATTTCCATGCCAAGAATCTTCTTTGCACACCCCAATTCCTTCATATAAATTTCTCTTTCAAGTAACTCCTTTGTAGCATTAATCTCCTATTTATCTTTGTAGACTACAAGCATATCATCCACATGCAACAACAAATATACAAAGGATCCTTTTCATATTCTTTAAAATACACATAATTATCAAAGTTACTTATGATAAAACCAATTGACACCATATAATTGTCAAATCTTTTGTACCACTGTCTTGGATACTACTTCAAACCATAAAGTGACCTTTTTAACAAAACACACTTTATTACTATATTTCCCGATCTCAAAACCCATAGGTTGCTTCATATAAATTTATTCATCTAAATTCCCATGAACAAATGTTGTTTCTACATCAAGTTGTTATAACTCAAGGTCTAATACTACACATAATACAATATTACCCTCATTGAAGCATATTTCACAACAGGAGAAAGAATCTCATTATAACCCACCCCTTCTCTTTGAGTGAATTATTTTGCAACTAACCTTGATTTGAACCTAGAAGCCTCACATTCTTCCACCCCTTCTTTCAACTTAAAATTTCATTTACAGCTTACCAATTTATGACCTTTAGGCTTATTAACCAGCATTCAAGTGTTATTATTCTGCAATGATTCCATTTCTTCTTTCATTACTTTAACCCACTTATCTTTATGCTTAGAATTAACAGCTTCATTATAATTCAATGGCCTATTCACACTTTCAGATTCTGCAACACTAATGACATACGCAGAAATGCCTTCGTTGTTTCAGAATCTTGCAGGTGGTATAATGTTTCTTCTACCTCTATCTCTTGCTAAACTATAACTGGAAGTATTAGTGCATATTGTAGTACTAGTGTTGGGACTTCGATCACTATTGGAAACATAAATTTGACTTGTTTTCCTTTCACCATCAGATAACTCCACCTTAAACTGACCATTTTGCCCTTCCTTTTCTAAATATTTCCCAATTATATCTGTATACATTGTGTCTTCCTTAATCATTAAATCTTATTGCTATGACTTTAGGTGTATCTTCATCAATTTCCCATAACCTATATCCTTTCACACTAGTAGGATAACCCAACACCACACACTTCAAGGCCCTTGGTTCAAGATATCTCTATTTCACATAAGCATAAGCAAGTGAAGCAAATACCTTCAAATTATTATAATTTGCAAGTTTCCCTAACCACATCTCCATAGGTGTTTTTATTTCAATGGTTGTAGAAGGAGATCTATTTATTAAGTATACTGCAGTTTTAAAAAACTGTTACATGTCTAGTTTTGCCTTTTTCTTTACAAAATTGATTAAACAATCCATTCCCAAACTCACGACCATTATCAGTTCTTAATTTCTTTAATTTTTACTTTGTCTGAGTTTCAACCAAAACCTTCCAGTCTTTGAACTTCCCAATGGTTTCATCCTTATGTTTTTTAACATATATACCTAGACCCTCCTTGAATAATCATCAATTACTGAAAGAAAATACATAGCACCTCCTAAGGATTGGACTTTTACAGGACCCCACAGATCTGCATGTATATAATCAACGATGTTCGTTGTAGGATGCATTCGTTTCTTGAAGCTAAGTCTCTTAGCTTTCCAAAACACACAATTCTCACCGAACTCTAAATCACAACTCTTGAGATCTTTGAGTAGTTCTCTTATTTCAACCATTCATGGCTAATATGACTCGTTCTCCTATGCCATAGCATATCCTTGGACTCCACCTCTTTCTCAGCAACATAAGCATATCCTTTTGACAAAACCTCACCATCCAAGACATAAATGTTATTACCCTTCCTTGTACCAGAAAAAAACAGTCATGGATCCCATAATCACTTTTACCTTACCACTCTTTAGGCTTACTTAATAACCATTTATTAAATTCCTTTTTTAAATCAGGAATATAGCTAACATATTCAATATCAATCTTGGTTCCATTTTATAACTTATAAGAGATAGAACCAACAGCTAGTATTTTGCAGTGTCCATCATCACCTAACTTTACTGATCCTTGATCCATCATTCTCAAGTTCTTGAAATACCCCTTTTCATGAATCATATGATATGAGCATCCAGAATCCATCACCCACTCACTAGAACCTTGTACACTAGTAACCACAATGATATCAACATTATCATAACCATTAGACTCTTCTTGTGATGTTTTTTCTTGTTTCTTGAAACTACTGCTTTCACATTTCTTTTTTTTTTTTAACTCAGGACAATCTCTTTTAAAGTGTTTTTCATAATTGCATCTGAACACATATTCTTGAAATTAGACTTAGACTTTGACTTAATTATGATCTTCTAGAAAGTTCTCCGTTCTGTTCTACCTATCACATACAATCCATCAGACCCATCATCTTTAACATCCCCTCTCTTATGCAATTACTTAGAGTTCATGGCTGCAATCACATCTTCCTCAGATATACATTCCCTTCCAAACATCAAAGTATCAACAAAATGCTCGTATGAAACTGGTAATGATGCCAAGAATATAATAGCACTAACCTCATCATAAATCTCACATCAATATGATCTTCTAAGGACCTAAAGGCTGCCATGGAAAACATATACAACCTTTTCTTCAGATAAAGACGGGTTGCCATATATTTGGTCATATATAACCCTTCTAACTTAGCCCACACAGCAGCTGATATGAGTTCTTTTGAAACCTCAAGAAGAACACGATCACCCAGTCACAGTATGATCGCACTATGTGCCTTCTCAAGATTATCCTTTTTCTCATTTTCATTTAACCAATTCAGTAGGATCCGGTTTGCCATTTAAAAAGGTGGTGGTGGCGCAGCTTGTTGCCCGCTTATCCGCCTCTCTATTGTAATTGGATCCTTTTATTTAATATATGAATGTAATCCATACTTTCACCAAAATAAATAAATTAACCCTTCTGGCATGTTAGGTTCACCTAAAAGAGCATCTTAAATCCTCTTATGTACCATTAGATCCCTCATCTTCACACGCCACAGACTGAAATCGTTCTTCCTGTCAAATTTCTCAATATCGAACTTAGCATTCACCAGTCTTGTAATTGAATCAAGAATGAAAGTATCGGTATCTTCTAATTCAATGGAGCATAAGTTATGATACCAATTGTTAATTAATATAGTGAAATTTGATCTATTAACACAGAAAAACAAGAATGAATTGAATATGAATATGATCAAGTAATAAAACAACAGTTTAGGGCTATTATTTTTCAAAATGAAACGATTACAACGAAACAAGTCTCAAACCAAATGATTGAGTATTGAGAGAGAATTACAAATAAAACAAAATCAAAAACTACTAACTAACTGAGCCCTAATCTACTTATAACGGCTACTAACAACCCAAAGACAACTTGTCACTTTCAGTCCTTCTAGTCATTCCTCTATGAGTTCTTTTGAAACCTCGTGAAGAACACGATCATCCAATCATAGTATGATCGCACTATGTGCCTTCTCAAGAATATCTTTTTTTCTCTTTTTCATTTAACCCTTTTGGCATGTTAGGTTCACCTAACATATCATCTTAAATCCCATGATGTACAAGTAGAGCCCTCATATTCACACGCCATAAACTGATATAGTTCTTCACGTCCAATTTCTTAATATCTAACTTAGCATTCACCATTCTTGCAATTGAATCAAGAATTAAATTATTGGTATCTTCAAATTCAATGGAGCATAAGCTTTGATATCAATTATTAACTAATATAGCGAATTTGATCTATTAACACCGAAGAAAAAGAATGAATAGATCATACGAATTTGATCAGGATATCAAACAACAATTTTGGGCTATTATTATTCACAATGAAACGACTACAAAGAAAGAAATCTCTAACCAAATGATTGAGTATTGAGAGAGAATTACAAAGAAAACAAATTCGAAACTACTAACTAATTGAGCCATAATCTTTTAATTGCTACTAACAATCCAAAGACAACTTGTCACTTTCAATCCTTCTAGTTACACAAGTTGTGTAAAAAACTGAATCAACTTCACTATTCATCTTATAACATCTTTAGAGGTATGACTATAAGCTCCCTGGACATACAACCTGTAACTGACTTTGACTTTAGTTTACAAAGACATATCACATGATAGCTGAACGCCTAAATACCATTTGCTCCATTATCTAAGACCTAAAAACCATTTTTTATATTAAACCTACTATTTAAAAAATATCCCATAACCTTCATAATTGTCCACACTTAAGTTTCAATATTCCTATAGTCATCAACGTGTTTGGTTGTTGAAAAAATTACACTTATACCATTTTTGACACTGCCCCCCTTAAAATTCAATGCATCGTACACTGCCCCCTTAAAATTCAATGCATCGTACGTTGTACCCCCCCCCCCCCCCGGTAATCAATGCATGGCAGCTGCTTTCGAATTTGAATTTTTCTAGTTATTTTGTGAAACACGTTATATTAATTGTCACCTATTGCTAGTAGGATCTTTTAATAATAATTAATCCTTTTTGTCATTTTAAAAACATTATATAAATTTTATAAAAGTGTAAATGAAAATAATGTTTATTTATTAACATAGACGAACTATGTAGTGACTATCGAAAGAAATTTTGGTTAATAATTAGTTTGCCTTGTCTGATTTAAGATTGTTGCGTTTGTCCCAAAATTTATCTATTTACGATATGGACCAAATGAATTAATTGTTTTAAATGAAATATTGCTGACCGATATATATGTATGTATGTATCATGTATGAATCCGATCGCAACAATAAAAACTTGTAATAATGTTGCAAAGGGATATTCACATTTATTGTCTATTATATTCGCAGGTTTCGAATCAAATTGATTTGTTAGTAATACCGTACCAAATTCGTTACGTTTAAACCAAAATTGGTTATCGGTGCAGTCTTAATTGGTTTAGTCTCGGTTCGGTTTCATTTTTGTTTAATTGGTTTCAAACCTTATTATGCTGGCTACATACCCCTTATCTGGTTTAATAAATTCTGGTAACAAGTAGCAGTGTGATTTTGTTGGTAAAAAAGATGTCTGATTTAATTTCCTGATAAGTTTCTATGACATCAAATTGTTTGATAAGCTGAATCAACCAACAACAAGAAGCAGCAAAATCAGACATGTGAATCAACAACAAGAAACAAACCAACGAGAATACCAAGAAGCTTCAATCAATTATGACAATTGGAACTGCCATCGGACATGTGAATCAGACATGCAATTGAACAAATAAGAACCACATGGGCCAAACCAATTCTCCTATGTTTTGTTTAAATAATAAGATCCTATTGTATTCATATATCTTCTTTTTTTTTCAATTATATTCTACACATTATATACTCATTAAAGTAAAGAACATAACAAAAACATACTTGTGGTTCGCCCTGACCCATCAGCCCACCTACTCGACTCACCCGTTTAGCCACCTCTAAAGAAAATGTATATTCAAAGTGATTATAATAATGAGATGAAGACTTTCTTGTTGTACAGAAGTGATCATACAAATTTAATACGTACGACCAGTCATGACTTAAATCTTACCCATTTTGACATGTACGTTATCAACGTATCCGATCTGCCTTTTGCCAAGTGTACTAAAATACTATTCATATAGTAATTCTAGCTATATACACCCCCAATAAATTTACCATCTATTATTTCTAAAAAGTTCAATATTATTTTATCTTTTCTTTTATGTAAGTAATATAATTTTTAAGCATATATAACATAACTATATATCTATATTAACCTTTCTACTTAATCTTGTATTTCTAATTTGTTTATATTGTTTGTAAACTATTTATAACATGGTCAGTTTTTTTGGTCTAATTCCACTTATTCGACCATTGAACCGGTAAACCCTTAGGTTTAACTACATGTCTTACTACCAATGGGTTTGCCAAATGTACCCCTCTTGTATACTTAACTTACCCTTTTAGTGTCAAAAGTTGAAAGGTTATACGATTACGTTAGTAAGATAGAAGATTGAAAAATGATTTAAAGATGTGGAAAAATCCGTTATTTAAATATTATCTTTTGCTAGGCAGAATCCAGGCAGCAACAGTTTTAAAAAAACTGGGACAAAGTATCAATCTTTGGTCACTGTATGGTTCATATGAATATGATTAGCAAGATAACTTTGGCAAAGGAAAAATTGTGGAAGACATTAAGCTTCACTCTTCCTTACGGATAAAAATAAAACGAAATTTAGCTCATTTTCTTGGAAAGATTGGCTTGGTTTTAAGAGTAAATATAAAATACAAAGGAATATGAAAATGAGAATTGTAAGAAGGATTTTTAACCACACAAAAAACTCTTAAAAATAAATTCAAAAATAATAATAAAAAAATCATAACTCAAATTATAAATAAAAAACGAAAAAAATTAAAAAACTAAAATGTTTCCGACTTACGTTAAAAAAAATAATAAAAAAATACAAAAAAATAAAAAAATAAATGACAAAAAGACACTATGCCGAGATCAAAGACACAATGACGAAAATGAACAAAAGACACGATTATAACTAAAAAAAGTCACAATAGATCGCAAATATAACACAACGCCCGGACAAAATATAGCACAATATTGAGTAATATAACACAATATAAAAAAACACACAATGTCAATCACAAAAAAACACAATCAATGACAAAAATAAACACAAAACATAATAATAAATAAAAAAGACACAATGATTTTTTCACTTACAGATTAAGATTGTGTTTTTTTAATTTTTTAATTTTGTTTATGAGAACGATAAACACAATGAAAACATTTTAAGCGTTTAGAACGTGATGTTGGGTCTCCCCTTCCAATCTATACGAAGTTTCGATGTTCTTGATGTTATCAATGTCTGTTCCTATTGTGGTCATGACTGTGTTTGGTGGTCGAAAAGAATCCACATATATACCATTTTTGTCACTGGGCCTATTGACATAAATCCATCGTACTTATTTCGTGAATCACGTTTTATTAATTGCCACCTAGTTTGATCGTTTAATAATACTTAATATTTATTGTCATTCTGAAAAGTGAAAATAATTAATAATTTTTCATTATAGTGTAAATGAAAAATAAGGTAAACTCGTAGTATTGAAAAAAAAAATTAACAATTTAGAGTATTTTTTACAAAAGGGATTTTGTAAAAAAATTAGTTCGCTTTGCTTTTTTATCACAACGTAATGTTGGATTATAAACTATTTAAAGAGTATGTAAGTTATTAACTTTTTTTTTAAGTGTATACATTTTTATTTAATTTCAACTATTATCTTTCGGTATCTGTCGTTCTCAACTAATGAATTAACAAGTTGACCGCTAGTGGTCCCATTAATGTATTTGTTCATAATGGTCCATGACTAGCGGAATCTTAACGTCGTTACTTACAATTAGCCTGAAAAACGCTTTTGACAGGAAAAGTAACATCTTTTGCCGGAAAACTTAAATGTAACATCCCGAAATTTTAAAGAATAATATTTTATATATTATTTGTTTATGATGGAAAAGTTTATTTGATTTAGTGGAGAAATAATAAAATAATAAAGATGGTTTAAGTAGGCTAAATAGATGGAATTAAATATGGACCAAAAATGGAAGATGAGCCTTGGGTCCATGGACTTAAATGAAGTATAAATACCCCTTAAACCCTAATCATTTCCATTTTTATTCATCTCTACACCATAGCCTACACCATCAAAAACACACACAAACACCATCATATAACCCAAGCCAAGATCCGAAGGTGAAAATCCGAACCCGTTGGTGCTTGAACGTTGTGACGAACCAAAACAACATCGATACTAGACCATGTTCGTAAACCGACTCGTTTAAGGTACATTTGTAGTTAGAAATCGTTCCTTTAGGTTCGAATTCGTTTATTAATCCTAGATCACAGTATATGTGGCAAAAACGAATCAAATGAAACAAAGCTTACTGAAATTCATCAACATCTGATAGGTTAATCGATTGTGGTAATGATCCGTATGTATATATCAATAAAATCACCCTTTAAACATGAATGTTTGGCCGATTGGACACTTAGGGTTTGTAGGCGCTAGGATTGCGAGTTCAATGGTACCAAATTTGTGTTGTTTTGTTGAGAATCGAAGGTTTATTGCAGATCTGATACCTGTTGACTAATCCGTGTTCTTATTGATTTTGACTTTGACCCTTGAGTCAAAGATTCAGATAAGACTGATGTGGATTCGTTATGATTGAACGAATCGTTGGTAATTCGTTATGTTAAAATAACGAATCAGGTGATTCGTTACTCACCCAATTCGTTGTGATTAAGATAACGAATTAGGTGATTCGTTACTCACCAATTCGTTATAGTAAGACAACGAACCGGATAACGAATTAAGGAGGATTTCATGACGAATCAGGTCAGGAAAGATAACGAACTATGTTGTGTTCAGATAACGAATTAGGCTGTGTTCAGATAACGAATTACGCTTAATTCGTTATAGCGAACGAGTTAACGAATTAGATAATAATTTAAAATCCTAATGGAAAATGTGCTAAGATAGCTCGACCACAGCCAGGGGCTCTGCCCCTTAGACCCTACTAGTGGCTGCCGCCCCTAGAACCCTGCTGACAGGGGCGCTGCCCCCGGACCCCTGTTCATTTTGGGTTATAATTAGACAAGAAACGCGTTATGTGTAGTGCTAGTTAATTGATACGTATAATTGTTATACAGTTAGTCGCGCACAACTAAAGAGAAGGATTAACCATTAATGGAAGTCGTAAACGCAATCAGCTGAGTTTCTAGCACCATTTTCTTGTTATGTTTTTGGCGCTGTGTGCATACTTGATCTGAAGTGTGAATACACTTACCTTAAGTGATAAGTGTATGCTATAGATGATATATGAGTTATTTAAGAATGTTTGTCGGTGCATCAACGATCTTTGGATATTGCATGTACCGTCAAGGAGAGTGATTGCCAGGTGATTATTAGTTTGTGTGAATGCTATTATATGACTTGCTTATTATGTAAATAATGAACTAATAGGAAGTGTGTTATAGACAAGCAGAAGTAGAGATTGACAGAAGTGGAGAGGGGTCTAGTAAGGGTGTTAGTGGCATGACGATACTACGTGGTAGGGTAAGCCTATATGTGCCTTCGTTATTAAAGTGGCATGACGTGAGTGCGTGGTAGGACAAGTCTATACGTGCCCCAGTTATTAAGTGGCATGACGATATTACGTGGGAGGACAAGCCTCTACGTGCCTTCGTTAATAAGTGGCACAACGTGAGTGCGTGGGAGGGCAAGCCTCCATATGCTCCCGTAAATAAGTGGCTAAGTCGTTAGGGGGCAGTTAAGCGGTTAAGTGGTAAGGTGAGCAGGATAGATAGACGGCTCTGCGTCTTCAGACACGTATGTAATGCATGTAGTGGTTGTATGGTAAGTTGCTTGATTAACTAGAACTCACTCAGCGTAGCTGACTTTTAGTATGCACGCAGGTGAGCAGACTAAGGAGCTAGCACGAGGATGGCACATGGCATGGATTGAACGGATGGCATCTGAAGATGGAAGAAATGATGTTTTAAATACGATGTTTTATGTTATGATTTTAAAGAAAAGGTCAAACGTTGTGTAATAAATGATTAAAGTTTTAATATCCCGCTAAAGTTTTATTAAACTCTGATTTGTAGAACTGTGTTTATGAGTAAATCCGACGTTAAAGTAGGGCACCGGGATCGGGGCCTTACATCAAACTAAACACCGCCACCACCACCAACAAACTCACCACCATATTAGCACTACCAACTGATTCCGATAATAGTTTTAGGGTTCTGGCGACCTCAAGAGTTCTACTAGAAAAATGTTCCTAAATGTTCAATATAATGTTACAAAGATCTTTGTAACGAGAATGTTGAGTTTTCCGGGGAAAATGAGTTTTCCGGTTAAAAACGTTTTACCGGCTACTTGCAACTAACGGTGTTAGAATTCTGTTAGTCGCGTACCGTTGCGAATACATATGATAAAATGTGCGATCGTTATTAGCCAATTCGTTAATTAGGACCGGCAACGACCAAAAGATGATAGTAAAGATTAATAAAAATCAATTAACCTATTTTTATAGTAACTTTCATGACGGTTTTTAATTCGTATAAATGCAAAATTAGAAACATCACCCGAGCAGGTCTATATCATCACTCCATATCTATAATTCTATACTAATAAATACATTTTTAGGAAAATAAAAAAGCCAAAGGATGTTAGGGGCGGAGGTACGTTATACGTCACACCCCGATCAAATGCGGCTTAACATGTCGGGGCGCAACGGATTGCTCAAGAATGCGATGACACTATTAAAGTGACAATATTTACTCAACTTGTTTATTTCATTCAATAATCACTAATACAACTTGTTCACAATAAAATACAAATAATTACGTCAACACAACATTCATTAAAGTATCCTATAGGTATGAAAATAGGTACTCGTCATGTACCGGTACACAACATTCGTTAAATAATTACGGCGACCAATTTGGCACTTTGTCACACCCTCAAAATCCACTAACGGAGTTTTACCGTCAGAGGGTGTGAACTGGCAGGATCGGAATCATTAGTTATAATCAAACCAAAGAAAAACGTTTAAATGAAAGTAAGTGCGGAAGCGTAAAACCTTAATTCAAAAGTTGCGTCACGCAGGACGACTTAAAACCAAATGTAACTGTTAAAATTTAGTTTGCAGAATAAAGATGTTTTCAATTAATGCATGCTCCTAAACCGCGCGCCCGCCTCGGCTACCTGAGAATAACATACTAAAATGTCAACACAAGGTTGGTGAGTTCACAAGTTAAATAAGATAAATCGTTTAGCGTTTTGCGTAACCTCGTTACGACGATTCAGTGTTTTGCGTAACCACGTTACAACGTTTAAGTGTTGCGTAACCCCGTTACGACGTTTAAGTGTTGTGTAACCACGTTACAACGTTTAAGTGTTGCGTAACCCCGTTACGACGTTTAAGTGTTTTGCATTACCAGATAGTGTTATGTCAAATTATATATCGATAGGTAGCTAATCTATACAACAAGTATCGCTAAGTGGTTCGCGACCGAAGCTGACTGTTTATCAAGTGCCCGTCACCAGGTCAATCCAGACCATGGTAAGTGTTAGCCAAAATTACACCCACTCAACCTCCAGTTGAGCTTAACGTCGGGTGGGGTTTGTCAAACCCAGTAGTACTACTCAACAGTGACTCGCTATTCCAAATATTAACCGGTCCGATGTGTGGGACTTCAAATGTTACGTTTGCCGCTTAGCCTTTACAAGTGATATATAATTTATAACAAAATCTTAAATATGCGTTTGTCTCAGAAAATATGTTTATCGGAGTATGTTATCTCCCCCAAGTGAAAAACGTTTGAAAACAGTTCAAAGAGCGGGGTAAGTGAAACTCACTGTTTGCGAAGAATATCCCGATCTAGATCACCAAGTGATGTGCGTCGTAGAAACTCTCTAGCGTTCTAAATAACAAAGAGATTTTCTAAGTATCGGTACGTTTAACGAGTCTCTAGACTCGGCACATAATACCTATGCACGTAACAGATTTCGTGTTTCGTTTGTGAATTGTGTGTGACTTAAACAAGTACAATTGTGATACGATACATGAGTGAGCAATTACTTTCGTGTCACGTACTAATAACATACTTTACTAGCAATTATTCCCGTAAGGGCATTTTGGTCAACAAACAAAGATTAACTAACCATTATTCCCCATAAGGGCAATTTGGTCAATTCATGGCAATCACCTAACAACTATTCCCCGCAAGGGTATTTTGGTCAAAATACAACAATTTTATAAAAACTATCATATTGCATGCACTCCTATACAACTCAGCAGCTAGTTTCGTTATGAGAGAATTTCTACTTGAAAGATTGCACTAGTTCACCGATCATAACGTCTCAATTAATTCATCAAAAATTACCACAGAAGCATACATATCTTAGGTTTCCAGAACATATTTTATCTTATTTTTATTCCACATATTTTTCTTATAATGACCAAAACATTACAGCAAACTCATATCAGTCAGATTCATGTGCAACAGAATGTTATTTGCAATTCCCATTAAACGAAAAATCCAATAAATGCAAGACCACTTGGGTTTGGTTCCTAACTCAATGAGTCAACTTCCAGAAGTGGAACCAACCCAATTGGTCTCGTAGTTCATGAGATATAACATTTACAACATAACCTAACAGCAGGTCTAACAGCTCAGCTTTGCATCACGTTTTTGTAAAATCATAAAAGTATACTTCCACTTATCCAAAAATTACGAATTTATACTTTATGAAAACTAGACTCAACCTAGTTTACTGCAGTACCCACAATCTCAACCAATTTTCACGTTTACACTTCGTTACAGTCACTTGAACATCGTACATACATTCTGTCCAGATTCTGTTCACATCAAAACTCAACAATTTCACTAGCCATGGATCACAAATAAATCATATAACATGCTAGACACTAATACTACTATCCATGCAACTCAATTACACCATACATACAAGATTAGGGTTTGTGTTTTAACTCAAATCAAAGACAACAATCAATCAAGCAACAACATCAATACTAGTTATCAATCATCATGAATTCAACAACCACCATGTTAACTCATACATACATAAGAAAATCGGCTGCCTAGGGTTTTTGATTAACCCATTAAACATCAAAATCAAACAACAAGAAGATAAAGGATGATCAATTATACCTTCCTAGCACCTAGTTCTTGGATTAAACACTTGATTAAGGCTTGAATGTGTGTATGGAAGTGACGGCAGCCAAGGGTGGGGTGGGAGCTTGTTCCGATCGGGTTTTTGAAGAAAGAATAATAATAGGTTAGGGTTTAGTTAAGGATATATTTATAATAATACAAGTTACACTCTAGTCCCTAATCTTTCAAGTGTTACATCTCTAGCCTAAACTAGTTGGTTCTTGTTTCTTGTTTAACATTCCACATAACAATCAAGTAACACACATATATCTAACACATAATACTCACATAATTAGTGTTTTGACGTTTGTCGTTTATTTATCAATCGTTCGCGTCAACTCGTTTGCGTTTCGGTGCAAATCCCGAAAGACTACACATGTAGTAAGTGTTAAGCGTCATTTAAACCCTAGTTTAAATGTAATGAAGTGTGCGTTATAGATTCAACGATCTTAAAGTTTGAATTGACGGAGTTGAGTTAACAGGGTTAACCTGAAATTGACGATTGTCACATCATTCCCATGTTAAAGAATTTTCGTCCCGAAAATTTGAGTCAAGTCATGATGAGTGTCTGAAAAAAAAATAAGAAAATTTTCAGTTTGTCATATCATCCCCTAGTAGAAAGAAATTTCGTCCCGAAATTTAGTTCATACCTCCGGTGATGTTTGACGGTTTGCCGGGCATCGCGGTTTTCGGTGTTTGGTTAGCCCTTCAAAAAGGTGAGGATACTTTTTCATCATGTGATCCTCGCGTTCCCATGTGAACTCCGGTCCACGTCTCGAGTTCCAACGAACCTTAACGATTGGAATTTTGCTGTGCTTGAGCGTTTTGGTTTCCCAATCCAAAACCTCGACTGGTTCCTCAATGAACCGTAACTGTTCATCAACTTGTAGTTCCTCCAAAGGGACTACTTGGGTTTCATCAGATAGGCATTTCTTCAAATTTGATACGTGGAATACATCGTGTACGCCACTGAGTTCTGTTGGTAGGTCCAGTCGGTACGCCACCGGACCAATGCGCTCAGTTATCCGGTACGGACCAACATATCGTGGGTTGAGTTTGTTTCGCTTACCAAAGCGAACCACACCTTTCCAAGGTGAGACTTTGAGTAACACCCGATCGTTCACTTGAAATTCGAGAGGTTTTCGGCGCTTGTCGGCGTAACTCTTTTGGCGATCCCGTGCTGCTGCCATGCGATTTCGGATTTGGACAATCTTTTCCGAGTTTTCGAGTACCAGTTCCGGACCAGTGATTTGGCTATCACCCACCTCTGCCCAGCAGAGTGGTGATCGACACTTCCGTCCGTACAGCGCTTCAAACGGCGCTGCCTTAATACTTGCGTGGTAGCTGTTATTATACGAAAACTCTACCAAGGGTAAGTGGGGTTCCCAACTTTTTCCGAAATCCAAGACGCATGCACGCAACATATCCTCCAGGGTCTGAATAGTCCGTTCACTTTGCCCATCCGTCTGAGGATGGTATGATGTACTCATATCGAGACGGGTGCCCAGTGCGCTTTGCAGCGACTTCCAAAATGCGAGGTGAAACGAGAATCTCGATCGGAAATGATCGAGACAGGCACTCCGTGTCTAGACACCACTTCTTTCATGTATACTCGAGTCAGTCTTTCCATTTTGTCTGTTTCTTTAATCGCTAGGAAGTGTGCCGATTTAGTCAACCGGTCAACGATCACCCAGATGGTATCGCATCCCGTAGGTGTCTTAGGCAAACCCGTAATAAAGTCCATAGAGATGTGTTCCCATTTCCACATTGGGAGTTCCGGTTGTTGCAGTAGACCAGATGGTTTCTGGTATTCTATCTTGACTCTGGCACAAGTCAAACATTTGCTCACGTAGGTGGCAATGTCGGCTTTCATGTTCAGCCACCAATAAAGTGCCTTTAAATCATGATACATTTTATCTGAGCCAGGGTGGATAGAATATCGGGACTTGTGAGCTTCGTCCATCACTAGAGTTCTCAACTCTCCGTATCGTGGAACCCAAATCCGGTTCTCAAAATATCAGACCCCGTCCGATCTGGTTTCAAGTTGCTTGCTCATGCCCCGCATGAGTTCCGATGGAAGATTATCATCTTTCAAAGCTTCCAGTTGCGCATCGCGAATCTGATCGGGTAAGCTGGCATGAATCGTGAGTTGCAATGCTCTCACCCGTCTGGGTTTATCCGTTTCTTTTCTGCTGAGGGCGTCGGCCACCACATTGGCCTTGCCAGGGTGGTACTTGATGGCACAATCATAATCTTTAAGCAGCTCGACCCAACGACGCTGTCGCATGTTCAGCTCCTTCTGATCGTAGATATGTTGGAGACTCTTGTGGTCGGTGTAAATGGTAAACTTGGTACCGTACAAGTAATGCCTCCATATCTTAAGAGCAAACACCACAGCTCCGAGTTCCAAATCATGGGTCGTGTAGTTCTTCTCGTGAACCCGTAGTTGTCTAGAGGCGTAGGCTATAACCTTCTCGAGTTGCATCAGCACACAACCGAGACATTGTATAGATGCGTCACAGTGCACCTCAAAATTTTCTGTTCCCTCGGGGAGGGCTAAAATAGGGGCGCTACAAAGTTTGGTTTTCAACAGTTGAAAAGCGGATTCTTGCGCGTCACCCCAGTTGTACTTAGTGCCCTTGTGAGTCAAGGCGGTGAGGGGTTGAGCAATCTTTGAAAATCCCTCGATGAAACGCCGGTAGTAGCCGGCCAGTCCTAGGAATTGCCGCACCTCAGTCGGAGTCTTGGGTGCTTCCCAGTTTTTGATGGCCTCTACCTTACCGGGATCGACATGGATACCATTCTCGTTGATCACATGTCCTAAAAAGTGAACCTCGCGAAGCCAAAATTCACATTTCGAGAGTTTAGCATACAGTTGTTCCTTCTTCAGTAGTTCCAGAATTATCCTTAAGTGCTCTTCGTGGTAAGTCTCGTTCTTGGAGTAGACGAGAATATCATCAATGAAAACAATCACAAACTTGTCGAGGTACGCCTTGCATACTCGATTCATGAGATCCATAAATACGGCTGGTGCGTTGGTTAGGCCAAAAGGCATAACCGAAAACTCGTAGTGGCCATACCGTGTTCTGAAAGCCGTCTTTGAAATATCTTCTTCGCGCACTCTCAGCTGGTGGTAACCGGATCGTAGATCGATCTTCGAGTAGTAACTCGATCCCTGAAGCTGGTCAAACAAATCATCAATTCGGGGTAAAGGATAACGGTTCTTGACCGTCACCTTGTTCAACTCCCGGTAGTCGATGCACATTCGGAAAGTCCCGTCTTTCTTTCGAACAAACAAGACAGGGGCTCCCCATGGCGATGAGCTAGGTCGGATAAAACCTTTATCCAACAAATCTTGCAACTGAGTGGACAACTCCTGAAGTTCCGCCGGTGCGAGTCGATACGGGGCTCGTGCTATGGGTGCTGCACCGGGTGTCAACTCGATTTGGAATTCGACTTGACGAATAGGAGGGAGTCCGGGCAAATCCTCCGGGAAAACTTCCGGAAAGTCTCGCACAACCGGTATGTCCTCAATTCGTTTCTCCTCCGCGGGTTTCTCAACAATCTGCGCCAAAATTGCCGGATGACCCTTTCGTAAATACTTCTGTGCCTTCAAAAGGGTAATGACGCTGGTGGTCATGCCGCTTCTCTCGCCTCGGACCGAAATGATCTCGCCGGAAAGGGTGGTAATATGGACTATCTTATCATGGCATATAATCTCCGCTCGGTTCTCGGATAACCAGTCCATGCCGACAACGACATCGAAACTACTAAGCGTAAAAGGAATAAGGTCGATGTCAAAGACATGACCTGACAGTTTCAACTTACATCCCGCAAGTATATGAGTTGTTATTACAGTTTTACCGTTAGCTAATTCAACAGGAAACTTAGCGTCTAACAGGGTTGGAGTAAGGTTTAAAAGTTGGCTAAAAGCTTTTGACACAAAACTCCTATCAGCTCCAGTGTCAAACAAAATAGAAGCAAAACAATCGTTTACAGGGAACTTACCAGACACCACATGCGGATCATTGCGGGCTTGACCCGATCCAATCACAAACGCTCTCCCTTTGCCATTTCCTCCACCATTACTGCCACTTCCATTACCCCCATTATTGTCATTCTGTTTCAGCTTGGGGCAATCCTTCCGGAAATGACCTTCCTGTCCACATTCAAAACATCCCTTAGTCGTCATCGGTGGCTTAGGAGCACCCTTCGTCGCAAGGTCAACTCTACATTCCTTCGCTTGGTGACCTATCTTTCCGCATCTTTGACACTTGACACGGTCACACTGACCAACATGATGAAAGTTGCACCTGTTGCACTTTGGATATTTCCCAGCATATCCGCTCGAAACCTGCCCGCTACCGTTGTTGTTGTTGTTGTTGTGATTCTGAGTGTTGAAACTCCGAGTAAACTCGGGCTTACGGTAGTGGTGTTGCGGTGGGAGGTTTGAGGATGAAGATCTGGTGTTGTCAAACTTTCTCTTCCCGCTGTTCGGGTTGCTGTTGTTGTTACTGTTGCTGACGTGGTCATTACTCGGGTTGTCACGGGCTTTAACAGTCGAACCCCTCGGTGGTAACGCACCCTGGGTCACAGCCTGATCCGTCAGTTTGTGAGCCAAACGGATCGCTTGTTGGATCGTGGCTGGTCTGGAAGACGTCACCATACACTGAATCTGTGGTGCTAACCCATCAATGTACATCTCTATTCTCTTGCTCGGCGGATCCACCATCCGCGGACACATTACAGCCAACTCGTGCGAACGAGTAGTGTAGGCTTCAATCTCCGAACCCACCATCTTCAACGACCAAAACTCCGACTCTAACTTCGAAATTTCCTCCCTCGGACAGTACTCCTCTCGCATCATGTTTTTGAACTCCTCCCAGTTCATCGCGTTAGCCAGTTCCAATCCAAGGATCTGGACGTTCGAATTCCACCAAGTGAGGGCGGAATCCTCAAGTGTCCCAGCAGCGAATTTGACTCTACTGGCAGGGGGACAGTTACACATCTCAAAGGCCGACTCGGCCTTCTCATCCCAACGCAGGAAGCCTATAGCTCCCTCAGTGCCCTTAAACGTACTGGGCTTGCAGTCAAGGTAGTTCTTGATGGTACATGTTCCACTCGGACCTCCAGTTTGATTCTGAACGTGTGCGGCTAAAGCGGCCGCCACATGGTCATTCAGCAGAGTTTGGAGTTCAGCTGCAGTCATGCTGATGTTACCACGTCCTCGTCCAGCGTTTCTTCCGGCCATTTCCTAGAATCACAGTATAAAATGTTAAACATGAATTTTTCTTTCATATACAACACACCATACATGTAATAAAAGATAGGTAAGAAAAAAAAAACATCACCTCACAACCACATATTAGTCTAAATAAAAACTCATGATTAAAACCATTGTATTCGCTACAAAGTATTTCCAATCAATCCTTAAAATCATAGAAAAATAATAGTTAGGATGGAGACAACCCCTCCATCTAAGTATCATCATCACTAGATGTCGTCATCTGAGGACACTTCCGAATGTGCCTACTCCTCAGCCGGTTCTTCCTCCGGTTCTTCTTCGGGTTCCTCCTCGGGATCTTCCTCGGGATCCTCCTCAGGCTCCTCTTCGGGATCTTCTTCAGGTTCTACTTCAGGCTCTGCCTCGGGCTCGGCCTCAGGCTCTGCCTCAGGTTCTGCTGCGTTCTGAGCAAGTTGCATTTGTAGGATATCGCAACGTTCTAACGCTATTTCGGTTCGGGTCCTTGCTTCTTGGAGTTGCTCTTTCAAGTCTATCATTTCGGCTTGCATCTTCATCATAACCTTCATCTGTTGATCACTAGCCCCTTGCATATCTTTCATTGCCGCCGCCATGCGGGCAATCTCCTCCTTATTCTCGGTTTCGTCTTTTAACAATCTGGAAACGTTCTCTCTTGTGTAGCGCATGTAACCCACATCACGCTCCAAACAAGAAACGACAGCTGCGAGAACTCGCTCCACAGGTTCGGTTATGGGTGGTAGAGTGTTAGGGTAAGCAGGGTGGTTCGGGTGAGGCAATGGGGGAACTTGTTCACGGTAGACCATACGTCTGATCATGTTGGGGCACCAATCCCAGCTAACGTCGTTTTCATACAGGCCTCCGGATAGGCGGTACCTCTTCGGTGCAGGAGCTTCGAGTTCCGGGACTACACGGGGGTGGCGAGGCAGTAGGTAACTGCGGTTCCTTCCCGTGAGCATGCGTCATCGAATCAGATGATGATGAGGGTGGCGTCGACATTCCTACAGGTAAGCCGTGTATATGCGCGCGTATGAGTGAAGGAGGTAAAGAAATAAGATTTCAAGACTACACAAACCTATGCAGTGCGTATCATTATAACTAATGGGTCGTCGCGGTTATAGTCTAGTATGCATGCAGCTTCTAGTTCGCTATAACCAATGGATCTGATACCAATCTGTCACACCCTCAAAATCCACTAACGGAGTTTTACCGTCAAAGGGTGTGAACTGGCAGGATCGGAATCATTAGTTATAATCAAACCAAAGAAAAACGTTTAAATGAAAGTAAGTGCGGAAGCGTAAAACCTTAATTCAAAAGTTGCGTCACGCAGGACGACTTAAAACCAAATGTAATTGTTAAAATTTAGTTTGCAGAATAAAGATGTTTTCAATTAATGCATGCTCCTAAACCGCGCGCCCGCCTCGGCTACCTGAGAATAACATACTAAAAGTGTCAACACAAGGTTGGTGAGTTCACAAGTTAAATAAGATAAATCGTTTAGCGTTTTGCGTAACCTCGTTACGACGATTCAGTGTTTTGCGTAACCACGTTACAACGTTTAAGTGTTGCGTAACCCCGTTACGACGTTTAAGTGTTGTGTAACCACGTTACAACGTTTAAGTGTTGCGTAACCCCGTTACGACGTTTAAGTGTTTTGCATTACCAGATAGTGTTATGTCAAATTATATATCGATAGGTAGTTAATCTATACAACAAGTATCGCTAAGTGGTTCGCGACCGAAGCTGACTGTTTATCAAGTTCCCGTCACCAGGTCAATCCAGACCATGGTAAGTGTTAGCCAAAATTACACCCACTCAACCTCCAGTTGAGCTTAACGTCGGGTGGGGTTTGTCAAACCCAGTAGTACTACTCAACAGTGACTCGCTATTCCAAATATTAACCGGTCCGATGTGTGGGACTTCAAATGTTACGTTTGCCGCTTAGCCTTTACAAGTGATATATAATTTATAACAAAATCTTAAATATGCGTTTATCTCAGAAAATATGTTTATCGGAGTATGTTATCTCCCCCAAGTGAAAAACGTTTGAAAACAGTTCAAAGAGCGGGGTAAGTGAAACTCACTGTTTGCGAAGAATATCCCGATCTAGATCACCAAGTGATGTGCGTCGTAGAAACTCTCTAGCGTTCTAAATAACAAAGAGATTTTCTAAGTATCGGTACGTTTAACGAGTCTCTAGACTCGGCACATAATACCTATGCACGTAACAGATTTCGTGTTTCGTTTGTGAATTGTGTGTGACTTAAACAAGTACAATTGTGATACGATACATGAGTGAGCAATTACTTTCGTGTCACGTACTAATAACATACTTTACTAGCAATTATTCCCGTAAGGGCATTTTGGTCAACAAACAAAGATTAACTAACCATTATTCCCCATAAGGGCAATTTGGTCAATTCATGGCAATCAGCTAACAACTATTCCCCGCAAGGGTATTTTGGTCAAAATACAACAATTTTATAAAAACTATCATATTTCATGCACTCCTATACAACTCAGCAGCTAGTTTCGTTATGAGAGAATTTCTACTTGAAAGATTGCACTAGTTCACCGATCATAACGTCTCAATTAATTCACCAAAAATTACCACAGAAGCATACATATCTTAGGTTTCCAGAACATATTTTATCTTATTTTTATTCCACATATTTTTCTTATAATGACCAAAACATTACAGCAAACTCATATCAGTCAGATTCATGTGCAACAGAATGTTATTTGCAATTCCCATTAAACGAAAAATCCAATAAATGCAAGACCACTTGGGTTTGGTTCCTAACTCAATGAGTCAACTTCCAGAAGTGGAACCAACCCAATTGGTCTCGTAGTTCATGAGATATAACATTTACAACATAACCTAACAGCAGGTCTAACAGCTCAGCTTTGCATCACGTTTTTGTAAAATCATAAAAGTATACTTCCACTTATCCAAAAATTACGAATTTATACTTTATGAAAACTAGACTCAACCTAGTTTACTGCAGTACCCACAATCTCAACCAATTTTCACGTTTACACTTCGTTACAGTCACTTGAACATCGTACATACATTCTGTCCAGATTCTGTTCACATCAAAACTCAACAATTTCACTAGCCATGGATCACAAATAAATCATATAACATGCTAGACACTAATACTACTATCCATGCAACTCAATTACACCATACATACAAGATTAGGGTTTGTGTTTTAACTCAAATCAAAGACAACAAT
Organism: Bidens hawaiensis; assembly: GCF_021521415.1. Lineage (NCBI taxonomy): Eukaryota > Viridiplantae > Streptophyta > Magnoliopsida > Asterales > Asteraceae > Bidens > Bidens hawaiensis. The sequence goes on along the minus strand of NW_027492610.1, from coordinate 8,959 downwards.
CAATCAAGCAACAACATCAATACTAGTTATCAATCATCATGAATTCAACAACCACCATGTTAACTCATACATACATAAGAAAATCGGCTGCCTAGGGTTTTTGATTAACCCATTAAACATCAAAATCAAACAACAAGAAGATAAAGGATGATCAATTATACCTTCCTAGCACCTAGTTCTTGGATTAAACACTTGATTAAGGCTTGAATGTGTGTATGGAAGTGACGGCAGCCAAGGGTGGGGTGGGAGCTTGTTCCGATCGGGTTTTTGAAGAAAGAATAATAATAGGTTAGGGTTTAGTTAAGGATATATTTATAATAATACAAGTTACACTCTAGTCCCTAATCTTTCAAGTGTTACATCTCTAGCCTAAACTAGTTGGTTCTTGTTTCTTGTTTAACATTCCACATAACAATCAAGTAACACACATATATCTAACACATAATACTCACATAATTAGTGTTTTGACGTTTGTCGTTTATTTATCAATCGTTCGCGTCAACTCGTTTGCGTTTCGGTGCAAATCCCGAAAGACTACACATGTAGTAAGTGTTAAGCGTCATTTAAACCCTAGTTTAAATGTAATGAAGTGTGCGTTATAGATTCAACGATCTTAAAGTTTGAATTGACGGAGTTGAGTTAACGGGGTTAACCTGAAATTGACGATTGTCACACACTATTACTAATTTGGTACTCGTCATGTACCGGTACGAGTACCGGTTTCTTGATCGTTAAAGTTTTGGAAATTAAAAAACAAAATTGGTACAAAAACGGGTATCGTACCGAAATACCCGTACCGTAGTGAAAAATTGGATATGAGTATTGATACGTGTTTCTATTAATTTTCAGTGCGTGTACAATCGAGTACATGCACAAGTATAAATACGGGTATTGCACCGAAGCTCATTACTAGGTTGAACCCAATCCCCTATTATAAATGATCTCAATAAATATTCATTAGAAAGAAAACCGAAAAAAAACAAATTCAAGTTTATTTTTCTTTAAAATGATGCGATTTCGAAACCTACTAAACACGTTTTGTTCCCCTTTTTTTCATTTACTATCCATTTGTTTTAACTTTTTTTTTTAGAGTAAAGTGTCAAAAATGTCTTTGATGTTTGTTAAATTATGTCACTTTCGTCTAAAAAGTTTCTTTTTTGCACCTACACTATCAAGGTTTCTCACTTTTTGTCAATTACGTCCAAATCGTTAACTTTTTATAGTTTCCTTGTTAAGTCAGGGTTATATTTGACTTTTAAGCTTCTAAATTATTTATTTATTTATTTATTTGCGTACATAATAATAATAACATTGACTTAACGTTAAAAATCTAACGCAGTTAGCGTTTTGGACTTAACTGGCAAGAAGTGGTAAACCTCAATGGTCCAGTTGCACAAAATAATCTTTCGGACGAAAGTCATATAATTGATCAAACTATATGGACATTTGGCACTTTAATCTTTTTTTTTTTTTTTTTTATAATATAACTTGGTTTTGCTAGGCTATTCTTTTGAGTGGTTGGTAAATTTAAGGTTTTTTTTCCGACTTGATTGATAACCTAGATTATTATATGATAGGGTAATGCTAAAATTTAAATAGAGACAAAAATAAGAAGTGTGAGAAAGATTCGTGAACATACAAAAAATCTTTTAAAACTAAATTAAAAAAAATACTAAAAAAATCATAACTCAAAATATAAATAAAAAACAAAAATATTTAAGAACTAAAATGTTCCAACTATCATTCATGTTAAAAAAAATAAAAAATACAATAAAATTAAAAAAAAGTTTGATGAAAAGACACAATGCCAAGATAAAAGACATAATGACAAAAGTAAAGAAAAGTCATAATTTTAACTAAAAAAAGACACAATATATCGAAAACTATAACACAATGCCAAACAAAATATAGCACAATGTTGAGTAATATACCACAATATAAAGAAAAAATGACAATATTAAGGAAAAAAGACAATAAATAACGAAAGTAAACACAAAACACAATGATAAACAAAAAACACAATAACATGAATCAGATCTAAACAAACACTAACATTTGGACCTGTTACTACCTTGGTTAACATGTCTATTGCATTTAACTCGGTATCAACATAATCAATTTCAGTCTTTTTGGAAATGATTATTTCTCTGATAAAATGCATCTTTATTAATATATGTTTAATCCTTTCATGATATATGGGATTCTGTGATAGCTTTATAGCACTTTGGTTATCAAATAATACCAAAAATCTATCAACATTAATTCCCAATTAAGACACAAAACCCTTCAGCCACATGAACTCCATAACAACTTCAGCCAATGTAACATACTCAGATTTAGTGGATGACAAAGCTACCACCTTGTGTAATGTTGACTTCCAACTGACTAAACCACCATTTACCACAAACGCATACCCTGTGATAGATTTACCATTGTCAAGGTCTTTGGCAAAATATGCATCTACATACCTCGTCACCATCTCAGCTCCACGACCACCTTTACCAAACAATAAACCAAAATCTTTGTACCATTTAGATACCTTATAATCAACTAAAAAGCCTTCCAATTCTACTTACCACAATTACATAAGAACTTTCTAACTAGGCTAACTACATATCCTAGATCAGGCCTAGTGCAAACCATTAGGCACATTAAGCTACCTACTGCACTAGAATAAGGAACTTTTGACATTTCTTTTACCTCCACCACATTACCAGGTGCATCCTGCTTTGACAATTTAAAATGTGACCCAAAGGAGTAGAGACAGACATACTAAAGCACATGAAGTAATTAGCTAATACTTTCTTTCAAATAAGACTCCTGAGTCAATTTTAAGACCCTAGCAGCCCTATCTTTTGAAATTTCCATGCCAAGAATCTTCTTTGCACACCCCAATTACTTCATATAAAGTTCTCTTTCAAGTAACTCCTTTGTAGCATTAATCTCCTATTTATCTTTGTAGACTACAAGCATATCATCCACATGCAACAACAAATATACAAAGGATCCTTTTCATATTCTTTAAAATACACATAATTATCAAAGTTACTTATGATAAAACCAATTGACACCATATAATTGTCAAATCTTTTGTACCACTGTCTTGGATACTACTTCAAACCATAAAGTGACCTTTTTAACAAAACACACTTTATTACTATATTTCCCGATCTCAAAACCCATAGGTTGCTTCATATAAATTTATTCATCTAAATTCCCATGAACAAATGTTGTTTCTACATCAAGTTGTTATAACTCAAGGTCTAATACTACACATAATACAATATTACCCTCATTGAAGCATATTTCACAACAGGAGAAAAAATCTCATTATAACCCACCCCTTCTCTTTGAGTGAATTATTTTGCAACTAACCTTGATTTGATCCTAGAAGCCTCACATTCTTCCACCCCTTCTTTCAACTTAAAATTTCATTTACAGCTTACCAATTTATGACCTTTAGGCTTATTAACCAGCATTCAAGTGTTATTATTCTGCAATGATTCCATTTCTTCTTTCATTACTTTAACCCACTTATCTTTATGCTTAGAATTAACAGCTTCATTATAATTCAATGGCCTATTCACACTTTCAGATTCTGCAACACTAATGACATACGCAGAAATGCCTTCGTTGTTTCAGAATCTTGCAGGTGGTATAATGTTTCTTCTACCTCTATCTCTTGCTAAACTATAACTGGAAGTATTAGTGCTATTGTAGTACTAGTGTTGGGACTTCGATCACTATTGGAAACATAAATTTGACTTGTTTTCCTTTCACCATCAGATAACTCCACCTTAAACTGACCATTTTGCCCTTCCTTTTCTAAATATTTCCCAATTATATCTGTATACATTGTGTCTTCCTTAATCATTAAATCTTATTGCTATGACTTTAGGTGTATCTTCATCAATTTCCCATAACCTATATCCTTTCACACTAGTAGGATAACCCAACACCACACACTTCAAGGCCCTTGGTTCAAGATATCTCTATTTCACATAAGCATAAGCAAGTGAAGCAAATACCTTCAAATTATTATAATTTGCAAGTTTCCCTAACCATATCTCCATAGGTGTTTTTATTTCAATGGTTGTAGAAGGAGATCTATTTATTAAGTATACTGCAGTTTTAAAAAACTGTTACATGTCTAGTTTTGCCTTTTTCTTTACAAAATTGATTAAACAATCCATTCCCAAACTCACGACCATTATCAGTTCTTAATTTCTTTAATTTTTACTTTGTCTGAGTTTCAACCAAAACCTTCCAGTCTTTGAACTTCCCAATGGTTTCATCCTTATGTTTTTTAACATATATACCTAGACCCTCCTTGAATAATCATCAATTACTGAAAGAAAATACATAGCACCTCCTAAGGATTGGACTTTTACAGGACCCCACAGATCTGCATGTATATAATCAACGATGTTCGTTGTAGGATGCAATCGTTTCTTGAAGCTAAGTCTCTTAGCTTTCCAAAACACACAATTCTCACCGAACTCTAAATCACAACTCTTGAGATCTTTTAGTAGTTCTCTTATTTCAACCATTCATGCTAATATGACTCGTTCTCCTATGCCATAGCATATCCTTGGACTCCACCTCTTTCTCAGCAACATAAGCATATCCTTTTGACAAAACCTCACCATCCAAGACATAAATGTTATTACCCTTCCTTGTACCAGAAAAAAACAGTCATGGATCCCATAATCACTTTACCTTACCACTCTTTAGGCTTACTTAATAACCATTTATTAAATTCCTTTTTTAAATCAGGAATATATCTAACATATTCAATATCAATCTTGGTTCCATTTTATAACTTATAAGAGATAGAACCAACAGCTAGTATTTTGCAGTGTCCATCATCACCTAACTTTACTGATCCTTGATCCATCATTGTCAAGTTCTTGAAATACCCCTTTTCATGAATCATATGATATGAGCATCCAGAATCCATCACCCACTCACTAGAACCTTGTACACTAGTAACCACAATGATATCAACATTATCATAACCATTAGACTCTTCTTGTGATGTTTTTTCTTGTTTCTTGAAACTACTGCTTTCAATTTCTTTTTTTTTTAACTCAGGACAATCTCTTTTAAAGTGTTTTTCATAATTGCATCTGAACTCATATTCTTGAAATTAGACTTAGACTTTGACTTAATTATGATCTTCTAGAAAGTTCTCCGTTCTGTTCTACCTATCACATACAATCCATCAGACCCATCATCTTTAACATCCCCTCTCTTATGCAATTACTTAGAGTTCATGGCTGCAATCACATCTTCCTCAGATAAACATTCCCTTCCAAACATCAAAGTATCAACAAAATGCTCGTATGAAACTGGTAATGATGCCAAGAATATAATAGCACTAACCTCATCATAAATCTCACATCAATATGATCTTCTAAGGACCTAAAGGCTGCCATGGAAAACATATACAACCTTTTCTTCAGATAAAGACGGGTTGCCATATATTTGGTCATATATAACCCTTCTAACTTATCCCACACAGCAGCTGATATGAGTTCTTTTGAAACCTCAAGAAGAACACGATCACCCAGTCACAGTATGATCGCACTATGTGCCTTCTCAAGATTATCCTTTTTCTCATTTTCATTTAACCATTTCAGTAGGATCCGGTTTGCCATTTAAAAAGGTGGTGGTGGCGCAGCTTGTTGCCCGCTTATCCACCTCTCTATTGTAATTGGATCCTTTTATTTAATATATGAATGTAATCCATACTTTCACCAAAATAAATACATTAACCCTTCTGGCATGTTAGGTTCACCTAAAAGAGCATCTTAAATCCCCTTATGTACCATTAGATCCCTCATCTTCACACGCCACAGACTGAAATCGTTCTTCCTGTCAAATTTCTCAATATCGAACTTAGCATTCACCAGTCTTGTAATTGAATCAAGAATGAAAGTATCGATATCTTCTAATTCAATGGAGCATAAGTTATGATACCAATTGTTAATTAATATAGTGAAATTTGATCTATTAACACAGAAAAACAAGAATTGAATATGAATATGATCAAGTAATAAAACACCAGTTTAGGGCTATTATTTTTCAAAATGAAACGATTACAACGAAACAAGTCTCAAACCAAATGATTGAGTATTGAGAGAGAATTACAAATAAAACAAAATCAAAAACTACTAACTAACTGAGCCCTAATCTACTTATAACGGCTACTAACAACCCAAGACAACTTGTCACTTTCAGTCCTTCTAGTCATTCCTCTATGAGTTCTTTTGAAACCTCGTGAAGAACACGATCATCCAATCATAGTATGATCGCACTATGTGCCTTCTCAAGAATATCTTTTTTTCTCTTTTTCATTTAACCCTTTTGGCATGTTAGGTTCACCTAACATATCATCTTAAATCCCATGATGTACAAGAGCCCTCATATTCACACGCCATAAACTGATATAGTTCTTCACGTCCAATTTCTTAATATCTAACTTAGCATTCACCATTCTTGCAATTGAATCAAGAATTAAATTATTGGTATCTTCAAATTCAATGGAGCATAAGCTTTGATATCAATTATTAACTAATATAGCGAATTTGATCTATTAACACCGAAGAAAAAGAATGAATAGATCATACGAATTTGATCAGGATATCAAACAACAATTTTGGGCTATTATTATTCACAATGAAACGACTACAAAGAAAGAAATCTCTAACCAAATGATTAAGTATTGAGAGAGAATTACAAAGAAAACAAATTCGAAACTACTAACTAATTGAGCCATAATCTTTTAATTGCTACTAACAATCCAAAGACAACTTGTCACTTTCAATCCTTCTTACACAAGTTGTGTAAAAAACTGAATCAACTTCACTATTCATCTTATCACATCTTTAGAGGTATGACTATAAGCTCCCTGGACATACAACCTGTAACTGACTTTGACTTTAGTTTACCAAGACATATCACATGATAGCTGAACGCCTAAATACCATTTGCTCCATTATCTAAGACCTAAAAACCATTTTTTATATTAAACCTACTATTTAAAAAATATCCCATAACCTTCACAAGTGTCCACACTTAAGTTTCAATATTCCTATAGTCATCAACGTGTTTGGTTGTTGAAAAAATTACACATATACCATTTTTGACACTGCCCCCCTTAAAATTCAATGCATCGTACACTGCCCCCTTAAAATTCAATGCATCGTACGTTGTACCCCCCCCCCCCCCCCGGTAATCAATGCATGGCAGCTGCTTTCGAATTTGAATTTTTCTAGTTATTTTGTGAAACACGTTATATTAATTGTCACCTATTGCTAGTAGGATCTTTATAATAATTAATCCTTTTTGTCATTTTAAAAACATATATAAATTTTATAAAAGTGTAAATGAAAATAATGTTTATTTATTAACATAGACGAACTATGTAGTGACTATCGAAAGAAATTTTGGTTAATAATTAGTTTGCCTTGTCTGATTTAAGATTGTTGCGTTTGTCCCAAAATTTATCTATTTACGATATGGACCAAATGAATTAATTGTTTTAAATGAAATATTGCTGACCAATATATATGTATGTATGTATCATGTATGAATTCGATCGCAACAATAAAAACTTGTAATAATGTTGCAAAGGGATATTCACATTTATTGTCTATTATATTCGCAGGTTTCGAATCAAATTTATTTGTTAGTAATACCGTACCAAATTCGTTACGTTTAAACCAAAATTGGTTATCGGTGCGGTCTTAATTGGTTTAGTCTCGGTTCGGTTTCATTTTTGTTTAATTGGTTTCAAACCTTATTATGTAGGCTACATACCCCTTATCTGGTTTAATAAATTCTGGTAACAAGTAGCAGTGTGATTTTGTTGGTAAAAAAGATGTCTGATTTAATTTCCTGATAAGTTTCTATGACATCAAATTGTTTGATAAGCTGAATCAACCAACAACAAGAAGCAGCAAAATCAGACATGTGAATCAACAACAAGAAACAAACCAACGAGAATACCAAGAAGCTTCAATCAATTATGACAATTGGAACTGCCATCGGACATGTGAATCAGACATGCAATTGAACAAATAAGAACCACATGGGCCAAACCAATTCTCCTATGTTTTGTTTAAATAATAAGATCCTATTGTATTCATATATCTTCTTTTTTTTTCAATTATATTCTACACATTATATACTCATTAAAGTAAAGAACATAACAAAAACATACTTGTGGTTCGCCCTGACCCATCAGCCCACTACTCGACTCACCCGTTTAGCCACCTCTAAAGAAAATTGAAGAAACACCAGTCGAACCCCGACAGATTACGAGTAACCTGAGGGTTAGATAGACGTTTCCCACGAGGGGTTAATTCCGGCAAGATGGTTCTTCCGATAACCTGCAAAACAGACACCGTGAGCTCGTCACTAAGAAAGGGGGGGGTTCCTCCTTGTGACCACCCTCCGGCGTGAGAATCAGTCTATATTACTCTTTGAATATAAAAGTATATTATTAATACTAGAGCAGTTATCAGGTAAATTATACAAGATATTAGATGAAATGATAATACCATTTGATGTCTTTTATAGCCGAAGGTGGGTTTCCAAGGAGGTTTAGCCGGCCTACTACTCTGCCAACTGTGGCCTACACACGTGCTCTGCTGGTAATTGGTGGATAGGCAGCGGCTGACAGTGACCAGGCGTGCTGTTCACTTTCCTTTTCCACCAACTACAGGCTAGGCACGTGGTATGGCAGGAGTTGGTGAGCAGGCGGCGGCTATTGGTCACAGTGCTGTGGCGTGTTGTCTGCCATGCTGCTGTCAGTGAGCTGTCGTATCGTTGGTCAGATCTTTTGTCCATACCTCGTCAGGTATCACACAAAAGATCCTCCATTATTATACGGACTGGCTCATTTAGGCGGGAGTTTTCCCCCTCCCGCCTTTATGCGGGAATGTTCCCGGCT